>NC_088812.1:5137729-5437729 GCF_011386835.1 Chrysemys picta bellii | reverse complement strand
GCATACTCTTTCTTGGTGTCTTTACTCAAAGTCAGTTCCTTTCCAATCCGCTGTCAGGCATTATCAACCTCTTGGACAGGAACACATTGAGTCTCACTACCATTTCCAACAGTCCATCCCCAAGCCATCTTAATAGCAAAGGGTGACACCCTGAGAATGTGCTCCATTTGTCGCTTTCCTTCTGTGATAAATGAAGGGGGTGGGGGTGGTAGCTGCCTTTTATGGACACCCAGTCAGCCAGTTAGCTGTAAAATCTCTCTTGGTAGCTGTTCTCTGCTTGCTTTACCTGTAAAGGGTTAAAAAGCCTCCCTGCATAGGTACAAAAAAAAAAAAAAAAAGGAGTGGGCACCTGACCAAAAGAGCCAATGGGAGGGCTCGAACTTTTTAAAATTGCCAAAAAAACTTCCCTTTGTTGTCTGTTGTTCTCTCTGGGCTGCAGGGACATGGAGCAGCAATGTTATAAGCAGGAATGCTGTGTAAGGTTTGAACCAGGGATAAAAAGATATCTTCCATACTGTCATAAACATACAGCTACGGGTAGCACAAAACCCATCCTTTACCTTTAAAGGGTTAAGAAAGCTCAAATAACCTGGTTGGCACCTGACCAAAAGGACCAATGAGGGGAGAAGATACTTTCAAATCTGTGGGGAAAGGTTTTTGTTTTGTCTCTCTTTGTGTGTTCTTTCCAGGTCAGCGAGGAACCAGGGCAGGGAAAATACATCTCCTAAAGCCATATCTGAACTAAACATCTAAGATTACAAATTGTAAGTAACAGGAAGGAAATGTATTAGGTTATTTTTTGTTTTAGCTTGAGAATTTTTCCGAGGTTAAGAGGGACGTTTATTCCTTTTTTTTTTCTTTGGTAACTTTAAAGTTTTGCCTAGAGGGGAATACTCTGTGTTTTGAATCTGATTACCCTGTAAAATTACCTTCCATCCTGATTTTCAGAACTGGATTGTTTTTTAGTGTCCTAAAAACCCAAGGGCTGGTCTGTGCCCACTTTGTTAACCTATTTGGTTGGTATATTATTCTCGAGCCTCCCTAGGAAAAGGGGTGAAGGGGCTTGAGGGGATTTGGGGGGAACAGGAACTCCAAGTGGTTCTTTTACTTGAATCTTTGTCTAACTCACTTGGTGGTGGCAGCTATACCGTTCCAAGGACAAGGAAGAATTTGTACCTTGGGGGAGTTTTTAATCTAAGCTTGTAGAGATAAGCTTACGGGGGCTTTCCTGCGGGTCCCAACATCTGTACCCTAGAGTTCAGAGTGGGGAGGGAACCCTGACACATACCTAGAAGAAATCATTGGGACAGGGAATGTTTAGATAGATGTGATGAGATTTATTTCTTTATTTTGGCTTGTAGATCTCCTCTGTGCTAACCCCAGATGCTTTTGTTTGTTTGTAATCTTTAAGCTGAACCCATAAGAAAGCTATTTTGGGTGCTTAATTTTTGGAATTAAAATCTAGCAAAAGCCTAAGTTCCAGAGGTATTTTCTTCCTTTTTGTTTTTAATTAAATTTACATTTTTTAAGAACAGGATTGAATTTTTGGGGTCCTAAGAGGTTGGCACATATGTTGTTTAATTAACAGGTGGCAACAGCTAATTTATTTTGATTTCTTTCTCAGCTCTTCCCCCGAGGGGTGTGAAAGGGCTTGAGGGTTCCCCACAGGGTGGAATTGCCAAGTGCGCCTTCCTGGGTTCAAGGGTTTTTTTCCCATTTGGGTGGTGGCAGTGTTTACCAAGCCACAGTCAGAGAAAAGCTGTAACCTTGGGAGTGTAATACAAGCCTGGAGTGGCCAGTATTAACTTTTAAAATCCTTGTGGGTGCCCACCTTCTGCACTCGAAGTGCCAGAGTTGGGATTCAGCCTTGACATCTTTAGTTTCACACCCTAATTACAAGACAGTTCTGATAGGGTGCACTTGACTTGCTGCATCCCATACAGTGGAGTTATTAACTGTTTCTGTACAAAGAGTTCTGGTCACTGAATGTGGTTCGTTAATCTTTTTGACATTGACCCTTCCCTTTGCCCTTTGGGCCACTACCAGGATGCCCAACAGGTTCCATATCCAGGTTGGCATCATAACCTATTAAAATATAAACAACACTTGCTTCTCTCTCATGGGTAAATGTGTATAATGTAAGGTTATGGTAGCAGTAGTATTATTAGCAGCAGTAATGTCAAACTGTTAATGTCATGGGAGCTATGACTCCAGTCATTTATGATTTTGCTGGCCTGCTCCATGGAAAAATAATGCCAGAGTTGTTTGATCACTTAGGGGGTTCAGGATCAGGAATATTGTTCCCAAGGAAAAGATAGGTGTAAATCCTTTTTACTCTGTATAAAGCTTATACAGGGTAAATTCATAAATTGTCCACCCTCTATAACACAGAGAGAGAGATGCTCCACTGTTTGTTCCCACAGGTATTAATCTCTTACTCTGGGTTAATTAATAAACAAAAGTGATTTCATTAAATATAAAAAGTAGGATTTAAGTGGTTTCAAGTAATAACAGACAGAAAAAAGTAAGTTACCAAGCAAAATAAAACAAAACACATAAGTCTAAGCCTAATACATTAAGAAACTGAATACAGGTAAATCTCACCCCCAGAGATGTTCCAATAAGCTTCTTTCACAGACTAGACTACTTCCTAGTCTGGGCCCAATCCTTTACCCTAATACAGTTCTCATTAGCTCCATCTCAGGGGGTAACTCCAGGGATTTCTCATGACTGGCAGCCCCCTTTAGTCTGTTCTTCCCCCTTATATATCTTTGGCAGAAGGTGGGAATCCTTTGTGTCTCTCTGGGTTCTCCCCCCCCCCCCCCCACCTTCTAAATGGAAAAGCACCAGGTTAAAGATAGATTTCAGTTCAGGTGACATAATCACATGTCACTGTAAGACTTCATTACTCACTTAATGGCACACACGTATATAGGAAGGCTTACAAGTAAAGAGAGCCATTTACAACCAGTTGTACTGGTTAATGGCAGCCATCAAGATTCCAAACCACCATTAGTGGCCCACACTTTGAATAATTACAATAGGACCTCAGAGTTAAATTTCATATTTCTCGATTCAGATACAAGAAAGATAGATTTATACAAATAGGATGACCACACAGTAGATTATAAGCTTTCTAATAATATCTTACAAGAGACCTTTTGCGCAAAGCATATTTCCATGAAATATATGGAGTGCAACCTCACAGAGGTGTTTGAAGGATTGGACAGAAATTTATTAGCAATTTCTACTAATTTGGTGAACCAAGCAGCCCAGGATGAGGGGTTAACTGTCATGGATGCACTGGAGCACTAGATAGCATGCCAACAAATGATGAAAGGGGGTAGCCAGTTAGAAGGATTGAAACCCAGAGTACCTTTTGTTGAAGCAACAACATTCAAATGAGAGTGTTTATAGATCAGGATACTATGTGCAGTAAGATGAGTCCTTGTATCAGAGGCCTGGTATGATGTCAAAGGCCTGAGCTAAAGTAATGGTCAAGACTTTGCTGATAGAAAACAAAGTTAAGCTATGAGAAAGAGGCAGGCCCTGCTCACAGAATCTGGCATGAAGAGGGCTGATGCTGTGAAAACACACATACCTAAAAGGTACTGGGCACAAATGATGTGCCAGAATGATACCAGAACACTCCAGCACAAGCATATTGCCCCTCAGACAAGAGGAACATGCTGACCCTGTGACGGGTTGAATCACAGAACCCCCCCTTGGGAGATGCCACCTGATGTGCCAAGACTACCTCTGCTCCTGCTTTCCCTGCCAGCTCGGGACCCCAGCAGCCTGTCTTGCTGAGCCAGACATGCCTGTCGGCTCCAACACAGACCCAGGGTCTGAATTACTTGCCCCAAAGCTTCAGACTTAACTGAAAGCAGCTTACAGAAGGGTTCTTGTCTTGAACACTCAGATGCCCAACTCCCAATGGGGTCTAAACCCAAATAAATCCGTTTTACCCTGTATAAAGCTTATACAGGATAAACTGATAATTTTTTCACCCTCTATAACACTGATAGAGAGATATGCACAGCTGTTTGCCCCCCACCCCGTTAGAGAGCTTATTTCTTTACTCTCAGAGAGCTTATTTCTTCACTTTCACACTTCCCTGGTCCTTCTCGCATGAACAGAGCAACAATACCCGAAGTCCGAAGGTGCAAACAATGTGATGTTTATTGGGGTGAACTTTTAGCAAGCTGAAATCCAAGTTTCTTTTTCCTTATTTTCGAATCCCAACTTACTTCCTGTTTGCCCCTAATTTATATAGTAATATTTCTAGCTATACCTTAACCAATCATTCTACTAAAATTGACCTAACCAATCCTAACATATTGTAACATGATTAGGTAACCAATTATATCCCACCACCTTAATTAGTTTACACCCAGCAAAATTAATTATACAGCATTATTAATTATACAGCAAAATTAATTATACAGAAACAATTACAGAACCAGACAGAGACCATGCAAATAAACATACAAAACAATACAGAAGTGAGGATTTTACAACTACATCTATTCAGACATAAGTGTTTTTTAGCTATGTTTATTGATAAGCGAGTTCTTACCAAACAGAAAACTATTAACCTACGTTTTCTTTTATATCTTCTAGGCTCTTTCCTTTTTTTGAAGGTGATAGGAATATTAAAACAGGATTGTTTTTCTAACAGCCCAATAGCACCTTATTTCAATGTGACTAGTTTGGAATGTGAGGATGTGACCGTTCACTTCCCAGTTTATGGCTGGCCTCTGCTGCTTAACCGAAGGCCTTAGCCTAAGAACCAGGCCTCAGACGGTCACAGCAAGAGAAGGCCCTTACACAGACAGACGGTGATTTTAATTCTTTCTTTTATACCTCTATAACTAGCTAAGTGATAAGAATACACCTAAATTCTTAAAGTATAGGCCATTACAGACAGGCCTGAATAGCTATATCCTAATACTTGTCTCCACCAGTCCTTTTAGCTTGTTTTTCTGATTCTAATTGATACGCTGGTAACCTCTTCTCAGCTGAACCTGATTGACCTGTAGTTACCACCCCTCAGTTGATAGGGAGGAGGGCCTTTTAACCCTTTGAGACTGATTTCTTCCCCCGCCCCCTTGCAGCTGTCTGTCCTGAGTTTATCACAAGGGTTAAACCAATAGCAAAAGAGGAAGGTAAAAAGAGGGAAGATATGAGCACAGCACAAAATCAAGAGGTTGAGAACAAAATTAATCATGGAACCAAAGGCCATGAAGAGAAGGAATTCTTGAATTGCCTTTATACCAATGCTAGGAGCCTAGGTAACAAAGGAGGGATTGGAATGGCTCGTTTATTAGCATAAATTGGATCTAGTTGGTATTACTGAAACCAGGTGGGATGATTCCCATGATTGGAATGTTCAAATCAATTGTTATAACCTCTTTAGGAAGGATCTTGAATGCTTGTGGATCAATGTCCTAACAGATATGCACAGACCATCAGATAACAGTAGGGAATAGGATGACCATCTTCTTATGCCCCTATCTGTAATGAGTAGGAAAAAATGTCGCGTGGTCATAGGGGACTTCAGTTTGAGTGACAGATGCTGGAAATCTCATGCTGCCCGTACTAAAACATCCTTGGCATTTCTAAACCCTTTATAGGCAGGCCTGAATATCTATATCCTATCACCCCCAAGTATTAATACATACTCTGGGTTAATTAATAAGTAAAAAGTGATTTTATTAAATACAGAAAGTAGGATTTAAATAGTTCCAAGTAGTAACAGACAGAACAAAGTGAATTACCAAGTAAAATAAAATAAAACATGCAATCTATGTCTAATACACTAAGAAACTGAATACAGATAAAATCTCACCAGTTCCAATAAGCTTCCTTTTACAGACTAGTCTCTTGCAAGTCTGGGTCCAGCAATCACTCACACCCCCTTTACTGCCCTTTGTTTCAGTTTCTTTCAGCTATCCTGGGGGGTGGAGAGGCTATCTCTTTAGCCAGCTGAAGACAAAATGGAGGGGTCTCCCACAGCTTTAAATAGACTTTCTTTTGTGGGTGGAAACCCCCTCCTCTCTCTTATGCATGTCCAGCTCCAAGATGGAGTTCTGGAGTCACCTGGGCAAGTCACGTGTCCATGCATGACTCACGGTTTTTACAGGCAGAAGCCATTGCCCACATGGTATCTTGAATGTCTCCAGGAAGACTTCTTATGTGGATTGGAGCATTCCAAGATGCATAATGCATTGTTCCTTAAGTGCTTCCTAATTGGGCACTTAACTTTGTGAATTCCTTTCTCCAGGAACTGACCAAACGCTCCACTAAGGTTATTTAGAAATCAAGCCAGTACATGGCCAATATTCATAACTTTGAGTACAAAAATGATACCTGCATACAAATAGGATGAATAGATTCAGTAGATCATAACCTTTACATAGATATGTTACATGGCATATGTAGCACAGAACATATTCCAGTTATGTCATATATATTCATAAGCATATTTCCATAAAGCCTTATGGGGGGTGCCGTCACAGATCCATCCTAAAGACAGGATTAAAAGGATAATATGATGGATAGAGTTGGTTTTCTCGAACCAACATGTACAAGGTAATAGGTGGCACCTTGACACATAAAGGGGTTATACCTCAATACGTCAGGAGTGATGTGTAACTTGTTTGTACCTGTGTATAAAAATGGACCTCTGAGGGGTTGTCTTTGTCTGGCGTGGGGGACAGTGGTAAGTCCCGCCACTGATTAAGCCGGTCCATTGTCAGGGAGCACATATGTACTAGCAGAACTGTAGACATGTGATCCGGGGAGCTAGAGACTGTTTCATTTGTCAATAAACCTGGCCGGGTGCCTTCATACCTTATCAGAGTCTATCATTGGGGTTTCTCTTGGGGTCTGCTGTGCCAGCTATCTGCGCAGAGAGGGACAGCACACAGTGGGAACACACACACTCAGCTGACTGTTATCAACATTGGACAGAGCAGAGTATCACACCAGTGACATCTGATGACATTGGTGATCCCAACCGCTGATCTGGTGAGTAAGCGAGCTATCTGCTGTAGGAAATGCGATCTAAAATGACAGAAAACCATGAGCTAAGGAACCCCCTTATACTCTCCCTTCAAATACCCACCGAGTTTGATAACTTGTGGACCCACTGGATTGCCAGAAAAGGGGGTCCATATGAATTTTAAAAAGAAAGTGGGGAAACATGGACTGGCGTATGTAAAGCAATGGTAGAAACAGAATATTTAAAACATAATAAGTAAAAAACCTATGATTTTGCAATTAATGTCTATGGCAGTAAGAAGAGCTTTCGTGGACTACAGCCCACTTCTTCGGATGTGGGCTGTAGTCCAATAAAGCTTATGCTCTAATAAATTTGTTAGTCTCTAAGGTGCCACAAGTACTCCTGTTCTTTTTGCGGATACAGACTAACACGGCTGCTACTCTGAAATATGGCAGTAAGATGGCTTAAACAACACGCCGACATACTGGCCATGCAAGTAATGGAGAAAACCAGGGAAGTAGAAAAGATAACTAAAACCTTGGCGGAGGCAACCCAGGCAGTCGAGCACTGGAAAGCCCAAGCTCTTTTAACAGGGCAAGAGGAGGTCCAGACTCACGATATACTCGAACAGATAAAGGAGGAAAACAAAAAAATTGGAGACAGCTGTGGAAAACCTGCAGAAGAAAAAGGTACCATCCCCTGTTGCTCAACAAGGTTCTAGTGCTTTTACGGTACCTGAAGAATGGGGGCAAAAATGGAAACAGGTGGCCCTGGCTAAATTAAAAGATGGAACATGGGACAACTGGAGTGGATGCTGCACTGGGAACATATGGAATGAAGCATCCGAGTTGGGGATGGGCTTGCAGATTTTCTATTGGACATGGGGGCTGGAATTCCTATAGTAAAAGATTATTTAATGTATATCCAGTTGTGGAGGCTGTACAAATACAGGGCATATCAGGAATTAAGCAAACATATGATGTTAAAACCCTCCCTCTCCAGTTTGTACATAACAACCAGGAGAAGTGTGCTATTGCAGGGAGAGAAAATCTAATTGGGGCAGAAACTATCAAACAATTGGGAATAATCCTGGACATCCTAAATATGTGTATCAGACAACTCTCACTGTAATGGGAGAAACAATTAATGGTAACCTGATCCCAAGGGGACTTGCTACTCAGACGGTAAAAGCAATAAAGCCTGAACAGCCACCTCCTGCTGGGAAGGCTGGTGGGCTGAGATTCAAACCGTCTGGGCAGTGGACTTCCTAGATACGGGGAAAATACAAACCTCCGTTACAATAGAAGGAGACACACCCCCATACATAAAACACTACCCAATACCTCAGGGAGCAAAAGAATCTTTAAGTTCAGTTATAGAAGTATTGGAAAAATGAAAATTAATTAAAGTTGTTCAGTGCCTAACGTGGCACCAATCTTGCCAGTTAAAAAACCTGCCGGAACATGGAGATTAACTATTGACTGTCGGGGGTTAAACAGAACTGCCAAACGGGGAGCACCAGTAGTGACTGCTTACCCAGAACTGTTGGAGGTAGTAACCCCTGACATGAAGTGGGTCTCAGTACTTGATGTGGCAAATGGCTTTTGGAGTTTACCTTTAAACCAAGTGTCTCAATACAGAACATCCTTTGTAGTCCAGGGTATGCAATACTGCTGGAGTATTTGGCCTATAGGGTACTGTGAGGCACCCACAATATTTCATACTGTAGTGAGAAATATGCTAGAGAAGGAGGGACTGTTACAAACGGGAAGGATAGTCCAGTATGTAGATGACATTTTAATAGTCAGTGAAACAGAACAAGAACATGAAGCGTCAATGCAGCAGTTACTGACTTAACCCCTCTAAATCCCAGATTAAACAGAAAGAAGTGCAATATCTTGGAATTTGACTCATTACAGGGGGAAGGTCTGTGGATAAGGACAGGGTGAAGTGTATTATTTGCCTCCCTATGCTGGTAGATACTAAATCTTTGCAATCTTTTTAAGTTAAAGAAGTATGGGTTGGATGAATGGACTATAAAGTGGATAGAAAGCTGGCTAGATTGTCGGGCTCAATGGGTAGTGATCAATGGCTCCATGTCTAGTTGGCAGCCGGTTTCAAGCAGAGTGCCCCAAGGGTCGGTCCTGGGGCCAGTTTTGTTCAATATCTTCATTAATGATCTGGAGGATGGTCTGGACTGCACTCTCAGCAAGTTTTGCAGATGACACTAAACTGGGAGGAGTGGTAGATACGCTGGAGGGTAGGGATAGGATACAGAGGGACCTAGACAAATTATAGGATTGGGCCAAAACTAACCTGATGAGGTTCAACAAGGACAAGTGCAAAGTCCTGCACTTAGGGCGGAAGAATCCCATTTGCTGTTACAGACTAGGGACCGAATGGCTAGGAAGCAGTTCTGCAGAAAAGGACCTAGGGGTCACAGTGGACGTAAAGCTGGATATGAGTCAACAGTGTGCCCTTGTTGCCAAGAAGGCTAACGGCATTTTGGGCTGTTTTAGTAGGGGCATTGCTAGCAGATCGAGGGACGTGATCATTCCCCTCTATTCGACATTGGTGAGGCCTCATCTGGAGTACTGTGTCCAGTTTTGGGCCCCACACTACAAGAAGGATGTGGAAAAATTGGAAAGAGTCCAGCGGAGGGCAACAAAAATAATTAGGGGGCTGGAGCACATGACTTATGAGGAGAGGCAGAGGAAACTGGGATTGTTTAGTCTGCAGAATTGAAGAATGAGGGGGGATTTGATAGCTGCTTTCAACTACCTGAAAGGGGGTTCCAAAGAGGATGGATCTAGACTGTTCTCAGTGGTACCAGATGACAGAACAAGGACTAATGGTCTCAAGTTGCAGTGGGGGAGGTTTAGGTTGGATATTAGGGAAAAAAAATTCACTAGGAGGGTGGTGAAGCACTGGAATGGGTTACCTAGGGAAGTGGTGGAATCTCCTTCCTTAGAGGTCAGGCTTGACAAAGCGCTGGCTGGGATGATTTAGTTGGGAATTGGTCCTGCTTTGAGCAGGGGGTTGGACTAGATGACCTCTTGAGGTCCCTTCCAACCCTGATATTCTATGATTCTATGATGATTCTATGTGTCCCATTGAGAAAGAAGGGAGACCTAATTCTGGTAAAACCAGAAAATGAATAGGTTCTGGTAATCGCTCAGCAGATGCAGTACCTCCTTTTAGGATGGGTACATGGTTCAATTGTGGGAGGCCACCAAAAACAGGAAGAGGCATTAGAAAAACTTAAAAAACTGGGATGATGGCCTGGAATGAAAGAGAATTTAAACCTGCATATTCATAGCTGTTTAATGTGTGCTAAGGAAGACCCTGCTAGAAGAAAAAGACATGGAGAGTTAATGCATCAACTATTAAAAGGCCGCCTCCAACATTTACAGCTTGATTTTGTGGGACCCTTGCCTACTACTTCTAGGGGAAACAGATTTTTGTTGTAATTGTGGATAGTTTTAGCAAATGGGTAGAAGCATTCATTCCCTACTAAAAAGGAAAATAGTGCTGCAGCTGCAAAAAATGTTAATAACTGAAATTTTTCCTAGGTGGGGGCTGCCACACAGCATTGATTCTGACAATGGTCCTGCTTTTATCGGACAGGTATACCGAAGAATAGGGACATGGGCTGGTATTCCCCTACCGTTACACATCTCCTACCACGCTCAAACTGGGGGACAGGTGGCAAGGATGAATAAAGCTTTTACAATTGAACTGTCTAAAGTGTGTAATGAGCTAGGAACAAATTGGGACATGGAACTTCCATGGGTTCTGATGAGGATCAGGAGACATTCAAACCACATGACAGGATTTAGTCCCTATGAAATTCTCTTTGGGAGACCTAAGCCCGGCTGGGAAAACTTGCTGTAGCCCCCAGATTGGGGAACAATTACAGCACTGGCAACTACCACCTGGATGACCAGCTTTAAATATTGGTTGGGCACAGTTCAAGGAGCAGCTGCAGCACAGCAAGCAATGAATCAGGCATTTGATGAAAGCAGTGATATCACACAATGGCGAATTGGAAGCCAGGTTATGGTTAAAATTGAACAAGCGCCAAAGAAAAATTTCCCACAGGAGAGTGATTAGGGCCTTGGCCAATTTTGGATAAATTAGGGCCCTCTCTGTACTTCGTTGAAATAGAGGAACGGCCTCGGTGGAAACATGCCATGCAATTAAAGGAATACAAGGGTTAAACTGCATATTACATGTTTTGTGCTTTTTTACAGAAAAACATACAGGATAAGTGGTTACGGTAATCAGATTGGAAGCCTTCCAAATGAATAATGGAAGTTTTATGAGCTTTAATCTCCAAGCTCCATCAGCGCCCCTATTGTTAATATATATTGCTTGGAATCAATTAAAAAGATTTGAGGTGTCCAGACCTTATCCCTCTAGACAATTGAGTGCAAAAGGACAAATTACTTGGGGTATTGGTAATGTGATCACCATATGGTAGAATGATAAATACACTTCTGTGTGGAAGCTGGACCAAGTAGGGAAACAGCCTTTGTGGATGTTGGGACGAGGAATTTAATGGGTTAATACCACACCAGATTCCTGTTCCTGAACCCCCTAAGTGACCAAACGATTCTGGTGTTATTGAACTGGGATTATTTTCCCATGGAGCAGGCCAGCAAAAAACATAAACGGCTGGAGAGAAGTTAAACCATTTAGGTCCTATGACATTAACAGTTTGACATTACTGATGTTACTAAGGGTACGTCTACAGTACGAAATTAATTCGAACTTATTCTATTCGAATTTTTGGAAGCGATTTTATACATTCGGTGTTGTGTGTCCCCACAGCTCCCAGTGCATGATGGGACAAAAACATTCTCGTGGGTGTTTCTGGGTGTGTGTCGTCACTCGTTCCTCCCTCCGTGAAAGCTATGGCAGACGCCATACTGCCAGCAGACGGTGCAGTACGATGCACCGCCTGTCTCCCTGGTACTATGAATCCACCTCACATGTCCTCTCATCTTTCTATCTAACCATTTCCCACCTTTTTTCTGCTATCATGAACGGAGCACCACAGCTTCCGCCGCAAACTCTGCTCTCCCGCTCTTGCATTGTTTTCAGTCCCGGGCTCCTGTGGAAGCTACAGAAGGCAACAATTCCCCGCCATTTTTCGGCCATCGTGAACTGAGCCGCACAGCTTCCGCCACAAACTTTGCTCTCCTGCTCTTGCATCGCTAGCTAATTTTTCCATGTTGTCGGTCCTGAGCTCCCGTGGAAGCTACAGAAGGCAACAATTCCTGGGGTTCCCTAACTGTGGCGGGGCGATAGGGATATGTGTTCCGTCTATCTTGTCCCCGGCACACTGGGGCGGCCAGCACGTAAACCGCAAGGGGTACTTTTCCATGGTGCTGCAAGCACTGGTGGATCACAAGGGACGTTTCACCGACATCAACGTGGGATGGCCTGGAAAGGTGCATGACACTCGCATCTTCAGGAACTCTGGTTTGTTTGAACAGCTGCAGGAAGGGACTTACTTCCCAGACCAGAAAATAACCGTTGGGGATGTTGAAAGGCCTATAGTTATCCTCGGGGACCCAGCCTACCCCTTAATGCCATGGCTCATGAAGCCATACACAGGCACCCTGGACAGTAGTAAGGAGCAGTTCAACTATAGGCTGAGCAAGTGCAGAATGGTGGTGGAATGTGCTTTTGGACTTTGAAAGTGCACTGGTGCAGTGTACTGACTCAGTTAGATCGCAGCACACCCAATATTCCAATTGTAATTGCTGCTTGTTGTGTGCTCCACAATATCTGTGAGAGTAAGGGGGAGATGTTTATGGTGGGGTGGGAGGTTGAGGCAACTCACCTGGCGGCCAATTTCGCACAGCCGGACAACAGGGTGATTAGAAGAGCGCAGCAGGGTGCACTGTGCATCAGAAAAGCTTTGAAAGCCAGTTTCATGACTGGCCAGGGTACGGTGTGACAGTTGTGTTTTTTTCTCTTAAAGTTACCCGCCCCTATATATATATGAAAAGAAATAAAGTCAAAATTGTTTAAAAAACATTCTTTTTATTATTTGTTGCACAACACATTGAGAGAAATCAGAAGGTAGTCGGGGGGGGGGGGGGGTATTGGTTTAGGGAGGTGGAGGAGAAGGGAAGGACAAGTCCAGAAACCAAATCAAAAGTTCACAGATGCCAGCTTTCTGCTGCTTGGGTGATCCTCTGGGGTTGAGTGGGTGGGTCCCCATAGCCTCCCACCTCATGTTCTTGGGCATCTGAGTGAGGAGGCTATGGAACTTGGGGAAGAGGGAGGGCAATTATACAGGGGCTGCAGTCGCAGTCTGTGGTCTTGCTGCCTTTCCCACTTTAGATCCACCATACAGCAGAGCATGTCAGTTTGCTCCCCCATGAGCTTGACCATAGCATCCTGCCTGCTCTCATCGCGTGAGTCCCTCCACTCTTCATGTTCCTGTAATGCTTTACGGGACTCCGCAATTGTTTGCCTCCACGCATTCAGCTGGGCCCTATCACTGAGGGAGGACTGCATGAGCTTGGCAAACATGTCGTCCCAAGTTTGTTTTTTCCGCCTTCTAATCTGGACCAGCCTGTGGGACGGAGTAGATAGGGGCCGCGTTGAAACATTTGCACCTGCGGGAGGAGAAAAGGGGCGAGTAGTATTTTAAAAGATACATTTCAGAGAACAAAGGGGACACTCCTTCTCAGTGAAACAGGCAAGTCATATGGCACCTTTAAGACTAACAGATGTATTGGAGCATAAGCTTTCGTGGGTGAATGCCCACTTCGTCGGATGCACAGGACATGTTCTGTACAAGTTAGCATTTTGCCTCTTATACTGAAGTGCCTGCCACTTTGGTGTGAGTAAGCCATTACACATGGCCAGGCAACAGAATTCAACTTGCAGGCAGCCTAGGGGCACGCGGGGTTCTGTTTCTTCTACATTCATTTCAATGCTTTCAAACTGCTGGGCCCCCTTTCCCATAGCAAGCAATGCCTGGTGGGTTTGCCATATAAAAGGAAGGCCTGTGGGCTCTCTGGGATGATCGCTTCACACAACACCTCCCGCCCGCACCCACCGCGTGGCTCCGATCAGGCTCTCACTCACCAGAAGTACTTTCTCCAGGGTCATGGTCCGGGAACCTGCCTTGGGAGTGGGGGAGGCTATTGGCTCCAGCGTTAAGAATAGTTCATGGCTAGAGGGGAAAACGGATTCCCCACTTGCCACCTGTGCACTGTCCTCCTCCTCCTCCTCTTCGTCCTCAATGACTTTTCCTCCTCACTCAGTGCAACTCCCCCCTTGCAGGTGTCCATGGACAGTGGTGGGGTAGTGGTGGCGTCTTCCCCCCCCCCCCCCATAATTGCATGCAGCTCACAGTAGAAGCGGAATGTATGGGGCCGTGACCCAGAATGCCTGTTCGCCTCCCTGGCTTTTTGGTATGCTTGCCTGTGCTCCTTTATTTTTGTACGACACTGCTTTGTGTCCCTGGAGTAGCCTCTTTCCGTCATGGCCCTGGAGACTTTAGTGTATGTATTTGCGTTCCTTTTTTTGGAACGTAGTTCTGCCATAACAGATTTGTCTCCCCCAACATGCGATGAGATCCAGTACCTCCCGTTCGGACCATGCTGGAGCTCATCTGCGAATCCGGGACTGCGTGATCTCTTGTGATGGTGGACTCTGCATGGTCGCCTGTGATGGTGGACTGTGCTGATGGTCACCAGTGCTGATGGTGACCAAACAGTTCCCGGGGCTTTTCCTGCCCACCTGGCTAGTGCATCGGAGTTGAGAGTGTTGTCCAGAGCAGTCACAAGGGAGCATTCTGGGATAGCTCCCGGAAGCCAATAACATCGAATTGCGTCCACAATACCTTTAACCCAGGATTGTGATCTCGATTTAAGTGCTACTCCACTTGCCAAGGTGGAGTACAGAAATCGGATTAAAGAGCCCTTTACATCGAAAAAAACGTTTTGGTCATGTGGACGGAATCATTTTCTTTTTCAAATTAACTCAGCTAATTCCGAAATAACCGACTAGTGTAGACCAGGCCTTATACTACTTTGGTGTGAGTATAAGGTGCTACCTTAACCTGACATTATACACATTTACCCGAGAGAGAAGTGAGTGTTGTTTTATATTTGAATAGGTTATGATGCCAACCTGAATATGGAATCTGTTGGGAGTTCTGGTAGTGGCCCAAGGGTCACAGGGATGGGTTGATGTCAAAAAGATCAATGACATGCATTCAGTGATGAGAACTCTTTGGACAGAAACAGTTAATAACTCCACTGTATGGGATACAATAAGTCAAGTGCACCCTATCAGAACTGTTTAGAAATGAGTGTGTGAAACTGAAGAAAAGTAACAAATGGAGTATATCCTCAGGGTGTCACCCTTTGCTATTAAGACGGCTTGGGGATGGATTGTTGGAGACCGTAGTTAGGCTCAATGTGTTCCTATCCAAGAGGTCGATAATGCCCGATGGTGGATCGAAAAGGAACTGACTTTGAGTAAAGAGACACAGGGAGAGTATGCATGTTGTTGGAAGGTTGATACTGTTGTTAATTGGGATCAGGTTATTGTTCTTACTGCACTTCCTCATGCAAATTCCATTAGCACTCCTGACATTAAGATACAAAGTGAACATTAACATATACAAAGTAAGGAAAGAAAACGAGCCACTCCTGAAATGGAGCACATACTAGAGGCACCAAATCAAGTAGTGGAGCACTATTTCACAGGACTGATGGGGGAGGATCTGACTTTGTCCAAGCATACAAACTCGAGGCCGATACAGTATCCTTGGACTGGTTTTGAGCAGGGGACACAGTGATTAGTTACTTAAATGGAATTGTAAAAACATACAGAGATTGGAGAAGCCGGGTGGAGTTTACTGACTTGCGGGATAGATGGAATGCATCTACTCGCAACTCTAATATTCAACTGAAAGATATAGGAACATACGCAGGAACTTGGTCTATATCCCCAAGCATCAGTAAATGCATCTACCATGTGCAGGTATGTGAAGACACCTGCCCAACAACAGCCCCAACTTCGCCTCCTTCCACTCCTCCACGTACCAACGTTACCCCAAGGAGGGAGTGTCCCACTGTACAACCATGGCCTACCTCAGGAATTTTCCTGCATCCTATTGCAGAATATATGGTAGAAAATGGAGGATGGATCTACGTGCCACTAAAACTCGATTTTGCCAGTATGACCATGCCAAGGCAGTGCCCCAGACACTATAAGGATTGGTTTAATTCGGAAATGGAGATGCAATTACGATTTTGGAAGGGATCCCAAATCACCCAACAACATGATAGAGAAAGGAGGGATTTACTAGGAACAGTGTTGGGAGGCTCTGGTCTTGGCATGTCCATATGGAACACCAGAGATATTGAAAATCTTAATTTAAAATTAAACACCGTTGTGAATGGAATAGGCAAAGCAGTTAAAACAGGAGGAGGTATTAGCAGTGTATTACTGGACCAGCATGCAATCACTATTGATAATATGTATTTGATTGCTCAAGGTTTAACCACCTGAATACTATCATTCTGTCCCTCATCAACAGCACAAAAAATAATGATGTTTCATTGGCAGTTGCTTGCACGGCCTATGGCAATAGAGTAATTGAAATAGTAAAGCAAAGTTTGTTGCAGTTGCAACTTCAGAATTGGCCATGGATATTAAACCCCACAGACATCTTGAAACAAATACAGCAATAAGGCATAACCCATATTACACCTGTCTTTCTACAATTTGCTAAATTTGATAGAGTTCCAAGATTGGACCAGAAGGACAGCAAAACTTATATCTCATGATGGCACTCCCTAGATGGTTGCAGGAGCCAGTTAAGGAATATTACGCAAATAGTGTGGGGACGCTTGTAAACAGGACGTATGTACAGCATTACCACACTGTGCGCCTAGTAACTGAAATTGGCTTGGAAATTAATCAAGCTTGTTGCATAAAACATAATGGATGGTGGCTGTGTGAGTGCTACACCACAATTGATATTAATAACACAATAAAAGGCTGGGCTTGACTAGTACAAAAGGAACTGGTTAATGAGGTAGTACAAATTCAAGACGTGGTCTGTGCTAAAGGTTATCACAATTTTTTCCATAGCTGGCAAAATTTCCCCTACAAGTGATGTTGTATTTTGCGTACCTGTTACCAGCATCATCCAACTAGGAGCCCAGGCCTTGTGGCCAACAAGCAAAGGCAGTACTGTCACTGAAACGATCATCCCACGTGAACACTTACAAGACTTACTGAATGAACTGTTTCCCCCAGTGGAACACTTCCAGTTGTATATACATGATTTGGTGGTGAGGACCAAGGAATCCCTAATACCAATAACTCAATTGATCCAGCAGCAAATGAATGAAATAAAAAATGTACAAAGAAAGGTGGAAACACCCTGGTGGGAAATTCCAGAGGATGTGACTTTACATCCAGTCGTCCGAAACCTTAGCATAATCTTAATGGGAATCCAGGCCCTAACAATTGTTGTTCTCATGGGAACGTGCTGTTACATGTAACATCAAACCAAGAAAGCTAAGCTACAGTACTGAGTGAAGAAGGGGATGGAAATGGCAATCAATAATGCTGCGGTAATGAATAATCATTTTAATAAGAAAGGTGTTAAAGCATATACTTCTAACATATACAGCATAGTAGGAGATCTACCTCAAGTGATGGCAAGAATACAGGGGCCCCCTAAATGGTTCTCTGTCATATTTTTGGCAAAAAAATTTTTTTTTTGCTATCCCATTGCATCCCAATTTTGGGGCCTGCTTTGCTTATTTAACAGTATTTATTTAAAAGAATTCCCCAGGGTGTACACTGCGCTCCAGCTATTGCGCACCAACATGTGGTGCAAATGCTGGATCAATTATCCAAAGAGGATCAGGAGAATGTCACCTCATATGTAGATGACATATTAGTGTGGGGGGACACTGATGAGGAGGTGACTGAGTGGACTAAAAAAGTGTTGAGACTCATCCAGGAAACGGGTGTCAAGGCTAATAGAGAGAAAGCCCAACTAGTGCAGAGGAGAGTGAATTATTTGGGGGTGACCCTAGAGGAACAAGGAATTCAGGTAGATCAACAAAAGGTGAAATCATTAATGAATTTACCAAGGCTAGAGGATTCTCATGCATTGAGGGTGATATTAGGAGGGTTTAACGATTTAAGGAAACACATTTGGAATTTTGCCACTATAAGTGGACACTTCTGGCATTTACTAAAAAAGAAAGTAGAATGGGAGTGGGGCCTGAACAAGAAAAAGGTTGATGCAAGCTCCAGCGTTGAAATATCAAGATATAAACAAGCCGTTTGTGATTAAGTTGGCAGCAACCCAACGAAGTCTAGCGGTGATAGATGCAGGAAATAGACAGGAAGTTAATACCGGTAGCATACGAGTCTAGAAGATTAACCCCTACGGAGCAGCAGTTTGGAATCTGTGAAAGAGAATGTTTAGCTGCTGTGTGGGCCATTGAAGCTTTTGCTTTGACTACTTGCACAGCCCCTATTATAATACAAACAACTCACTCTCCCCTGAAGTATATTTTATCAGGGAAAGTGCAGGGGAAAGGAGTATCAAATACCAGGATGGCCCAATGGACCTTGATGTTAACTAGCAGAGATGTTACTTATGAGAATAACAAACAAGCAATGATGTTACCAAATACTCTACTGACGGAAGGAGAGGAGCATGAATGTCCACATCCAGAAACTGAACGGAGGTTAGTTAAAGAAGCACACCCCGTAGATGAAGTGTTAAGCCTCGGAGAAAAAGAGGTTTGGTTTACAGATGGTAGTTCAGACCATGAGAACTCTAAGAAATATACGGGATATGCAGTTGTACAAATTGATGGGGAAACTATTTCTGGTTCTATGAGTATGACTTCAGCTCGGGGAGCAGAGGTCAGAGGTCTTAGTGATCTGCTTACAGAGAAAAATAATGCTGCTGACTGTCTTTATGTCTATATGGATTCAGATTTTGTGGTACAAGGACTGTTATGCTGGATTGGGATTTGGAAAAGAATCCTTGGAAAACAGCTGAGGGGAAAAATTTGGTCCAAAAGGAGGATTGGAAATGTATCTATGAATGGTTGAAAAAACACTCAGGAAAATTGAGAGTAAGACATATTAAAGGTCATCAAAAACAAGACAGGAATGAAAAATATTGGAATGATGAAGCGGAGGTGTTAAGGCTGTATCCCCACTTTGAACTTTAGGGTACAAATGTAGGGGCCTGCATGAAAACTTCTAAGCTTAACTACCAGCTTAGCCCTGGTCCACTGCCACCATTTCCAATGGATTCCCCCCCTGGGAAGCCTTGAAAAACCTTCACCAATTTCCTGGTGAATACAGATCCAAACCCCTTGGATCTAAAACAAGGAGAAATTAACCATTCCCCTCTTTCCTCCCACCAACTCCTGGTAAATACAGATCCAACCCCCTTGGATCTAAAACAAGGAGAAATTAACCATTCCCCTCCTTCCTCCCACCAACTCCTGGTGAATCAAGATCCAAACCCCTTGGATCTTAAAACAAGGAAAAATCAATCAGATTCTTAAAAAGAAGGCTTTTAATTAAAGAAAAAAGTAAAAATCATCTCTGTAAAATCAGTATGGAAATTAACCTTACAGGGTAATCAAACTTAAAGAGCTCAGAGGACTTCCCTCTAGTCTCAGGTTCAAAGTACAGCAAACAAAGATAAACACTCTAGTAAAAGGTACATTTACTAGTTGAGAAAACAAGGGAAAACTAAGACGCCTTGCCTGGCTATTTACTTACAAGTTTGAAATAGGAGAGACTTGTTTAGAAAGATGTGGAGAACCAGGATTGATGTCTGGTCCCTCTCAGTCCCGAGAACGAACACCAAACCCAAAACAAAGAACACAAACAAAAGCCTTTCCCCCCCAAGATTTGAAAGTATCTTGTCCCCTTATTGGTCCTTTAGGTCAGATGCCAGCCAGGTTACCTGAGCTTCTTAACCCTTTAGAGGGAAAAGGATTTTGGAGTCTCTGGCCAGGAGGGATTTTATAGTACTGTACACAGGACAGCTGTTACCCTTCCCTTTATAGTTATGACACGCCCCCCAAATCACAGATAGTGTTGGACGTTCGGTTCCACACTGGCTGTGATTTCTTCCTGGAGTTGTAGGAGAAAACAGAGTTAATAAGACACATGTACCTTTAGACATACTACTGATTATATAAAAACTAACAATATGTTTCATTCCAAGAACAATTGTTAACCATTTAACTCTGGGAAACTTTCCCGGGAGAGTGTATGAGCCACTTTGTTAGAAGCTTCCGAAATGTGTTGTATTTCAAAATTAAAATTTTGGAGAGCTAAACTCCACCGAAAAAGTTTTTTGTTATTTCCCCTGGCGGTATGAAGCCACTGTAGCGCAGCATGGTCTGTTTGTAGTTGGAAACGCCGTACCCAAACATATGGGCGTAGCTTTTCCAGCGCGTACACAATGGCATAACATTCCTTTTCGCTGATTGACCAATGGCTTTCCCTCTCAGACAGTTTCTTACTGAGAAACACGACAGGATGGAATTCTTGATCCGGTCCTTTCTGCATTAAAACTGCTCCCACGCCTCGCTCGGACGCATCTGTGGTTACTTGGAACGGTTTGTCAAAGTCTGGGGCCCTTAGCACAGGGTCAGACATGAGTGTTGCCTTAAGCTAGTTAAAGGCCTTTTGACACTAGAAAGTCTTCTTGTATAAAAGTCCTTGTTCTACAACAAACCGGGATCGGTTAGAAGAGCTGAGAGGCGGTGGAGTGCTCCGCGCCGCCGCCCACGCTTTCTGAAGGCTGTCATCTGCTTCCTGCTCGGCCTGGAACTGTTCCCTTGATGCTGGAGACATCAGTTCCTCCTTGGACTGTGGACTGGGGCTTGGTCCCTTTGGAAGCGATGCAGGTGCTGGGGCTGTTTTCATTGACTGTGATCCACTGTCCGCTGGTGCACTATGTGGTATCTCAGGCTCTGGCTGAGCCTCTTGGGTAGGGTTATCTGCTGCTTCCGCCAGGTCAGGCTCGCTGGTGCCCTCTGGCATTGGAGTTGTAGACGGGTTTGCAAGCGCTGGACTTAGTGCTGGCAATGGTTCTGGTGCTGGTTGCGTTGCCAGTTCCGGTTTTGGGACTGGCTTTGGCTGGGTTTTTGGGATTGGATCCACTACGGCTGTTGCAGTCGTTGGCAGGGGATCCGGTTCCACCACCGTTGTTTGGGTTTCTGGTAACACAGACGGGGCCCTGGTGGACGGCTCAGGAACAGGGATGGGGGTGAAAGCTTGCTTAGCCTGGCTGCGGGTGACTATTCCCACCCTCTTGGCTAGCTTCACATGGTTGGCCAAATCTTCCCCCAGCAGCATGTGAATGGGATAATTGTCATAGACCGCAAAAGTCCACATTCCTGACCAGCCCTTGTACTGGACATGCAACGTGGCTGTAGGCAAAGTTACAGACTGTGACACGAAGGGTTGAATTGTCACTGGAGCCTCCGGGTTGATGAGTTTGGGGTCAACTAGGGATTGGTGGATAGTTGACACTTGTGCCCCAGTGTCCCTCCAAGCGATAACCTTTTTTCCGCCCACTCTCAAGGTTTCCCTTCGCTTCGAGGGTATGAGAGAGGCATCTGGGTTTGGGGATCTTTGGTGTGATTGGGGTGTAATGAACTGTAATCGGTTGGGGTTCTTGGGGCAGTGAGCCTTTATATGTCCCAGTTCATTACATTTAAAACATCGCCCTGCTAAGGTATCACCGGGGCGATGTTGGTTGGTGGAGACTGGTGTGGTGGGGTGAGAAGGCGTCTGGGGTTTCCCTTGGGATGTGGGTGAGGCCTTGGGTTGTCCCCGGTGGTAAGGTTTTGTTTCGGCTTGCCCCTTCTGATATTTGCTCCAACTGCTACTAGTTTTTTTCTTTTCTGCCGCCTCCACCCATTTGGCTCCAATCTCCCCCGCCTCAGTTACAGTTTTGGGCTTCCTATCTAGGATGTACCTTTCTATTTTCTCAGGAACACCCTCTAAAAACTGCTCCATTTTTACTAGGGAAACCAGATCTTCCAGAGATTTAACATTTGCTCCTGATACCCAGGCATCACAATTTTTGTCAATGTGGTAGGCATGCCGGGTAAATGACACATCGGGTTTCCACTTTAGGGCTTTGAACCGCCGACGGGCATGCTCAGGTGTTAGCCCCATTCTGAGTTTGGCCTTGTTTTTAAAAAGTTCATAACTGTTCATGTGTTCCTTAGGCATTTCAGCCGCCACCTCTGCTAAGGGTCCACTGAGCTGCGGCCTCAGCTCTACCATGTACTGGTCTGCAGCGATGCTGTATCCAAGGCAGGCCCTTTCAAAAATTTTTAAGAAGGCCTCAGTATCATCGCCTGCCTTGTAGGTGGGGAATTTTCTGGGATGGGAAGTGGTACCTGGAGGGGGGTTGTTAGGATTGGCTGGTGCATCCTGCTTAGCCTTTGCTACTTCCAGTTCATGCTTCCTTTCTTTTTCTCTCTCCTCCATCTCTTTTTCTTTCAGCTCCATTTCTCTTTTGTGGGCCTCCTTTTTGGCTTTTTCTTTTCTTTTTTTTAGCTCCATCTCTTTTTTGTGGGCCCCCTCTTTGGCTTTCTCTTCTCTGTTTTTCAGCTCTATCTCTTTTTCTTTCAGCTCCATAGCTCTCTTGTGGGCCTCCTCTTTGGCTTTTTTTTGTTTTGTAGTCATTTTTCTGTTTTTTTGTGCTGAGTCACCCCCTCTGCAGTTGACTGAAACTGGGAAGCTCTCAGCTCTGGCTGCTGCTGAGTTAACAGAGACTTTCTAACTAGCTACTCCCGAGGATGTAAAAAGAAAAAAAAAAACAATTCAGCTTGTAAATTCCCTTTACCTTGTCTTTTGTTTGCTCATTTGAACACTTCTCTTAACAAAGGACCTTGTTAAAAAAACTTAACACCTCTGCCTTCAGGCAAGGAGAGATAAGATATGCATCTACTTCCAGCTCGGCTTTCCAAGCAGCTAGAAGGAAAAAAAATCTTACTGGCTTTTGGGTTTAAAATGATCCCATTGCTGCCACCATGTCAAGGCTGTATCCCCACTTTGAACTTTAGGGTACAAATGTAGGGGCCTGCATGAAAACTTCTAAGCTTAACTACCAGCTTAGCCCTGGTCCACTGCCACCATTTCCAATGGATTCCCCCCCTGGGAAGCCTTGAAAAACCTTCACCAGTTCCCTGGTGAATACAGATCCAAACCCCTTGGATCTAAAACAAGGAGAAATTAACCATTCCCCTCCTTCCTCCCACCAACTCCTGGTGAATCAAGATCCAAACCCCTTGGATCTTAAAACAAGGAAAAATCAATCAGGTTCTTAAAAAGAAGGCTTTTAATTAAAGAAAAAGGTAAAAATCATCTCTGTAAATCAGTATGGAAATTAACCTTACAGGGTAATCAAACTTAAAGAGCTCAGAGGACTCCCCTCTAGTCTCAGGTTCAAAGTACAGCAAACAAAGATAAACACTCTAGTAAAAGGTACATTTACAAGTTGAGAAAACAAGGGAAAACTAAGACGCCTTGCCTGGCTATTTACTTACAAGTTTGAAATAGGAGAGACTTGTTTAGAAAGATGTGGAGAACCTGGATTGATGTCTGGTCCCTCTCAGTCCCGAGAGCGAACGCACAACCAAAACAAATGGTACAAAAAATAAGTTTAGTCAAAGAGACCAAAGCCCGTGTCATCATCAGATTCCTCAGATTCTTCTTTCTTTTCTTCCTCTTTCTTCTGCTGAGGAGAAGAAAGAGGAAGAAAAGAAAGAAGAACCAAAACAAAGAACACAAACAAAAGCCTTTCCCCCCCAAGATTTGAAAGTATCTTGTCCCCTTATTGGTCCTTTAGGTCAGATGCCAGCCAGGTTACCTGAGCTTCTTAACCCTTTAGAGGGAAAAGGATTTTGGAGTCTCTGGCCAGGAGGGATTTTATAGTACTGTACACAGGACAGCTGTTACCCTTCCCTTTATAGTTATGACAGGAGGCTTTAGCTAAATTAGCAGCAAAGGAACCTTTGGGAGTTATGGTAGTTACTAGAGCTCAAGCCATAAAAGAGGAGGTTAAACCTGAGGAAAGATGGGGAAACTGGACTATACAAGGTGGATATGTGTTGAGTAAGAAAACAGGAGAGGTAAAGTGGGGACCTGACAAACGTCAAAGAGAAGAGATTATTAACTCTGTGTCACTCTATGGCCCACCAAGGAATAGAGAACACTCTCTTTAAAGTAAAATAAATTGAATATGGCCTAAGGTGCGAAAAGATGTACAAAACGTTGTTAAAAACTTTATAAGGTGTGCAGCAGATGAGAATAGATCACCGAATTCAGGACCCTTGTTGCACCAAAGAATTGTGGGGCCATGGAGTAGACTACAGGTTGATTACATTGATAAACTGCCTAAGACCCAAAGGGGGAATTAGTATTTACTAATGATAGTAGCTTCCTTTTCTGGATGAGTGGAGGCCATTCCCACTAGAAATCATACTGCAGTGACCACTGCCAAAAACTTGTGGGAAGTAGTGTTTAGTAGATATGGAACTCCAAAAGTAATTGATTCAGATAATTTTGTAGGAGAAGTAATTAAAAGTGTATTAAAAGCTTTAGCAATAAAGCAACAACTACATATTCTCTATCATACTAAATCATAAGGGATAGTAGAAAGAAACTGGCAAAGATTGGGACAATACATTGCCAATGGTGTTGGCAGCCATCTGAAGTAGTGATCGATTGGGAACTGGCTACCAGCCTATCAAATTCTCCTTGGAAGTCCTATGAGATTGTGGAGCCTCTTATTGTACCAAGAAGAAGAAGAGGAGGAGGAGGAGGTATCAGTTATCCAACGGATAAGGGAGTTACTGATAGAATTTAAGAAAATGGAATTTAAACTGACTGATATCATTGAAAAAGCAAGAGATTATGTGGATTCTCTTGTGGCTGAGAACAGTAAATTATGGAAAATCGGAGATAGAGTAATGTATTTGAAATTAATATTGAAAAATCATTTAGTGGAGTCTAGATGGGTTGGACCATTTCCCATCATGAATAAAATTTCACCTACTGTAATGCAGATTAACAAGGGAGAAAAGGGAAAGTGGCTCCACACATCACAATTCAAGTTATGCCCTAAAGATTAAATAACATTCTGTTCTTTGTCTTTTAGTTTATTTTAGAGAGGGAAAGGAATGTCCAATTGCACCAGAGATTATTCTGTACGGACCTTGGATTTGGGGTGTGGATACGGTGCTACAACTTTTGTAACTGGCTTATTGCTTATGCTTACTTTGTCTTGCATTTTGTGCTGCTTAGAAGAATTGTGTTGTGTGTGTTATATTTTAGGAAGAAAAAAAATAGTACCGGAGCTCGAGCAAAGATAGACGAGGTTAGTGTAAGAATTAAGAATTATATGGCCGGAAGAATCGGACATTATTCCTATGGAATAATGGCCATGGCTTCAATATGGAGGATCCTCATAATTCTAAAAATGTGGAAATATGTTTTTGGCTTTTATTTTTTTTTAATATTTTGGGGAAATTTAGGGGTACATGGATATACATGTGGGAGCACCTCTAGGATGGAGGTATGGATCAAAGGAAATAATACATTCAACTATTCATGGGACAGAATGGGAAAAACAGGAACAAACAAAACCAGATGTAAACAAAAATCTTTTGAATTAGAATTTGAAATATGGTGGGAAGAGGGCAAAAATGTGACATGGGAATATCTAAAGCCAAAAGATTTCGAAGATCAATGGAGGTATTTGTACAGACTAAGGGGGAAGGTCACCTAATGTTTAGATTTAGTTATGATGAGAACAGTATGAATATGAGTAAGCTGAACTGTACCTTTTGGAGTTTGGGATTTGATGTAGTCAAATGTGATTAACGAACAAAATGTGATTAATGAACAAAAATTGGCTAATACTCATGTGGGATGGAATGAGTCAATGGCTCTTAAATTATGGGCATATGGTGTAATGGCAAATCCTTTCATAATAGTAAGATTGAGTTGCTTTAGGAAAATTAATGGGGCAATATCCAAAAGATGTATCTAAGCTCAGCTGGAAAAAATAAACATTTTGAGCCAAAATGGTCAAATATTAAAATTGGGGAAAGAAGGAGAAGAACTGGCAATTTCTCATTGGTATGATGTTTTTAAAGGATGTTCTCCCACTGTCACAGCTCTCCTAAATTTAATGATCAATGTCAATGTCAAATTATTTGCATTAATGATTTTGTTAATCTTTACTATGCTATGTTTATACTGCCAAATAAGGAACTGACAAGATATTTTGGAGCAAGTGATATATAGAATTGAATTGCTTGTGAAATTGTAAATTATATAATAATTAATGTCATTAATCATGTATCAAGAGGTGGGAATGTTGGGATATATATATACATCTATATATCAATACACCTTGTGATTCATATATCTATGTAATATGTTATAGGTCACTAAGGCCTGGTATGAATGACACGTGCTTGACATGAATGTGTGCACTACAAGTTGACAACCAAAGCAAGAACTTAATGTCAAGAAAAAACAGTTACTCACCTTTGTAACTGTTGTTCTTCGAGATGTGTTGCTCATATCCATTCCAATTAGGTGTGCGCGCGCCACGTGCATGGCCATCAGAAAGTTTTACCCTAGCAACACCCAGCGGGTCAGCTGTGGAGCCCCCTGGAGTGGCGCCTTCATGGCGCTCGATAGATATCCCAGCTGACCCGGTGCCTCCTCAGTTTCTTCTTGCTGGCTACTCCTACAGAGGGGAATGGGGAAGGTTTGGAATGGATATGAGCAACACATCTTGGAGAATAACAGTTACAACGGTGAGTAACCATTTTTTCTTCTTCGAGTGCTTGCTCATAATGATTCCAATTATGTGACTCCCAAGTCTTAACTAGGCGGTGAGGTTGGAGTGAAGTAACATGGACTGCAGTACCACTCTACCAAACGCCGCGTTGTCTCTGGCATGTTGGATGATGGCGTAGTGTGAGGTGAAAGTATGTACCGAGGACCAAGTTGCTGCTCTGCAGCTCTCCTGGATTGGCACTGGGGCCAGAAATGCCACAGATGAGGCCCGGGCCCTCGTGGAGTAGACGGTGAGGGCCGGGGTTGGTACACCGGCCAGCTCATAGCAAGCGTGGATGCAGGACGTGATCCATGAAGAGATCCATTGAGAAGAGACTGGGAGGCCTTTCATCTGGTTCGCCACCACATTGAAAAGCTGGGTCTATTTCCTGAACAGCTTTGTGAGTTCAATGTAGAAGGCAAGGGCCCTACGGACATTCAGGGAGTACAGCTGCTGTTCCTGCGGACCAGCGTGCAGTTTTGGGTAAAAAACTGGAAGGAAAACGTGCTGGGTGGTATGGAAGGCCGACACCACCTTGGGAAGAAAGGCTGGATGAGGTCGAAGCTGCACCTTATCCTTATGGAAGACCGTGTAAGGTGGTTCCGAGGTAAGAGCCCTCAGCTCGGAGACACGCCTTGCCAAAGTGATAGTGATAAGGAAAGCCATCTTCCAGGAGAGATAGAGTAGGGAGCAAGTGGCCAGTGGATTGAACGGGGGCCCCATGAGTCTCGAAAGGACCAGGTTAAGGTCCCACGTGGTGACCAGCTGCCGGACTTGGGAGTAGAGGCAGTCCAAGCCCTTGAGAAACCTACCAAACATGGGATTGGCAAAGACAGAGCAGCCACACATGCCCAGGTGAAAGGCCAAGATGGCCGCAAGGTGAACCCTCACAGAGGACACCACCAGACTTTGCTGCTTCATGTCCAGGACGTACTCCAAAATGAGAGGCACGGGTACCTGGAGAGGGGGTGTGCGGTGCTGGTCGCACCAGCATGAAAACTGCTTCCACTTCAGCATATATGTTGCTTGGGTGGAGCGCTTCCTGCTGCCCATCAGTATCCGTTGTACAGATTCTGAACACCAAAGCTCTGAAGGGTTCATCCACACAGCATCCATGCTGTGAGGTGGAGAGACTGCAGGTCAGGGTGGCAGAGGCGACCATGATCCTGAGTGAGCAGGTCGGGAAGAAGAGGCAATGTGACTGGAGCGTCCACGGACAGTTCCAGCAGTGTGGTTGGTGTACCAATGCTGCCTGGGCCACGCCAGAGCCACCAGAATCACCCACGCCCTGTCCCTGCATACATTGGGCAGGACCTTGTGCACAAGGGAGAACAGGGGGAAAGTGTAAAATAGGTGATCCATCCATGGAAGTAGGAAGCCGTCTGTGAGAGAGCCCTGGCAGCAACCTTGGAAGGAGTAGAACGCTGGGCATTTCCAGTTGCTGTGGGAGGCAAACAGGTTGACTTGGGGAAACCCCCACCTTCGGAAGATAGGGCGGATGACATCCGATCAGGGCAACCACTCGTGGGAGCGGAAGGACATGCTGAGGCAGTCCACCAGCAGGTTCTGGACCCCGGGGAGAAAGGATGCCACCAGGTGAATGGAGTGGGCTATGCAGAATTCTCACAGTCAAATGGCCTCCTGACAGAGGGGAGAGGAGCACCCACCCACCCCCGCTTGTTGATGTAGAACATGGCCATGGTGTTGTCTGTGAGGACCGCCACACAACGACCCTGAAGCCACTCCTAGAAAGCCTGGCAGGTGAGGCGTACTGCCATCAGCTCCCGAACATTGATATGAAGGGAAAGCGTGGATGGCGGCCACAGGCCCTGCATCTGAATGTCTCTGAGGTGAGTGCCCAGTCCCAGGGTTGACGCATCCATGACCAGGGACCAGGAAGGCTGCGGATTGTGAAAGGGGACTCCCTCGCATACCACCCAGGGATCTAGCCACTACCGGTGGGAGACCAGGACCTGCTCTGGGATGGTGACCACCAAGTTCAGGCTGTCTCGGCCTGGGCGATAGACTGAGGCAAGCCAGGCTTGCAACAGACAGAGTCAAAGTCTGGTGTGTCTGGTCACATATGTACAGGAAGCCATGTGGCCTAGAAGACGCAGGCAACTTCTCGCCAATGAGGTTGGGAAGCTCGGGAGGCTCCGGACAAGACTCACGATAGCTTGGAAACAAGTATCCAGCAGGAGGGCTTGGCCTGGATGGAGTCCAGAACTGCCCCAATGAATTCTATTTTCTCTGGGTCAGTTCTAGGGCTGATTTTGCCATATTCAGGAGGAGGCCCAGCCAAAGAAACGTGTCCGTGACCAAGCGGAGGTGGGACTGCACCTGTTCTCTGGTGCGTTCCTAGATTAGCCAGTTGTCAAGGTAAGGGTATACTTGTTTAACCCTTCTCCCCATCAGATTTGGCAGCAACATGGGCTTGGTTCAGTGTCTAAGGGTTCCTTTTCAATAACACAATGCAAAACCAGCTCAAGCCATCACCCAGTGACCTGGGACAATTACATACCACCCCCCTGGATGCCTCTAAGAGGCAATGCTTCCCCTCTCGCAAGCACAGAGTCTGAGTGTAGCAAAAGCCTTTTAATAAAGGAGGGAAACAACGTGGCATTATGTGCAGAAACACCGCAAACAGGATTCATAACACAAACCATGAGCAAAATACCCACCCCCAAGTAAGTCTGGCAGTGTCCTTTTCCCCTCAGGGTCTTAAGTCCAGCAACCCAACCATCACCCCACCCACAGGTTTCGGTCCTTGGTCAGTGCAGCCCCAGGGCGGTTATTGAGTCCAGCAACCCAAAAGTCAACCCTCCCACAGTTTCTGTCCTTGGCCAGTGCAGCTCCAGAGTGCAGAAGTTCATCAGCAGAGTTTACCTCCCAGGCTGAGTGGAAGGGGGGGAAGGTATGATGGCACCTTAAATGCGGCGCTACTCAGGTCAACGGCCGATTGCCACACCTCTCCGTGGGGTTCTGCTGCAGCTTTCACCGCCAGCTGCCCTGCTACCCACACCTCTCCGCCAGCCGTCCTGATAGCCACTCCTCCCTGCCAGCCATCCTTCTAGCAGCTCCTCTCCACTAGCTGTCCTGCTAGCCACTCACCAGTATGTCTTCAGCCTCCACCCCCACTTACACAGCTCTCAATGATTTCAGCTCTTAGTAACTTCAGCTCTTTAGTCATTTCAGCTGTTAGTAGGGGGGCCTCAGTGCTGGCACACTCAGAACCACTAGCCCAAAATAGGTCTAATGCTTAGACGTAGGAATCAGTGATTTCAGCTCTTCAGCACATAACAAGACTCCTAATGGAGTCAAAATTAGCTCTGTTATTACACCGTGGAGAGAGGAGGGGGAAAAGTGGTGTTTAGGGTCCTCAGAAGGGACCCACACTACCAGGTACATATACCTGTCCCCAGCCTCTCTCAATTCACTGGGCTTTGGAACCCATGTCCCTTGCCTAGCGAGTGCTACAAAAGATAGATTTTAAGTGATTATAAGGAATAGCAAACAGATCAAAGCAGATTACCTAGCAAATAAAATAAAAATGCAAACTAAGCTTAATATACTAAAGAAATAGGATATGAGAAGCAACTTCTCACCCTAGTTGTTGTTTTAGGTGGTTTGCAGAAATTCTTGAAGGCAAGCTGCACTTGCTTGCAGCTTAAAAACACAGATATTCCTTTCACAGGCTAGAAATCCCTCTAGCCTGGGTCCAGCCCTTCTCCCCGGTTCAGTCCTTGTTTCTCAGGTGTTTCCAAGAGTCTCCTTTGGGCGGGGAGTCAGTGAAGAACCCTGATGATGTCACTCCCCTGCCTGCTTTTGCATATGGCAGGAACCCTTTGTCTCCAACTTTCGTTCCCACTCCTTTCAGTGGGAAAATACTGGTATCATATGATGAAGTCTGGTACCAGGTGACTTGGTCACATGTCCCCATAGGGACACAGCAGCCATGACTTGGAGGCTGTAGGATCCTCAGAAAGGCTCCCCGGTGGGAGATTAGCATCTTCTAAGACCTCTTGTTCTCCCTAATGGCCCTTCCAAGCCAGCCATCAAGACTGGTTGCATTTTCCCTAGTGGGCATTCCCCAGGTGTAAACAAATTTCCATGTATAGATGTACAGACAATATTCCTAACTTCATATACCAAAATGATGCATACAAATAGGACAATCATATTCACTGAATCATAACATTTTCAATGATATCTTACATAAAATGCATAATTATGCCATAATCATATCATAATAATATTACGACGAAGAATATGGGGCATAATGCCACATGGCAGTTTAGCCTAGAGAGGCCACTTGTCTGAATTCACACCAGAGGGTCCTCTTTTTGGCTGGTTTGTCTCCCATCCGGTAGTGGTAAAAACTGGGGGTGAATTTTCTGGTATCAGATGGGAGACCCCATTTTGGCAAGTGCACTTCTCTGCCCCACCAGTATGACCTTGTACACCTGCTACATCTGAGGTCAGGCCCATGGGAGCGGGACACTCTCGAAAATGGCATCTCCCATGCAGTGTGACCTTGGACCAGGAGTGAAAGTAATATTAAACACTTACCGGTATGGGGGCCCGGTTCCCGCTGAAGGGGCGGGACCTCAGGTGGAAGGGCAGAGCTGGGAGTCAGGCTCCCAAAGCCAGCACATCCGTGCTGCCTAGCCCACACTGCTTGGGGCTCTGGTGGTGATTTAAAAGGGCCCGAGGCTCCGGCTGCTGCTGCAGTAGTGGTGGCGGTGGCCAGGAGCCCTGGGCCCTTTAAAATTCTGGCCCCAGGGCAGCTGCCACATTTTCCCCCCTGTCGGTGGCCCCGGGGGTGGGGGGAAGAGGCAGCACTTTAAGGAGGGTCCTTTGCCACAGCAGCGTTTTCATGTCGACTGTGTACAGTCCAGTACTGGCTTCTTCCCGATACACCATACCGACCTGTACCGGCCTACTTTCACCCCTGCCTTGCACACAGCATGCGGACGAACTCGTGCTGGCAGGGGAAGGGTCATGCAGGCAGGGGTAGACACATGCCATTCCCAGAAGTGCCGTGATGTCTGGTATTCCAGGAATGTGTGAGTTGTGCCCATAGCTCGGCTCAACCTGTAAGTAAATCAAGCTTGGTTGCACAGAGTTCTCCAACTGTCCAAGGAAGACAGATGATCATTGCTGGAGATTCAATACTCAAAAGAATTGAAAGAACATTCTGCAATGGATAGGACGACAACAGGACAGTGCGCTGCCCTCCCAGAGCCAAGACACAAGATATAACTCTAAAACTGGACAGGCTTCAGAAGTCGACAGACTTTGGTGTCCATTCATGATTGTTCATTGCATTTATATCACTGCATTGCCGGATATCTCAGAGATAGTAGATAACGTTTGGGCACTTGCAAGTGTGCTGAAGAAGAAGAATGTCCAAGCCACCTTCAAAGAAATCTTTCCTGTTCCAAGAGTAAAGGAAAAGAGAATCCAGAAGTTTAAGGAAATGAACTGCTGGCTAGGTAAGTGATGGAGGATTTTGGTTTTGTAGAACAATGGTCCACCTTCTGTGGGGAGCGGGTGCTATATTGTTTGGATGGCCTCCACCTCAGTAGAAAGGGGACCACTCTCCTCGAGGAGAGGCTGGCTAGATTTGGTTTTAGATGGGGTATATTTGGCCTGCTGGGGGCCCCATAGTCCTCCTGCAACCCAGTGCCCCCAGCCCCAAGAAACAGTGGGCTGAAAAGAGAAGAGCAGTAAAGGTGAGTCCTCCAAGCTTGCCTAAATAGGAGTCTCTGGAGCAGCCATTTTGGAAAGAACAGAGACCTGGTCCTCCAAGTGCTAGAAGGGGAGCAATAGCCAGTCAGGGACCAGCTGGCCCAGATAAATTAAGTTCCTGGCCTTCGCAGTTCTGTTCCAGGCTAAGACCAGAGGAATGCAGAAGGGGGCTCTTCTCTGGCCAAAGGAGCCTCACAGTCAAACAGAGTTTATGGTTGGCTGACCTTATATATTTGGGATTTCAGAGACTGTAGAACCTGAGGACGCTGGCCCTGAGACAGGGCTGGAGATAAAAGGGCTCAGTAGAAAGAGGTCCAGGGAAAATAGCAGCAAAGAATTGAAGTGAGCAGTGTTTGGCTGCTGTGCATAGGGTCCCTGCATTGGAACCCGGAGTAGTGGGTGGGCCTGGGTTCCCCTACCGGCCACAGGTAAAGTGGCATAAACCCCAAGAATGGGATTGGGCTTATTTGGGAGCCAAAACAAAGGGCTGAATTTAAAAGGCCCAGAGCTTGGCTGAAGACCCTAGCAAGGGCAAAGAGACTAGTTATTTGTTGGACTCTTTAATAACCTGGAAGGAGTTCATTTGGACTTCCTGTGTTGGCTGGAGGGCAAAGCCAATGAAGATCAGCCAAGGTCAGTCAGCAGCCTGCAGGGGGCACTGAGAGCAAGAAAAAGGACAGTGGTACCACATCCCACCGCTCAGAGGTGCTCAAGAGGTTAATGCCCCTTTAAAGGGCTAAACCAATAGCAAAAGGGGGGAGGTAAAAAGAGGGAAGATATGAGCACAGCACAAAATCAAGAGGTTGAGAACAAAATTAATCATGGAACCAAAGGACATGAAGAGAAGGAATTCTTGAATTGCCTTTATACCAATGCTAGGAGCCTAGGTAACAAACGAGGAATTGGAATTGCTCGGTAATTAGCATAAATTGGATCTAGTTGGTATTATTGAAACCTGGTGGGATGATTCCCATGATTGGAATGTTAAAATCAATGGTTCTAACCTCTTTAGGAAGGATCTTGAATGCTTGTGGATTAATGTCCTAACAGATATGCACAAGCTTGGGTATTAGTTGGTGTCTGTACAGATCATCAGATAACAGTGGGGAATAGGATGACCATCTTCTCATGTCCCTATCTGTAATGAGCAGGGAAAAATGCTGTGTGATCATGGGGGACTTCAGTTTGAGTGACACATGCTGGAAGTCTCATGCTGCCGGTAGTAAAACATCCTTGGCATTTCTAAATATCATAGATAGAGCTCCCTGTCTGTGACTTTCCACAACCTCTATGAATTCTGCAGTGGCCAGTGTGGCTGACTACAGGGCCATTCAGGCAGCTGGCTCTGGGTCCAGCTGTTCAGGTGGCCCTGGGAACAGCCAAACTGGCCGCTGCTGGAGGGGCCCCGCAGCCACCACTTGGGTGGCCCCGCAGCCAGCTGCACCAGCCACTTCTAGTTTGGCCTTGAGGCCAGCAGAACTGGCCACTGATTGAGTGACCCCAGGCAGCTGGCCTCGGGGACCACATGAGCAGCAGCCAGTGCGGCTGGCCCGGGGTGCGGCTGGCCCCGGGAACCACCTGAACAGTGGTCCCAGGGGCTGCTGGAGCCGCCGCTGCTTGGTGGGCCCCAGCAGTGATCCTGGGATGGCCCCCTGCCGTTGATGTCCCTGGCCTGCCCCCACCCAGCAGCAGTCCTGGGGGCGGCCAGCGCTGCCAGTTCTCATCAGCCCCCCAGCAGTTAGTGCTGCTGACACTGTCCCGCACCCAAGGAGCAGTTGCCCCAGGGGGGCCCCACCCACCCCTGCCTCCAACCCCTGCCTCCCACCCCAAGATTTAGTCAGGGATATAAGACCAAGAACCAAACTCTGTCCTCGGAGACACACAAGCAACGCCACTGCCTTCAATGGGAGCGGAGTGTGTGCGTGTAACAGCAGAACAGCCACCTAAAGATACTGAGAGGTGATTTGGGAGCCTCTCCAGTGCTGAATAGAGGGGAATAATCACGTCCCTTGATCTGCTGGCAATGCTCCTACTAATGCAGCCCAATATGTCGTTGGCCTTCTTGGCAACGAGGGCACTTTGTTGACTCATATCCAGCTTCTCGTCCACTATAATCCCCAGGTCCTTTTCTGCAGAACTGCTGCTTAGCCAGTTGGTCCCCAGCCTGTAGCGGTGCCTGAGATTCTTTCGTCCTAAGTGCAGGACTCTGCACTTATCCTTGTTGAACCTCATCAGATTTATTTTGACCCAATCCTCTAATTTGTCTAGGTCACTCTGGACCCTATCCCTACCCTCCAGTGTATCGACATCTCCCCCCAGCTTAGTGTCATCTGCGAACTTGCTGAGGGGGCCATCCATCCCATCATCCAGATCATTAATAAAGATGTTGAACAAAACCAGCCCTACGACCGACCCCTAGGGTACTCTGCTTGATACCGGCTGCCAGCTAGACATCGAGCCATTGATCACTACCCATTGAGCCTGACAATCTAGCCAGTTTTCTATCCACCTTATAGTCCATTCATCAAACCCATACTTTTTTAACTTGCTCTCAGGAATACTGTGAGAGACTGTATCAAAAGCTTTGCTAAAGTCAAGATTTCTCACGTCCACTGCTTTGACCATATCCACAGAGCCAGTTATCTCATCATAGAAGGCAGTCAGGTTGGTCAGGCATGCCTTGTCCTTGGTGAATCCATGTTGACTGTTTCTGATCACCTTCCTCTCCTCCGAGTGCTTCAAAATGGTTTCCTTGAGGACCTGCTCCATGATTTTTCCAGGGACTGAGGTGAGACTGACCGGTCTGTAGTTCCCTGGGATCTACTTCTTCCCTTTTTTAAAGATGGCACTATATACTCTCTGGTTTCTTTCAGCTGCACAAGCAGTGCTTATTGAGTGAACACTGCCCCTAAATTCTAAACCAGCTGGTGTGGATGAGCCCCTGGCAGGGTTACAGCTGGTGTAGTGAGCTCCAGTGCCCCTCAGTCACAGGCACATGTTCCCAAAATCCCTGAGAAATCAAGAGGGTGTCCAGATTGGTGTAGAATGTTCCCTTAGTTTTTCAAGTGTTCATTTGCCCTTGTGGGATTAGGATATCCATGCCACAAGCTTCCAGTTCGAAGAGTGATTCTGACTCCAGTTATTGGTGAGAGACTGACATTTTTCTGGCCATGAAGCCTTCTGCTAACCCCACCTGCCATCCTGTCTAGTGTGTCCAGGAATAGTACAGGACCCCATACAGTGAGGTGCCCTCAGAGGCTGCTCTATGTACATGCAATGTAGGCAGCTGTCTACGGTGGCAGACTTCTGGGCAGCTGCCTAAAGTGGCAAATTTAGCCTGGCCGCCCCCCCAGTCATGCAAGACCACAATGCCACTCACTGGAATTTGGCACTGCGGCCCTTTCCTTCACGATGGAGGAGTGACTGGGCCAAATCTGCCACCCTAGGCCTCTGAGGAGGGGGGTAGAACACTGAAGTTTTGCCTTGGGCGGCAGATTGTCTTCAGCAGCCTCTGGGAGAGAAGTGCTGATTTCAACATGCTCTGATAAAAGTCAATGGGAGTTGAGCAATCTCCGAGCCAGGAAGCATAATGACCAGAAACTGGAACCACAGAGATTCTATGATTCTGCACTGATCTGGAGAGGAAATGGGTGGGCCATGTCCATGACCTGGAAATTCTGAGAATCGGAAGTGTGACAACAGGCATCTGTTCCACTGGAAAGGCATGATAACAGCTCTTATCAATATAAACTGCACCTCCAGCAAAAAGCAGAACAGAGACATCTGCAGCCATGCAGCCAGACGGCTCCTACCACAAATGGGAACGCTCAGAGCAGGTGGAACTGACAATGCAGGGAGCTAGCAGCGCACCTGGGAGAGGAGGTAAAGGTGAGCTGGCCTGAGGAAGGGTGGTCTTGTGATTAAGGAGCTGCCCTGGGAGTCAGGAGGCCTGTGTCCGATTCCTGGCTTTGCTAATTTGAGGTTAGTGTCTTGGTTAAGTCTGGATATTCCCACCATCCTCATAAACGCCTTTCTTATCATGGGGCAAACTCATCCGGGGTCACTCCAGTGTCTTCAGTGTTGCTATTCCAGGGATGAAACTGGTCCTGTGAGCCTGCCCATGTCTTCCCTCTAGAGCCTGAGAGGATTCTCATGTTCTCTTTAAGGCAGGGGCTTCTCAATCTGGGCATCACACTCACCCTGCTTTTCCCATACCACCAAAAGGGAGAGGGATTCCCAACATGGAAAATGCAACACTGGGAAGGCTGTGAACTACCTCAAGGTATTTACACTGTGGTGAATCCCTCCCCTCCCTTTGTCCAATTATCTTCTCTTTTAGGGAGCCATGTTCAGTGCCTGGAGTCTCTCCCCAAAAGGAATGTTAGGAGGAGTGTCATAGGTTTCACCCCCACTTTGGACTTTAGAGTACAGATATGGGGACCTGCATGTGAACCACTAAATTGAATTACCAGCTTAGATCTGGTTTTGCTGCCACCACTCCCAAGTACTAACTCCCTTCCCTGGGTAGCCTTGAGCGACTCTTCACCAATTTCCTGGTGAACACCAATCCAAACCCTTGGATCTTAACACAAGGAAAATTTAACCTTCCCCCCTCCCTTCCCCCACCAATTCCTGGTGAGTCCAGATCCAATCCGCTTGGATCTTAACACAAGGAAAAATCAGTCAGGTTTTTAAAAATAAGACTTTTAATTAAAGAAAAGAAAGGTAAAAAAAACCCTCTGGGCAATAGCATACAAGCTGATCGCACAGACAACAGATGCAAAACACAGAGGATATTCCCCTGGGCAAAAACTTAGTTACACAAAAATTACCCAATTTGATTATTCCCTAATGCCCAAGACAAGTTACAAAGAAAATAAACATAAACCTATTTATTCCCTTCACTAATACTCACTACTTGATAAAAGGCTGATTTCTGGAGCTTTCCCACTCCGGTCAAAACTGAAACTTACTCTAAACAAAGGAAACTTCCCTCCTTCCTTTTGAAACATCTTGTCCCTCCATTGGTTCCTCTGGTCAGGTGTCAGCTAGGGTAGGTGAACTTCTTAACCCTTTACAGGTAAAAGAGGCATTAACCCTTAACTATCTGTTTATGACAAGGGGTTGATCCCACATTGAGAGATCTAACCAGTGTTGCTCCCCACAGCTCTTTGCCTCCCTAACTCTGCCCAAGAGAAGGCCATTGCGATCCAGTATCTCCTGCTGGTGATTTGCATTGCAGTGGTCACAGCTCTCATCGTGATGAACCATGGGAAATGTAAGTCTCCTGTTCATTTCTACCTCGGCCCCAGATCTCACCTGCCAAGAGTGAGGCTGCTCTGACTAGTTTTGGGTGGATTTTAACAGTGAGGCACAAAATTGGGCTGAGACTGGAGGCTCAGCTGTGACCTTAATTATGGAGCAGTTGCCATTGCTAGGTAACTTTCACTCACCTCTGAGTTAAGGTGACCGGATTTTCAAAGGGGTGGGATTTCTCCTTAGCATAACTCCCGCTAGCTTTCCATGGGACTTGTGCTCGTAAATCTCAGAAAAATCCCACCCAAAATCAGTAATTGGCCATGTTTGTGGTGACATTTTCAAGGTTGTGAAATATCCATACAAAAATGTCCTTTTTTCAATGGTGTTCTGGGGCCAGTGCAAAGGGCTGGCTGCGGATCCCGCTAGTGGAGAAGAAATGTCTGGGAGTGATAACAATGAAACGGGGCATGGCACAATGCGCTGCCACAATTGCCTCTTCCACATTAACACAAGGAGAGCTTGGGCCTGACAAATACATTCCTTCCCTTTTTAACTTTGCAACCAGCTAACCACACACAAACCGAGACAGGCTCCTCGTGGCAGCAGGCGGCTTTCTGCTCCGCACAGCAGTCAGAGCCCTGCATTGCTCTGGGAAGGCTGAGCCTTTTCACTCTCAGCTTTGCTCTGCCCCTTTGAGCTGTCCAGCCACATTCCACGCCCGGGTGTAGTAATAGCAGCTGCACCGCATAACTTGGGACCACTGGCAGCTCAGTGTAACATAGAGCAGCCCCAACGCAGCTCTACATTGTACCGAGGACCGAGCTGATGTCCAGAATAATGAATCCCTGTGTTGCGCACAGTGTGCCTGTAGCAGAGGATCACAGCTAGCAAGAGGTAATGGATACCAGAAGTCTTGGGTGATAACTGGGAGGAAAGTGCATTCTGTAGCAGCACTGATGTTCCCACATCTATGGATTTCCCCTACTGATAAATTTTACTCTGATATCAAAAGTCTCATGTCTATAGGGTCCCAGGGTCCTGCCGAAGCCCAGGTGGATCGAGATACAAGCAGAAGAGATTCCAAGATAAACCTATCAGATCACCAGGACTATCTAGGTGAGGGTATAAAGGAAATGTTCCTATTCCTTGTTAGGCTTCGCAGATCTCTTTTGGTCCTTACACCTCAAGGGGAGGAAGAGTTGGGACCACGGGGTCAGTTGCAGGGCTGGTGAAGTTGATGTAGCTCCTTGGACTTCATTGGAGCTGAGCAGACATACATCTGCTGGGGATCTGACCACAGCTCAGACAGGACTGTAGATTATTGTGGGGAATGGGACAACCACAGGAGGTGGAAGCAGCTCTTAGAAGTTGTGGGAGAACACTGTCCTCCTCCTAGGATCACTGATAGTCCAATGAGATTTTGTTCAGATGGGGTCACTTTTCTACCAGTGTCTCATTGGCTGAGAGTGTTATCCTGCTGGGGAAGTCTTGGCGTAGATGCAATTGGTCTGTCCTAGGACTAAGCATGTGCCTGGGGCTCCCATAAACAGCCACTGCTTGGGTGAGTGGGAACAGAGACCTGTGTCCTACAGGACAGATCCCAGCTCAAATGAAGTAAGGAAGCAGTAATCTGACAGGGTTAAAAGTGTGGTGGTGGGTCCCCAATCATCCAGCAGATGGTCCTTGCCAACCCTGTAGATATGTGGGATGGAGGGGGGAACTCTGGTTCACTCACTGCTGGTGAGAGATAACAGCCCCATAGTCTGCAGAAGGAATTTGGGAATGCTCAGCCTTTCTGGTATCAGGCCCATCCAGTGCAAACATGAACCAGATTCTGATCTTCGTTATGCTGGTGTCAATGCCGTGACTGTGGACTTAGACCTCCATAGAAAAGCTCTGTGATGCAGAAGTGGAGTGTGGGCTACCTGATTGTGAGTCTACTGAGGTAAAAATACCCTCACTGAATACAACAGTTGGCTTGAAGGAAAATCAATGAGCTCAGGATAGCACAGGTGCTTAGATGAAGCAATGGTGGACTCCAGTATCAGAGCATAGATAGGTCGAAGGCTGTGAATGGGGACAGAGAGTGTGTTTGCAGTTGGATGGACACACAGAAATTTCCAGCTGCTGTAAAGGAAGGTCTAAGCCAGCCCAGAAATATCAACCTGTTGATTCCATTGGCATTTTTCTACCCCCTGCCTGCCCTGACAGAGATAAGGAACCTAACACACACTATGTCGAAGGAGCTGGCTGAGGTGAGAAGGGACCATGACAGACTCCAGCAGGTCTTGAGCAGGGTGCAGGCCGAGTTACAGAACCTCAAAGGTAAGGGGGCACCAGACAGGGCTTGAAACCAGTGACAGAGTTAACCACAAATACCCAGAATCAGTAAAAGCCAACAGGGAACAGGGCATTCATATTCATGTTCCCAATAGGCCTACGGCCTGCGCAGATCCCTCTGCACTGAAACTGACCACATCTCCCCAGCTGGGAGTCCCCAGTGGCTGTAGAGCCACCACAGATATCTCCCATGCCACACTCCTGCCCGACCATGATTCAATCATTGGTTCCATGCCTTGGGCACCAGAGTTGGTGTAGAACCAGCCAGAGACTCAGGGAGCCATAACCCATTCCCTGTTACCTGCTCTCCACCTAATAAAAATGGACACAGCTGATAATTTGGCTAAATACATAAAGAAGCCTAACATGGGATGGATACAATACTGTATAGCAGAAGCCACCAGATGGTGCTGTTGTACATCAGCTTGCAAGTTCTCTTTCCGAACCTGTAGGCAGTATTCAGTCTTTGAAGACATGCTATGTTGGTTTCACACTGATATTTTTTGGGGGAGCTGTTTTAACTAGAAAGGGGGTTTGCTCCCTGCCTCACATTCTCTAATTAGGGTCAGTTCTTGGGGAAGAGTTGTACCCAGGAAACTGGGGCATCAGCATCTGTGCTGAGATCTGAGATTGGCCTGTGTTTTGTTTATAAGCGTCTCTTTTCCAGGACTAGTACACCCAGCGAAAATCAACAAGTTATACTAGGAAAATATTAACTCAGTGATTCATTTTTTCAATGGGAAACCGATCTACCAGGCCCTGCCATCTGCTACCACATGTCAGAGGGGTGACAATGCCATGTAACTTATAAAACCACCCCACAGAGCATGAACGTCAAAGTATGAATATTTTTAACAAACTATTTGGCAAGCTTTTCAGGAGGGTGCAGGGAAATTTGATGGTGAAATTCATGAATAAGTCCAAATACTTAATAAATTCTAGAATTTCTTTAACTGTTTATGAGCACCTGGTGGAGGGAAAAAAATCCAATTTCAGGGAATACACAAATTCAGTGCAAATTATTTGCTTGAACCCAATGAGAATGCCAGAAGTAAATAAGGAGTATGGGGACACAGATGAGTTTTTACACTTCAGTTGGACTGCCTTTTGACTCACTAATGCAGGCTTGTCCCATAATTTTACTTCTCACAGAAGTCATCTGCACAAAATGTCCACCTGGCTGGCAGCATTTTCAGAAAAGTTGCTACTTCTTTTCAACATCGACTAAATCCTGGCAGGATGCTAAGCAGTTCTGTACCAATGAAGGGTCTCACCTGGTTATTGTTAACACCGTAGAGGAACAGGTAAGCCAGCCACTCAGATTCCTATTGTGGATCACGCAGAATGGAAGGGATTAAGCACAAGGGGCCAGAGTCTGTTTTGTTACACCAGGATGAATCTGGAGTTACTCTAGATTTAACCCAGCATAACTAAGATCACAGTCTGGCCCAAGTTCTACAGGAATTTAGCAATATCTTTGGATGTAACTTTCTGTTCAAGAAGAATTGAGCGAACCTGGATACTTAGAGTAATTTGAAAACTGTTGAGTGAGCTTTGTGAACAGAAATCTCAGTGTCAGATGTCGATGATTCGATATGAATCAAATTTCATGTGTGCGAGGGGGGCAGTTTGAATCCCCTGTGAATCCAAATCACAGAGTGCCATGGGGACCTAAAACCAATATTTGATCGCTGCTGACCTGGGCAGAATTTCAGCTGCTGACCTAGAGGTAAAACACTTTTCACAACAGCTCACTGCTAAATTAGGGAAGGCCTTTTGATATTCCGGGGAAGACTCCGCTCCAGATTCCTCATCAGGACATTGCAGAAGGAATCCTGCCCTGAGGCAGAATCCACCTTAAGTTTTAAATTGAGCCCAGTGCCTGCTGGGAACAGGACTTTGGGAGACTAGTTGGTGCTGGAAGGATGCCCATGTAGTGCAGAGGTGGTCAAGGTACTGGTGTGAATCTGGAGTCACCAGAACCAAAATTTGAGTCACGAGCTGTACACCCCATAGTGTGTCCATTTTGCCATCCTGTCCTCGGGCCTGTATTTAAGGTACCCCCAGTAACCAGGGTGCAGAATGGGACTTAAATGGGTCTGGAAGATAATTCCTTGGTCCCTGTTCATGGAAGAGATCTGTGTCCACAGGATTGACAAACCCCAAAGGCAGGCACTCAGCAGCTGTAGGAGGGTTGAAAATTATGTGCAGTCCTCAGGGAACAGCAGTGTAATATTCACCCTTATTATTGTCACTTATCGGTATTGTGAGAGCATGTAGAAGGACCAATCAGAGCCCTGTTTGATCCAGGTGCTGTGCACACGTCACAAAAAGACAGTCCCTGCCCCAAACAGCTTACAGGCCAGTGTTCCCCTCCCATTCTGAAGGGGAGATTTGCAGGGCAAAGGGCAGAGATGAGGCATTTGAAGTACAGCTGGTCAGATAATGAGTTTTTTTTCTCCTTTATTTGGGAAAAAATTTATATACTGCAAATTTTCAACTGAAATCTGAAACATTTCAATTGGGAAATGCTGCTGCAGTGCCTCATGGGAGCTGTAGTTTGGATGCTTCAGGCCCCCATTCTTCAGAGGTCAGTTACCCAGTCAGTCTACATCTCCCATGATGTACAACACTCATTCCTCTTGAAGAGAGGAAGTGATGCATCATGGGAGTACCGGGTGCATCATGGGAAATGTAGGGTGGCAGCCCTCATGTAAAGGGTTGGGAAAATAGAGGGAGGGGTGAAAATTTACAGCGACAGACTCTGCTGGCCACAAACACAGGCCCTATGAAACCCCCTCACTTCCCCCCTCACCTTCTGCCTGGGATCATGATTGTCTCCTTCACCTGTTTTCCCACATAGAGGTTTTTGTCAAACCACATCACTGAACCCCACGTGTACTGGCTCAGCCTCAGCGACTCAGCGAAGGAAGGGGAGTGGCGCTGGGTGGACGGCAGCCCCCTGTCTGTCAGGCAAGTCCCTCTTTCTTCAGCCTCTTTGGAGAGAGAACTGTCCCTTACAATCAGCTGTTTCTGCTTTATCTCCTGTCCTGCTAAAGAGCCAGAGGGAGCATTGATACCAATGCAATTGACACTAGAGGGGTCTCTGGTCCCCTTTAGTAGCTAAACACAGTAAAGAAGGTTATGAGTCTGCTACTGCCTCCATGCTAATGTCATCCAGGGTCAGCACAGAGCCGGGACTGGACCTGGGATGTTCCTGGGGAGCAGAAAGCTGCTTGACCATGGGGCATTCTGAATGTCCTGCTACGGAACGGTGCTGGGGAGAACAGCAACATGGCCCAGGGGACAGGGCCACGGACAAGGAGGCAGCACTCCTGGGTTCTAGTCCCAGCCCCATGAGTGTGCTCTGCTGGCCGACTGTGAGGCATGTCTCTCCCTGCTCTGTGCCTCAGTTTCCTCACCTGTAAAATGCACTGGAAACTGATGTCGTCCAAGCTGAGAACAGCTCTGGCTTGAGCAGTGGCTGGGCCAGCTTCCCCCTATTCAGTGGCTAGCACCAACCTGCCATGGCCCTGACCTGCAGGCACCACCTCAAGGAGTGAGTAGGCAGATCAGTCCATGCCCACCTTGACTCTCTCTGCTAAAACTATCAGACCAGTCAGTGCTCATTGGCGTTGGTGACATGGACACCTGTCCCCTAGGAGCTGGCTCATTTCGCACCACCTGCACCGAGGAGGTTTTCAAACCAGAGACACTGTACGCATGTGGACTCTGTTCTGTTGCTAAGACCCACAGCCGTACTGGGGATGGGATGGGAGATGATTGCCAGCAGGGGCAGCCTGTGGAAGCCAGGAGCAAGTGGAGCATTTGTTGGGGTGCTGGGATACACAGCACCCACCAGTGGGAGTTGCTCTAGGATCACAGCCATTCAAATCATGTATCTGCAGTGCAGGCACAGTCTCTTTGTGCCCTGACTCCCCTCTGTGCTGTGATGAGCAGCCACCCATCCTCTGCCTTCTTCCATCCACCCATCTTTCTCTTACCCACCTGCTGCACCACCTGGCCTGCCAACCCCTGCTGTTTGGATGCTGACATTTAAGGGCAGCTAGAGCTGTGTGAAGCAGCTGGCATCCACCAGGGTCCTTCCATCCAAAGTTATTGGTTCCCCCACCTCCCTTTTAGAACGTCCATACCCACCTCTAATACCATGGGGCTTCGGTTTCCTTCTCAGCTTCTGGGGGCCCGGAGAACCTAATAATGGTGGGCAGCAAGGGGAAGACTGTGGCACCCTGCACTCTGACGGGAAGTGGAACGATGCCATCTGCTCCTTGACTGAGCACTGGATCTGCGAACGGCAGTGCTAGCTGAGTCCCTGAATCCACAGCAGGGACGGGGGGTGTCACACAGCCTGCCCCACGTGGGACTGCTCCGGAGCTTTCATCTCTCTAAATCAGTGATTCTCAGACTGCTGCTCGCGAGATGCAAGAATCTCTTCAATGTGCATGCTGCAGCTCTGCAACACATGCTATTAAAACACTGTGATTTAATTATTAGCAGCTCTAAGTTATTAACCAATCTGGATGCTTTTACTATGTTATTAACGCTTTAAGTTATCAACTTGCACTAAGTTACTAACTTATTTGCTGTGAGAATAATATGTATGGATCTGAAACTAAATATTTCCCATCACACTGTTTCAATATGAATAGTACTATAGTCAATGAAACAAAGACTTCACTCTACTGTGGCGCTTTTGCGTAATGGTGATGGCTAATTTGGCTCCTGAGCCACTGAGGCCCGAGTATCACTGCTCTACACGCTGGGCGGCTATTGCAGCGAGTGGAGCTATGGGACAGGATCATGGAAAGCAGAGGTGGAGAAGGTGACTGGCATTGGACCGTCTAATCCGTTTCCCTCCCATACTGGGGCCCAGGGCGGGGTTGTTCCCCTCAGGGCTCTAGCATTAACTGTGGCTCCCGCCCTTCCCCCAAGACGTTGCAATTCCCCGGCCTGGTAAATCTCATTGCCAGGCTGTTCTTCCTGACACTGGGCCAGAGTCTGATCTCAGGTGCGCTGTTGTAAATGCAGAGGCTGTACTGGCTTCAGGGGAGACACCCCAAACTCACATCGATGTGAGTGAGATCAGAATCGGGGCCATTTGCCCTCAAACGTCCTTTTCTTAATTTCATCCCATTGCTCCTCTCTCTGCCCCCGGGTTTCTCCGCTGAGAGGAAGAATGATCTGATGTGTAAGGCACAGGACTGGGACCTGGGTTCAGTTCCAGCTCTGACACTGACTCCTTCACCTGTCTGGGCCTCAGTTTCCTTCTCTTTAAAATGGAGATAATAACCCTTCCTGTGTCTCTCTTGTCTATTGAGCCTGTGAGCTCTGTGGGGCAGGGACTGTCGCATTGCGTGTCAGCGCCGCACCCGGCACAATGGGGCTGTGATCTCAGCTGGGGCCGATAGCTGCTCCTATCAGCCTGGAGGCCTCCCAGCTCTGGGTGGCCCTAGCCACCCCTAGTCCCGGCCGCCCTAGCCCGAGCCCCCGCCCCAGCCAGCTTCCTGGAAGAGGAGCAGCCTGCCTGGGCTGGGGCCAAGGGGGAAGTGGCAAGCAGGAGGAGCCTCAGGGTGCAGCGTGGGTGGGGCCATGAGGGGCTGTTTGGAGAGGCAAAGTGTTCCCAGCATACAATACGCACCGCCCATGATACCAGGCTAGTTGGGCTAGATAAAAACCAAAACTGTGAATTGCACTAGGAATTCAGAAGAAAGATGGTTATGGTGGTTAGGGCCCAATGGGGGAAACAGGTTCAACTCCCTGCTCTACCAGTCACCCCCTGTGTGACCCACCCCTCTGGATCTCAGCTCCCCAACAGCATAATGGGGCTGAAAGCTCTTCCTTGATGCACATAGCTGTCAGAAGCCTAAACAGGTTCATGTCAGTGAGGTCTAATATATATATTGTGACAGACCCAGACCAGTGGGGTACAGGAGTCTGGTAGAGGGCAAATATACTGGTCACTGGATGAGTAGTTTTCTGTTCCCTGAGTGACGAGAGCAGGGGCTGCACTAGAGTAATCAGGAACCCGCTAGAACCAGTTAAGGCAGGCAGGCTAATTAGGACACCTGGAGCCAATTAAGGAGAAGCTGCTAGAGTCAATTAAGGCAGGCTAATCAGGGCACCTGGGTTTTAAAAGGAGCTCACTTCAGTTTGTGGTGTGAGTGTGAGGAGCTGGGAGCAAGAGGTGCAAGGAGCTGAGAGTGAGAGGGTGTGTTGCTGGAGGACTGAGGAGCACAAGTGCTATCAGACACCAGGAGGAAGGTCCTGTGGTGAGAATAAGGAAGGTGTTGGGAGGAGGCCATGGGGAAGTAGGCCAGGGAGTTGTAGCTGTCAAGCAGCTGTTACAGGAGGCACTATAGACAGCTGCAGTCCACAGGGCCCTGGGCTGGAACCCGGAGTAGGGGGTGGGCCCGGGTTCCCTGCAAACCTCCCAATTGACCTGGACTGTGGGTTCTTTCAGAGGGGAAGGTCTCTGGGCTGTTCCTCAACCCACATGGTGAATCTCTGAGGCAAGAAAATCCGCCAATAAGCGCAGGACCCACCAAGCTAGAGGAGGAACTCTGTCACTAATATATATATAAATAATGTACCCTGCTCTTCATCAGCAGATCTCAAAATGCATTATAAAGGAGGTCAATGTCATTATGTCCATTTTATCAATGCGGACACCAATGCACAGTCAACTTGCAATGGATCCAGGACTGGAACTAAGATCTCCTGACCCTATCCAACCCTGCTGCCACCAGACCCCACAGTCTTACCTCCAGTATAACCTTCAAGGTGATTTAAAAAAAAAAATACAATTGGCCTCAGAATTGTTACTTGCCAAAAAACTCATGTGTGGGGCCTTACCAAATTCACGGTTTGTTTTGGTCCGTTTCATGGTCATAGGATTTTAAAAAGTGTAAATTTCACAGTGTCCGATATTTATTTCAGAATGATCTTTGCCCCCTCCCTGCGGATCTTGAGCAGGACCTTGTGTATGAGAGGGAACGGGGGAAAGGCATAGTGCAGGTGACCTCTCCGGGGTAGCAGGAATGCATCCACGAGTGAGCCTGTGCTGTGACCCTGGAAGGAACAGAACATTGGGCAGTTACTGTTGTGGCGGGTGGTAAACAGGTCGACCTGGGGAAATCCCCACCTCTGGAAAATGAGGTGTAGGACATCCGGCGAGATGGACCACTCATGTGTGCAGAATAACCTTCTGAGGAGGTCCACCAGCGTGTTCTGAACTCCTGATTAAAAAGGATCCTTCCAGGTGAATGGAGTGCGCTATGCAGAACTCCCGCAGATGGAGGTCTTCCTGACATAGGGGAGAGGAAATGGCTCCCCCTTGCTTGTTGATGTAAAACATGGCGGTGGTGTTGTCCTTTAGAACTGCTATGCACTGGTCTTGTAGTCAGGCCTGGAAGTCCTGGCAAGCTAGGTGCACCGTCCTCATCTCCCGCATGTTGATATGCAGGGAGAGCTCGTCCTGCGACCACAGGAGCTGTGTCTGGAGTCCCCACAGATGTGCACCCCATCCCAGGGCCAATGCGTCCGTAACTGGGGACAAGGAAGGTTGAGGGTTGTGGAAGGGGACTCCTTCGCACGCTGCTTGAGGATTGAGCCACCAGTGGAGGGATGTGAGGATCTGCCCTGGCACCGTGACCACTGAATTCAAGCTGTCACGCCCTGGGCGGTAGGCTGAGGCAAGCCAGGCCTACAGAGGTATGAGTCACAACCAGGTGACGTAAGTGCAAGCAGACATGTGGCTGAGGAGACTCAGGCACCCCTTTGCTGTTGTGGTTGGGAATTGCTGGATGCTTTGAATGATGCCCGCGTTGGCTCAGAATCGGGTCCCGGGCAGAAGAGCGCGTGCCTGAACTGAGTCTAACACTGCCCCAATCAATTCTATTATTTGGGTCAGTTCCAAGGTCGACTTCCTCAAATTGAGGAGAGGACCCAGCCGCTCAAACATGCACCTGACAAATGAATTTGGGACTGTGCCTGTGCCCTGGTGCGGTCCCTGAGCAGGCAGTCGTCGAGGTTGGGGTTTACTTGCACCTGTTGTCGGTGGAAAAAGGCAGCCATGACCAATATGCACTTGGTCAACACTCGAGGGGCTGTTGAGAGGCCAAATGGTAGGACAGAGAATTGGTAATGCTTGTGGTTGACCACGAAGCATAGGAAGCGCCTGTGTGCTGGATGAATCGCTATGTGGAAGTATGCGTCCATGTCAAGGGTGGCATACGAGTCTCCCAGATCCAGGGAGGGGATAATAGTGTCCAGGGAGACCATGAGGAACTTCAACTTTACCATGAATTTGTTGAATCCGTGTAGATTTAGAATGGGTCTGAGACCCCCCGCCCTTGGTCTTGGGGATTAGGAAGTATCGGGAGGAGAATCCCTTGCCCCTTAGCTCCTGAGGTACCTCCTCCATCTCTCCCATGGCGAGGAGCTCATGCACCTTCTGGATAAGGAGTTGCTTATGAGAGGGGTCCCTGAAAAGGGATGGGGAAGAGGGGTGGGAGGGAGGGTAGGAGAAGAACTGAAGAGAGTATCCCACTTCCACCATGCAGAAGACCCAGCGGTCTGAAGTTCCTTGGGACCAAGCACGGTAGAAGTGGTACAGGTGATTCAAACAGGACGAGGAAGGATCCGGGAATGAGTCTGATGTGCCATCCGTGGGCGCCCCTTCAAAAAGTCTGCTTGGAACCAGACAAAGGTTTGGTCGGGCCCTGTCCCTATCCGGAAGGGGGGGTTGGAAGGCTTTCTTTTGCCCAGGGCCGGCTCCAGGGTTTTTGCCGCCCCAAGTGGCGGGGGGGGGGGGGGGAAAGCCGCGATCGGCGGCACTTCAGCAGCAGTTCCACTGCGCCGCTTTCTTTAGCGGCACTTCGGCGGCAGGTCCTTCCCTCCGAGAGGGACTGAGGGACCCGCCGCCGAAGAGCCGGACGTCCCGTCCCTTCCCCTTGGCCACCCCAAGCACCTGCTTGCTGCGCTGGTGCCTGGAGCCACCCCTGCTTCTGCTGTTCCTGCCCCTTCTCCTGTAAAATTCCTGCCTCGGCGGAGGAGGGTAGGAGTGCTGCTGTTGAGGCTTGAAATGCTTGTGTTGGGTTGAGGCTTTTATGTTATGCAGCCGAGAGTCAGTCTGCTCCGTGAACAGGCCTGCCCCATCAAAAGGCATTGTCTGTTGAACCTCAGGTGGTAGGCCCGAGGCCTGCAACCATGTGGTGCACCTCCTGGCGATACCACAGGACAAGGGGTACACCACCGAGTCCGCAGCATCCAGTGAGGCCCGGAAAGAGGTCCGTGCCACAGCCTTGCCCTCCTCCACGATAGCTCCAAACTCCTTCCTGGATGCAGTTGGCAGCAGCTACTTGAACCTGAGTTCAGGCGTTGAAGTTATACCAGCTCATAATTCACTGCTGATTGGCAATCCTGAGCTGAAGCCCCCACCTGGAGTACACCTTACACCCGAACAGGTCCCGGCTTTGGCCTTTTTGGACCAAAGCACTGGGGCTTGTTGCCCCTGCCTCTCCTTCTCCTTTACTGCCGCAACCACCAATTAACAAGGCTGTGGGTGCGTAAAGAGGTATTCGTACCCCTTTGATGGCACAAAGTATTTCCTCTCAATGCCCTTGGCAGTGGGAGGGATGGAGGCTGGGGCCTGCCAGATGGTCTTGGCATTGGCCTGTGTAGTTTTGAGGAGGGTCAAAGCCACATTCGAAGGACCCTCTGGGGCCAAAATGTCAACCACCGTGTCCTCTGATTCCACCACCTCCTCGGCCTGCAGACCCATGTTGGATGGCACCCTGCGAAGGAGGTCTTATTGGGCATGGCTGTCTATGGGAGGCGGTCCGGAGACAGACATGCCCGCAACAGCCTCATCCAGGGAGGAGGACGAGGAGGCTAATGGGGGAACAGGGTCCTCCTGTCCCTCCTGTTCATCAGGAATCTCTTGCCCTGTCTCGCTGGCTGGACCAGGCTCAGAATGGCCACTGCATTGGTCCTTTCCACTGCGCAGGCCACAGCCCTGCCCCCACCTCAGAGCGTCCACAGCCTGACCAGTGTCAGCCCCGCTCTGAGTATCTAGATCCCGCATCAGAGTTCGAAGAGTGGGATCAGGATTGCAAGGGCCAGGGCGGTGCTGAGTGGAGCTGATCCAGTGAGCGGCACCAGGCTGGGGAGTGGCGCTGCGAGGCTGGACAGCGGTGCCACGAGGCTGGAGAGTGGTGCCGCGACCCGGAGTGATGCCGGGACCTGGAGTGCTACCGTAATCTGGAGCTGCGTGGAGTTGCGGGGTAGCATTGGGATAGGTGCCGAGTCCAGGACCTGCTGCACGATGTGGATTGACTCGTGGATCGGCTTTGCAATCGGGAGTGCTGGTGCGACCCGGAACGGTGCAGCGAGTCTGACCGGTGCTGCAAGCCCGACTGGTACTGCGAGTCCGAACGGTGCCACAATTGAAGGCAAACCAGCATCACTGGTTTGCCTTCAGACGCTGCCATACAATGTGGTACTGGAGGATTAGCTCGAATAGTGGGTGGTCTCATGGCAATGAGGTCCCTCGGGGCTATAAAGGTGTCCGGGGTGGATGGCAGCTCCACCTCCTCAATGATCTGGGACAGGAAGTCCCACAGCACCGGACTCGATGGTCCCCCTTGTGGGGCCAAAGTCAACGGTGCTGTCTCCGCAGACTTTGGCACTGGGTGCTGCTCACGAGGACATGCCCCATTGGCCAGCTCCAGAGGGGTGGGTCTTTGGGATGGAGAGCTGCTCCTCTCTTGCTTCCAGTGCCGCTTCTGTGCTGGGGAGCGGGAGCAAGTCCCGGGTCAATTTTGCCGGTTTCAGCACTGGGGAGTGGCTGTGCCACGGGTCTCTGCAAAAGTCCATCCACGGTACCACTTCCACCACTGTCACCAGGGCGCTAGTCACCGAAGAACTCGACTCCGGGTTCTGCTTCGCCGGCGGAGGTCTAAGTGCCGCCTCCATAAGGAGCTGCTTAAGGTGAAAGTCTTGCTCCTTTTGGTTCTGAGGGTGAAACCCTTTTCACATCCTGCACCGATCGGCTTGGTGAGCCTCCCCAGACACTTCAGACAAGGGTTGTGGGGGTCGCCCGTGGGCATGGGCTTGGAACAAGACTTGCAGGGTTTGAACCCCTGGGACTTTGTCATGTAAGCCCTCCCAAGAAAAAGCAGTTGGGACAGAAGGTAAACCCCCCAGCCCAACTGCGAAGTACTAAAAAGAACTAAAAATTAAACTAACTAAAACTTACAAAGAAAAAAAGCAAACAAGGCTAGGGAAACTTGATAGAACGTGCTGAGCAAGACACCACAGTTCCAAGGGCTGTCACCGGTGGTAAGAAGGAACTGAGGAGGCACTGGGTCAGCAGGGTCATATTGAGCACCATGAAGGCGCCATTCCAGGGGAAAAACTTTCCAACAAATGTGCACAAACCCTAATTGGAATTGATATGAGCAGTCACTAGAAGAAGAACGCGGAAGTTTTGCCTTGGGCGGCAGATTGTCTCGAGCAGCCTCTGGGAGAGAAGTGCTGATTTCAACATGCTCCGATAAAGTCAATGGGAGTTGCGCAATCTCAGAACCTGGAAGCGCAAGGACCAGAAACTAGAACCACAGAGACGCTATGATTCTGCGCTGACCTGGAGAGGAAATGGTTGGGCCACAGTCCCTGACCCAGCAATTGTAAGAATAGGAAGTGTGACCACAGGCGTCTGTTCCCCTGGAAAGGAATGATGACGGCTCCTATCAATATAAACTGCACCGAAGGCAAGGAGCAGAACAGAGACATGTGCAGCCATGGAGACGGACAGCTCCTACCACAAATGGGACAACTCAGAGCAGGTGGAACTGACAATGCAGGGAGCGAGCAGCGCACCTGGGAGAGGCGGTAAAGGTGAGCTGCCTGAGGAAGGGTGGTATTGTGATTAAAGAACTGCCCTGGGAGTCAGGAGGCCTGTGTCTGATTCCTGGCTTTGCTAATTTGAAGTAGGCTGGTGCCCACAATCAGGAGAGTTTTTCTCTCTCTCTCTCCTAATGAGTGTCTTGGTTAAATCTGGATATTCCCATCATCCACATCAACTACTTTCTTATCATGGGGCAAACTCATCTCTGGGTCACTCCAGTGATTTCAGTGTTGCTATTTGAGGGATGAAACTGGTCCTGTGAGTAGGGTGACGAGACAGCAAGTGTGAAATAGGTGTGGGGTAATAGGAGCCTATGTAAGAGAGAGACCCAAAAATCAGGACTGTCCCTATAAAATCGGGACATATGATGACCCTACCTGTGAGCCTGCCCCTATCTCCCTGCCAGAACCTGAGAGGATTCTCATGCTTCATTTAAGGCAGGAGCTTCTCAATCTAGGTGTCACACTCACCCTGCCCTTCCCATATTGCCAAAAAGGGAGAGGGATTCCCAACATGGAAAATGGAACACAGGGAAGGCTGAGAACTGTGGTGAATCCCTCCCCTCCCTTTGTCCAGTCATCTTCTCTTGTAGGGAACCATGTTCAGTCTCTCCCAAAGGGAATGTTAGGAGGGGTTGATCCCACTTCGAGAGCTGTAACCAGTGTTGCTCCCTGCAGCTCTTTGCCTCTCCAACTCCACCCAAGGGAAGGCCATTGCGATCCTGTATCTCCTGCTGACGATTTGCATTGCAGTGGTCACAGCTCTCATCGTGATGAACCTTGGGAAATGTAAGTCTCCTGTTCATTTCTACCCCGGCCTCAGATCTCACCTGCCAAGAGTGAGGCTGCTCTGACTAGTTTGGGGTGGATTTTAGCAGTGGGGCACAAAATTGGGCTGAGACTGGAGGCTCAGTTGTGACCTTAATTATGGAGCAGTTGCCATTGCTAGGTAACTTTCACTCACCTCTGGGTTAAGGTGACCGGATTTTCAAAGGGCTGGGATTTGTCCTTAGCATAACTCCCGCTAGCTTTCCATGGGACTTGTGCTCGTAAATCTCAGAAAAATCCCACCCAAAATCAATAACCGGCCATGTTTGTGGTGACCTTTTGAAGGTTGTGAAATATTCATACAAACATTTTCTTTTTTTAACGGTGTGCTGGGGCCAGTGCAAAGGGCTGGCTGCGGATCCCACTAGCGGACAGGGAATGTCTGGGAGTGAGACATGCAATGGGGGCATAGCACAGTGCACTGCCACAATTGCCTCTTCCACATTAACACAAGGAGAGCTTGGGCCCGACAAATACATTCCTTCCCTTTTTAACTTTGCAACCAGCTAACCACACACAAACCGAGACAGGCTCCTTGTGGCAGCAGGCGGCTTTCTGCTCCGCACAGCAGTCAGAGCCCTGCATTGCTCTGGGAAGGCTGATCCTTTTCACTCTCAGCTTTGCTCTGCCCCTTTGAGCTGTCCAGCCACATTCCACGCCCGGGTGTAGTAATAGCAGCTGCACCGCACACCCTGGGGCCACTGGCAGCTCAGTGTAACATAGAGCAGCCCCAACGCAGCTCTACATTGTACCAAGGACACAGCTGATGTCCAGAATAATGAATCCCGGTGTTGAGCACAATGTGCCTGTAGTGGAGGATCACAGCTAGCATGAGGTAACGGACACCCAAAGACTTAGGTGGTAACTGGGAGGAAGGTGCATTTTACAGCAGCACTGATGTCCCCACATCTATGGATTTCCCCTGCTCATAAATTTTACTCTGCTATCAAAAGTCTCATGTCTACAGTGTCCCAGGGTCTTGCCGAAGCCCAGCTGGATCGAGATACGATTAGAAGAGATTCCAAGAGAAATCTATCAGATCACCAGGATTATCTAGGTGAGAGGATAAAGCAAATGTTTCTATTCCTCGTCAAACTTGGCAAATCTTTTTTTTCTCTACGTCTCAAGGGTGCGGAGAGTCTGGCCCACAGGGTCAGTTGCACGGCTGGTGGAAATTGATGTAGCTCGTTCGAATTCATTGGAACTGAGCAGACATACATCAGCTGGGGATCTGACCACAGCTCAGACAGGTCTGTAGATTATTGTTGGGAATGGGACAACCAGCTGAGGTGGAAGGAGCTCTTAGAAATTGTGGGATAACCTTCTCCTGCTCCTAGGATCGGTGATTGTCCAATGAGATTTTGTTCTGATGAAGTCACATTTTTACCAGTGTCTCATTGGCTGAGCGAGTTATGCTGCTGGGGAAGCCTTGGCGTAGATGCAATTGGTCTGTCCCAGGAGTAGGCGTGTGCCTGGGGCTCCCAGAAACAGCCACTGCTTGGATGAATGAGGACAGAGACCTGTGTCCTCCAGGACAGACCCAAGCTCAAATGAAGTAAGGAAGCAGTAATCTGGATGGGGGAGAAGTGTGGCGGTGGGTCTCCAATCATCCAGAAGGTGGTCCCTGCCAACCCACCTAGCATTGGGATCATTGTACAGCCTGATGCCCCTGGATTGCTTGAATGCAGTCCTGGGTCTGACCTGTTCTTTCCACCACAGTCTCCCTCCGCGGGTCATTGACTGGATCTCTGTGAATAAACGCTGTTGTTAACTTCCCAATTTCCCTGTGGGACTCTCAACGCTGTAACGAGCCTGCACCCACCTGGACTGCATGGGTATCACTGTGCAGCACATCATGGACAATGAGAACATCACAGTAACAATGAGTTAGTATTCAGACCCTGCTCTCCAAATGGGGTCTGAGCCCCAGCTGAGTAGAGGTTGGCTGCTGTGGTGGCGAAGGCATGGGCTGGACCTCAGGAGATCTGGCTTCAGTTCCCAGTTTTGCTGCTGACTTGAAAGAGTCACTTCATTTCTCTGTGCCTCAGTTTCACTATCTGTGAAATGGGTAACATTTCTTGTCTATTTGTATTGTAAGGTCTTCAGCACAGGTTAAGTGCGTGTCTCTCATTTTTTCCCTGTGCAGTGCCCAGAGCAACAAGGTCTCCATATCAGTTGGGGTCTGTGCAGCACCTGAGGGCCTCAATCTCAGTTGGGGCTTCTAGGCAATAATAATGAAATAATAAGTGAAACCCAATTACAACCTTACCAATTGCTGCCTGTAATGGGGGGACACTCACCTCTTGAGTGACTCCTGCTGCTGCATCTGGTCCTGAAGGACTTCCTCCTGCTCCTGGCGCCCCCTGTAGGTTGTCACCTTCAGTGGCTCAGCCGTCTGGCCAAGTCACACAGCTCAAAATGGATGAACACCTTCTGAAGTAGGAAAGAGTTCAACACACTTTCACCCCTCACTAGATGCTTCAGTCCCATCTCTGGGCCCTTTGAATCCCGCTCTTCTGAACAAGCCTTGTCCCCTTCCGGGGACTTAGACCACTTTGCTAATACAGGTGGGGACACCAGGCCTGCCCACTAGGTCCCAACCCATGGCCCCTATAAACAGCAACTCCGTATGGCCTCCTTTAATTGGTTGTTGCTACATTCGCTGGGCGTCTTCCCACTTGGTCTCTTTATCTCCGTCCGTTAACTTAGGTCTAGAGCTGTGAGCTCCTAGGTTTTGCAAATGCAGTGTGTTGAGCAACTTTGGCAGAACACAGTCCTGTTCCTCACCACTCTGGCCCCAGCCAGGGACTGACCTACAGTCAGCCCCTGCAGCCCTTTTTATCTGAGCCTGCTGGGCTCTGGCTGCTTCTGTGCAGCCTTTCTAGGCAGGCCTGCAGGACCCACCTTCGCTGCTCCTTTTGAGGCCTTAGTGTAGTAGGACCTCGGGGCCTCAAGCAGGGGGCCACAAAGGGCCAGGTACACCCTGTCAACCTGCCATTGCTGCATAATTTTCACACACCTCTGGATGAATGACCATGATCCAGCGCTCCCCGTGGGCAGGCATATGGGAGGGGCAGCCTGAGGGGTTGTGGTGGTGGTGGTGTTTAAAATTGAAACTGCCCATTCTTTCGTCTTCCTTTTAGAGTTGGAGATGTCAAAAGAATTCAGTGCCTTTACCAAACAACTACTTAAAGGTATGTTCTGCTGGTGTTTCTCAAGAGATTGCGGCATAACCGAAGAGTATCGCCAACCCCCCCGATGTTCAAAAATCATGAGTCAAACCCATGAGATTGGCTTAAAAATCATGAGCTTTTTAAAAATATGAAAAATGTTGGGCTCATATTATTCACCTCCTGGTTTCTGAGATGTTAGGGTCTTGGTCAGATCTCATTTTAAAGCTTTTCTCTGCAACCATGAGGGCCATAGACTTACCTTTTCTAAATGAAAGCTGAGATTCTTTCCTAGTGACATGAATCTAGGAACTGGGGCTTGAAGAAACTGATCAAATATTGTGAGAATTGTCAAACAATCATGGGAGTGGGCAACATTCCATGGCCCAGTGCATTGAGGTGGGCATAGGCGCCGACTCCATGGGTGCTCTCGGGCTGGAGTCTCTGGTCTTAAATTTTTTTTGTTTACCAGGCATGATCTAAACCACCGTCTTTGAATTCTATCAAGAGGCCTTTTTGTTTGGACTAATTCAGTCTTTCTGTCTCCCTTTTGCACCTTTCCCCCTCAATATTTGTTGTTACTGTGATATTTGATGAACTTTCAATCATTTTCACAGTTGAGCTCACAAGGAGGGTAAATTTGTAGACCCAGTTATCGCAATGGGTCTTGAGTGGTGTCTGGGAGGAAAATACACATTCCAGCAGCACTGATGTCCTCAAAGATTTGGGTTTTCCCCTGCTGATAAATTTTACTCTGCTATCAAGAGGTCTCATGTCTACAGTGTCCCAGGGTCTTGCTGAAGTCCAGCTGGATCGAGATACGTCCAGAAGAGATTCCAAGAGAAATCTGTCAGCTCTCCAGGACTATCTGGGTGAGAGGATAAAGGAAACATTTCTCTCCCTTTGATCTGGCACATCTTTTGGGGTTGTTACGCCTCAAGGAGAGGAGAGTCAGTCCCACGGGGTCAGACTCTTGGCGGGTGGAAATCACTTCAGTGGAGCGGAACCAACTTACATTAACTGGGGATGTGACCCACAGCTCATATAAGACCGAAGATGATTGTGGGGAGTGGGACAACCACAGGCGGTATAAGCAGCTCTTAGCGCTGGTTTACATTGAAAGCTCACAATCTGCACAGCTACGTCTCTAAGGGGTGTGATTTTTTTTTTTTTACACCGCTGACAGATGTAGCTATGCTGACCTAACCCGTGCCGTAGACAGTGCTAGGTTGATGGAAGAATTCTTCCATCGACCTAGCTACTGGCTCTTGGGAGAGTGGAGAACCCCTCCTGTCGTTGTGAGTGTCTACACTGAAGCACGGCTGCTGTAGCATTTTAGGTGTCAACATACCCTTGGAAGTTGTTGCATAACAACTGCTCTGATCTTAGGATCACTGAATATCCAATGAGACTTTGTTCTGATGAGGTCATGCTTCTACCTTGTGTCTCATTGGCTGAGAGTATTACACCTGGGGAAGCCATGAGCATGAGTGGAATTGGTCTGTACCAGGAGTACGCACATGCCTCTGGCCCCCATAAAGACAACTACTGCTTGGGTGAGTGGGAACTGAGACCCGTCTCCTCCAGGACACTCCCCTGACCATCTGAAAAAAAGAAGCAGGAATATGGGCAAGGGGAGGCCCCAGCCCACCCAGAAAAGTGTGGTTGTGAGTCCCCAAACACCCAGCAAATGACTCCTGCCAGCCCACCTACCCTTAGGATCATTGCACAAGGGAAGGGCCAATGGGAGCCATCATGCTGGGGTGTGCCTGATGCCCTTGGATTGCCTTCATGTATTCCTGGGTCTGACCAGTTTTTTACACCACAGTTTGCCTGTGTGGGTCATTAACTGATTCTGTCTTAATAAACACTGGTGTGAATTTGCTAATTTGCCCCTGGGACTCCAAACGCTGTAATGAGCCTGCACCCACCTGGACTGCATGGGTGTCTCTGTGCAGCACGTCCTGGGCACCGAGAACAATCACAGTAACAGTGGGTTAGTGCTCAGACCCTGCTGCTCCAAAAGGAGGTCTGAGACCCAGCTCAGTACAGGTTGTCTGCTATTGTGGCTAAAGCATGGGCTGGAACTCACAAGATCTGGCTTCAGGTCCCAGTTTTGCTGCTGACTCCGTGTGTGGCCTTGGAAGAGTCACTTCATTTCTCTGTGCTTCAGTTTCACTATCTGTGAAATGGGTAATGTTTCTTGTCTATTTGTATTGTAACCGTCTCTTTTTCTGTGTCTACACAGTGCTCAGAGCAATGGTACCCAATCTCAGTTCCGTTTGTGCATCACCTGGCACATAGGGGCCATAATCTTAGTTGGGGCCTCTAGGAAGCACTGTAATATAAATCATTAATAGCTAGAATAGCTACATCCTTGCCAACGACTGCCCTTGCTCCATAAATTTCACACACTCCTGGATGAATGGTCCTTATCCAGTGCTCCTCAGGGGTGGAACGTGTGGGTGGGGCAGCATGAGGTTCTGTGTTGTTGTTTTAAATGGAAACTCCACATTCTCTCATCTTTCTTTTAGAGTTGAAGATGTCCAAAGAATTCAACGTGTTTAACAGTCGACTTCTTAATGGTATGTTCTGCTGATGTTCCTCAAGAGGTTGGGCATAAACAGTTCCCTTGTGTTGCCAACCCCAGCATTCAAAAATCATGAGTCAAGACCATGAGAGTGGCTTAAAACTCATAAGAACATAAAAACATAAGAAAGGCCGTACTGGGTCAGACCAAAGGTCCATCCAGCCCAGTATCCTGTCTACTGACAGTGGACAATGCCAGGTGCCCCAGAGGGAGTGAACTTAACAGGTAATGATCAAGTGATCTCTCTCCTGCCATCCATCTCCACACTCTGACAAACAGAGGCTAGGGACATCATTCCTTACCCATCCTGGCTAATAGCCATGAATGGACTTAACCTCCATGAATTTGCCTAGTTTTCTTTTAAACCCTGTTTGAGTCCTAGGCTTCACAACCTCCTCAGGCAAGGAGTTCCACAGGTTAACTATGCGCTGTGTGAAGAAGAACTTCCTTTTATTTATTTAAAACTTGCTGCCAATTAATTTCATTTGGTGGCCCCTAGTTCTTGTATTATTGGAACAAGTAAATAACTTTTCCTTATTTACTTTCTCTACACCACTCATGATTTTAGATACCTCTATCATATCCCCCTTAGTCTCCTCTTTTCCAACCTGAAAAGTCCTAGCCTCTTTAATCTCTCCTCATATGGGACCCGTTCCAAATCCCTAATCATTTTAGTTGCCCTTTTCTGAACTTTTTCTAATGCCAGTATATCTGTTTTGAGATGAGGAGACCACGTCTGTATGCAGTATTCAAGATGTGGGCATACAATGGATCCCTTTTTTTAATGATTCCTAACATCCAGTTTGCTTTTTTGACTGCCACTGCACACTGCGTGGACATCTTCAGAGAACTATCCAGGATGATTCCAAGATTTCTTTCCTGATTAGTTGTAGCTAAATTAGCCCCCAACATATTGTATGTATAGTTGGTGTTGTTTTTCCAGTGTGCATAACTTTACATTTATCCACATTAAATTTCATTTGTTATTTTGTTGCCCAATCACTTAGTTTTTTTTAGATCTTTTTGAAGTTCTTCACAGTCTGCTTTGGTCTTAACTATCTTGAGCAGTTTAGTATCATCTGCAGACTTTGCCACCTCACTGTTTACTGCTTTCTCCAGATCATTTATGAATAAGTTGAATAGGATTGGTCCTAGGACTGACCCTTGGGGAACACCACTAGTTACCCCTCTCCATTCTGAAAATGTACCATTTATTCCTGCCCTGTGTTCCCTGTCTTTTAACCAGTTCTCAATCCATGAGAGGATCTTCCCTCTTATCCCATGACAACTTAAGTTACGTAAGAGCCTTTGGTGAGGGACCTTGTCAAAGGCTTTCTGGAAATCTAAGTACACTATGTCCACTGGATCCCCCTTTGTCCACATATTTGTTGACCCCTTCAAAGAACTCTAATAGATTAGTAAGACAAGATTTCCCTTTACAGAAACCATGTTAACTTGTTGGGCAAAAGTTATGTTCTTCCATGTGTTTGACAATTTTATTCTTTATTATTGTTTCAACTAATTTGCCCGGTACTGAGGTTAGACTTACCAGTCTGTAATTGCTGGGATCACCTCTACAGCCACTTTTTAAATATTGGTGTTACATTAGCTATCTTCCAGTCATTGCGTATAGAAGCCGATTTAAAGGACAGGTTACAAACCATAGTTAATAGTTCTGCAATTTCACATTTGAGTTCTTTCAGAACTCTTGGGTGAATGCCATCTGGTCCTGGTGACTTGTTACTGTTAAATTTATCAATTAATTCCAAAACCTGCTCGTGTGACACTTCAATCTGTGACAATTCCTCAGATTTGTCACCTACAAGGGACAGCTCAGGTTTGGGAATCTCCCTAACATCCTCATCCTTGAAGACTGAAGCAAAGAATCCATTTAGTTTCTCCGCAATGACTTTATCGTCTTTAAGTGCTCCTTTTGTATCTCGATCATCAAGGGGCCCCACTGGTTGTTTAGCAGGCTTCCTGCTTCTGATGTACTTAAAAAACATTTTGTTATTACCTTTGGAGTTTTTGGCTAGCTGTTCTTCAAACTCATTTTTGGCTTTTCTTATTACATTTTTACACTTCATTTGGCAGATTTTTAAAAATATAATAAATGTTGGGCTTGATTTATTTGTGTTCTTATTTCTGAGCCTTTAGGGTCATGCTTGGGTCACATTATTAAACTGTTCTCTGCTCCCACGAAGGGTAGAAATTAATAATTTTTTAATGAAAGCTGAGCCTCTCTCCTAACTGCATAAATCCAGGAGCTGAGGCTTGAAGAAACATATCAAATGTCACAAGACGTGCAATAAAATCATGGGGGTTGCCCACGGGTGGGGTCTCTCCCTTTGAGGCGCCCATGTACAGCAGTTCTTTTCTGTCCCCTGTTGTCTGCAGTGTCCAAGGAGCTGGCTGGGGTTAGGCTGGGGATCGAGGAGATCCAAGCAGATCACGTGAAAGACCCATCACATCTCCAGGATGCCATAGGTGAGAAACATTCTTTTCCTTCCTTTACCTGATCACTGCTACTTCCTTGTACAGGGACTCCCAGGTCTGATCTTCCCCTGAGGAGGGCAAGCTGAAATGGAAGGCGAGAAGGAGGATAAGAAAGGGGAAGTATGGAGCAGGGAGCCCTACATGGATAATCCCGTTTTAGTTTGGGATCCGCTCCATCCTGCTCCCATGGGCCTCCCCAGGTTTTATCCTGAGCCCAGTTCATGCTGCAGGAGATCTCAGACCCTGATCCAGCAAAGGCACTTAGGCATGTGTAACCCATTGGTGAGCAGTGTGACAGGTAACGCCTCTGTGCTGCTCTCGGAGATGGTTCAACAGCTTTCTCTCATGCTGAAGTAGTTCTTGCTGTTAGCCCTGGAGGGCCCCAGTTCAATCCCCAAGTTGTTACCCACGATAGCAGCTGTCAAACAACTCTATGCTCCTGATGACTGTGTGGGATGACACGTGCTCAGAGCAGTGGACCCGGGTGGGGTACACCGATGATATCTAAAATTTCCAAAGGGGTCTGCACCTCCATTCTAAAGTTCAGGAGTCTGCAAATGAAAACAGCTTTGTGTATAGGCGCATTGCTGAATCGTGGTCTCAGTACCCGGTAGATACATGGGAGTGGGGGCCGGGTATAGGGGGTGGTTGGGTGGGGGCTCTAGTCCACTCAGCGCTGCTGAGAGCTCTTAGCTTCAATGGCCTGCAGAAGGAATTTGGGAATGCTCAGCCTTTCTGGTATGAGGCCCATCCAATGCAAACATGAGCTGGATTCTCATCTTCGTTCTGCTGGTGTCAGTGCCGTGACTGTGGAATTAGACCTCCATAGAAGAGCCCCGTGATGCAGAACTGGAGTGTGGGCTATGTGATTGTGAGCCTATTGAAGTAAAAATTCCCTCACTGAATTAAACAGTTGGCTTGAAGGAAAATCAACGAACCAAGGCTAGCAGAGGTGCTTAGGTAATACAATAGTCAACTCCAGTATCCGAGAATGGATAGGTCGAAGGCTGTGAATGCAGACAGAGAGTGTGTTTGCGAATGGATGGACACATAGAAATTTCCAGCTGCTGTGAAGGAAAGTCTGAGCCAGGCCAGAAATATCAACCTGTTGATTCCGTTGGCATTTTTCTACCCCCTGCCTGCCCTGACAGAGATAAGGAACCTAACGCACAGTATGTCGAAGGAGCTGGCTGAGGTGAGAAGGGACCGTGACAGACTCCAGGAGGTCTTGAGCAGGGTGCAGGCCGAATTACAGAACCTCAAAGGTAAAGAGGCACCGGGCAGGGCTGTGACGCCTGTGACAGCATTAACCTCAAAAGCCTAGAGTCAGTGAAAGCCAACAGGGAACAACACATTCGACTGCCATGATCCCAATAGGCCTATGGCCTGTGCAGCTCCCTCTGCACTTAAACTGACCACATCTCTCCAGCTGGGAGTCCCCAGTGGCTGTAGAGCCACCACAGATGTCTCCAATGCCACCCTCCTGTCTGGCCCCAATTCTCTCATTGGTTCTATGCCTTGGGCACCAGAGTTGGTGTAGAACCAGCCAGAGACTCAGGGACCCATAGGCCATTCCCTAATAGCTGCCCCCCATCTAATGGAAACAGACCCAGCTGATAATCTTGGCCCTAGTTGGCTAAATACATAATGAAGCCTAACATGAGATGGATACAATACTGTATAGCAGAAGCCACCAGATGGTGCTGTGGTACATCAGCTTGCAAATTCTCTTTCTAAGCATGTCAGCCGTATTGAAGACATGCTATGTCGTTCTTTGCAGGCTGTGAAATTTTTTGGGGGGGGAGCTGTGGCAACTCCACAGAGGATGAATATAAATCTATGAATGAATATTAAATGGATGAATATTTGCAACAATCTATTTAGCAAACTTTTCAGGAGGGTGCGGGGAAATTTCTTCGTGAAATTTATTAATAAGTCCAAATACTGAATAAAGGCTAGAATTTCTTTAACTGCTTGGGAGCACTTGGACTGCATTTTCACTCTCTAATCCAGGCTTGTCCCAAAATTTTGACTTCTCACAGAATTCACCTGCATGATATGTCCACCCGGCTGGCAGCGTTTTGAGAAAAGTTGCTACTTCTTTTCAACATCAGCTAAATCCTGGCAGGATGCTAAGCAGTTCTGTACCAATGAAGGGTCTGGCCTGGTTATCGTTAACACCGAAGAGGAACAGGTAAGCCAGCCACTCAGATTCCTATTGTGTATCATGCAGAATGGAGGAATTAAGCTCAAGGGGCCAGATTCTGTGCTGTTACACCAGGGTGAATCTGGAGTTACTCTAGAGTTACCCCAGCGAACCTAAGATCACAGTCTGTCCCAAGTTCTCTGGGAATTTAGCAATATCTTTGGGTGTAGCTTGCTGTTCAAGGGACATTGAGGGGACCTGGATACTTACAGTCATTTGAAAAATGTTGCGTGAGCTTTGTGAACAGAAATCTCAGAGTCAGATGTGGATGGTTTGATGGGAATCAAAATTCATGTGTGTGTTGGGGGCGGTTCTAATCCCGTGTGAATCCAAATCACAGAGTTTCATGGGGATCCTAAAAATTATATTTGATTGCTACTGACCTAGGCAGGATTTCAGCTGCTGACCCAGAGGTAAAATGCTTTCCACAGGAGGTCACTTCTACACTAGGAAAGGCCTTCTGATATCCTGTGGAAGACCCCACTCCTGATTCCTCTTTGGGACTTTGCAGAAGGAATCCTGCCCTGAGGGAGACTCCACTTTAAGTTTTACATTGAGCCCGGTGCCTGCTGGGAACAGGACTTTGGGAGACTAGTTGGTGCTGGGAGGATGCCCATGTAGTGCAGAGGTGGGCAAGGTACTGGTGTGAATCTGGAGTCACCAGAACCTAAATCTGACTCACGTGCACTACAGCTCATAGCGTGTGTATTTCGCTATCCCGTCTTCAGTTCTGGATTTAAGGCTCCCCCAGTAACCAGGGTGCAGAATGGGACTTAACAGGGACTGTAAGATGATTCCTTGGTCCCCCTGCCTGGAGGAGACCTATGGCCATGGATTTCACAGTCCCCAGAGGCAGACCTTCAGCAGCTGTAGAAGGATTGAAAATTATCTGCAGCCCTCAGGGAACAGCCGTGTAATATTCAGCCTTATTATTATCACTTATTTGCACTGTGGTAGCACGTAGAAGTACCAATCAGAGCCCTGTTTTATCTAGGTGCTGTACACACGTTACAAAAAGAAAGTCCCTGCCCCAAACAGGCCAGTGTTCACTCCTATTCTAAAGGGGAAATTTGCAGGACAAAGGGCAGAGATGAAATACCAGTGGTCAGAAAATGACTTTTTTTTTTTCCTGTGGAAAATTTCATTTTGGGGGGCAAACATTTATATATTGCAATTATTGGATTGAAAATCGAAACATTTCAATTTGGAAATGCTGCTGCAGTGCCTCATGGGAGCTGTAGTTTGGATGCCTCAGGCCCCCATTCTTTAGAGGTCAGACTACATCTCCCATGATGCACAATGGTCACTCCTCTTGAAGAGAGAAAGTGAAGCATCCAATGGAATGCCTGGTGCATCTTGGGAAATGTAGGGTGGCCAGACTTAATGTCAAGGTTTGGAAAAACAGGGGGAGGAGTGACAATGTACAGCGACAGACTCTGCTGGCCACAAAACACGGGCCCCATGAAACCCCCTCATCTCCCCCCTTAACTTCTGCTTGGGATCACGATTGTCTCCTTCACCTGTTTTCCCACATAGACGTTTTTGTCAAACCACATCACTCATCCCCATGTGTACTGGCTGGGCCTCAGCGACTCAGCGAAGGAAGGGGAGTGGCGCTGGCTGGACGGCAGCCCCCTGTCTGTCAGGCAAGTCCCTCTTTGTTTGGCCTCTTTGGAGAGAGAACTGTCCCTTACAATCAGCTGTTTCTGCTTTATCTGCTGTCCTGCTAAAGAGCCAGATGGAGCATTGATACCAATGCAATTGATACTAGAGGGGTCTCTGATCCCCTTTATTTGTTAAGCCACGTAAAGAAGGTTATGAGTCTGCTACTGCCTCCATGCTAATGTCATCCAGGGTCAGCACAGAGCCGGGGCAGATCCTGGGATGTTCCTGGGGAGCAGAAAGCTGCTTGACCATGGGGCATTCTGAATGTCCTGCTAAGGAACGGGGCTGGGGAGAACAGCAACATGGCCCTGTCCACTGGGCAAGGAGGCAGCACTCCTGGGTTGTAGTCCCATGAGTGTGCTCTGCTGGCCGACTGTGAGGCACATCTCTTCCTGCTCTGTGCCTCAGTTTCCTCACCTGTAAAATGCACTGGAAACTGATGTCGTCCAAACTGAGAACAGCTCTGGCTTGAGCAGTGGCTGGGCCAGCTTCCCCCTATTCAGTGGCTAGCACCAACCTGCCATGGTCCTGACCTCTAGTTACTACCTCAAGGAGTGAGTAGGCAGATCAGTCCATGCCCACCTTGACTCTCTCTGCTAAAACTATCAGACCAGTCACATCACCGCCGCCAACGGGCACTGGAGACCTGTCCCCTAGGAGCTGGCTCATTTCACACCACCTGCATGGAGGAAGTTTTCGAACCAGAGACACTGTACTCATGTGGACTCTGTTCTGTTACTAAGACCCACAGCCGCACTGGGAATGTGATGGGAGATGATTGCCAGCAGGGGCAGCCTATGGAAGCCAGGAGCAAGTGGAGCATTTGCAGGGGTGCTGGGATACACAGCACCCACCAGTGGGAGTTGCTCTAAGAGCACAGCCATTCAAACCATGTTTCTGCAGTGCAGGCACAGTCAAGCATAGGTCTCTTTGTGCCCTGACTGCCCTCTGTGCTGTGATGAGCAGCCACCCATCCTCTGCCTTCTTCCATCCACCCATCTTCCTCTTACCCACCTACTGCACCACCTGGCCTGCCAACCCCTGCTGTTTGGATGGTGACATTGAAAGGCAGCTAGAGCTGTGTGAAGCAGCTGGCATCCACCAGGGTCCTTCCATCCAAAGTTATTGGTTCCCCCACCTCCCTTTTAGAACGTCCATACCCACCTCTAATTCCAAGGGGCTTCGGTTTGTTTTTCAGGTTCTGGGGACCCGGAGAACCCAACGATGTTGGGCAGCAAGGGGAGGACTGTGGCAGCCTCCGCTTTGACGGGAAGTGGAACGATGCCATCTGCTCCGTGACGGAGCACTGGATCTGTGAACGGCAGTGCTAGCTGAGTCCCTGAATCCACAACAGGGACGGGGGTGGGGGGGGGGTGTCACACAGCCTGCCCCTCGTGGGACAGCTTAGCAGCTCATCTGTCTAAATCAGTGATTCTCAGACTGCCACTCGCGACCTGCAAGAAGCTCTTCAATGTGTCTCCTGCAGTTCTTTGCAGCACGCGCTATTAAAACACTGTGATTTAATTATTAGCAGATCTAAGTTATTAACCAATCTGGATGCTTTTACTATGTTATTAACCCATTGAGTTATCAACTTGCACTAAGCTACTAACTTATTTGTTGTGAGAATACTATATATAGATATGAAACTAAATATTTCCCATCACACTGTTTCAATATGAATAGTACTATAGTCAATGAATTCACCTACTGTGGTTTTTTTGCGTAACGGTGATGGCTAATTTGACTCCTGAGCCACCGAGGTCCGAGTATCACTGCTCTACACGCTGGGCGGCTATTGCAGCCAGTGGAGCTATGGGACAGGATCATGGAAAGCAGAGGTGGAGAAGCTGACTGGCATTGGACCGTCTGATCCATACTGGAGTTTTCTGGTACCATCCTGGCACATCTTTACATCACTTGTGCCCAGTACCTTTTAGGTATGCGTGTTTGTACAGCATCAGCCCACTTCATGCCAGATTCTGTGAGCTGTTCCTGTCTCTGGCTCACAGCTTAACTTTGTTTTATATCAGCAAAGTCTTGACCATTATTTTACCTCAGGCCTTAGGCCTCGTACCAGGCCTCTGCTACAAGGACTTATGTTTCAGGACCTCATCTTATTACCTTCCCCCAGTTTTTGTCTTTTTATGGGGAGGATGTTTACCCATCATCCCGGGAAATCATAATGCATGGACTAAAGATAACCTAGTGGTCTAAACATTATTATGTGTGTTGGAGAAAAACTGAGTTCTCACTCTTTTGTTTAGGTACAGCAAGTCAGATGCTTTATTAACGCTCACAATTGTGCAGAGGAGAGAGCTAAGCAGATCTCTCTCTGGTAACTAATTACAGCAAGCATTTATACCTTTCATTCACAGAAATAGTGAGGGACAGCTGCATTTTGTCTCCTTGATATCTCATTTCTAAATTGTTTTGACTCTTGCCAACATACAATATTTTCTATACCTTATCTACACAAGGTCTTCTACACCTTATCTATACATACCAGGTCATAATGACTTCTTACACAGTTCTTTCTCACCCGCCTTACACGGTCCTCGCTTCTATAAATCTCGGGTTATCAGGGTTATCAGGGTTACAGTTAGTCTGACTCTTGCTAACGAAGCCTGACTCTTGCTAACGAACTGTCATGCATTGCAGTTCCCTTCTGTCAGTTCTTTTCTCTGCTTCCACAACCCCCCCTTTTGTACTACTAGTACAACAAACATTCTCAAATCTCTATTTGCATTAAGTCCTGGACTTCAGACTCTACATCAGATGCTTCAATCTTAGGGGTTCTGATTGGATGTAATGACAATGCATGATTAGCATGAACATGAAAGGTATTACTATTATTACGTCTCTTACAACAACAATAACATAATCCTAAGCTAACTAATAGCAATACAAGCAATAACATTCCCATAGCAATACTATGATGGGGTTGTTGTATAGTCGTAGTCATATAACACAATACATCATACTTAGTACATAAAGTGGATACTCTATAAGCTGTCTGAAAGGCATACTTTTCAACTTGATATATATTTTGAAGCATGTGAATTTGCCCTTGTACTTCAGAGATTTCCTGAATCTCTGGTAACAATGAAAACAAATTCTGAAATCTATCAGGTACTAAACTAGTCCAATTAAAGGGTATCTGGAACCTAAGGGCTACTTGGAAAACTCTATCTGCAGGCCAGTAAATGATATGATTGCCTGCAGTGGTAGTGAGATTAAAATGTATGTCTTGCGATATGGTGTCAATAACATACTTTTTCAAGCTAATGATAGCTGTGTGTAAGTGTCCTGTCAGGGTAGTTCCTTGTCCCCTACCCTCCCAGCAAACGTAGTCATAAACAGTGACAACTTCTCCTGGCTTCAGTTTACGTATACACTGAAGCTGTGGGGGTTGTAACGGCCAAAATGTCCATTGACTCCCTAACCCCATCCAAATGTCAGATGTAATCCCAGGAGCACTGACTAAAAATCGATTGGGCATACCAGGTGGTCTAATTTCCCAGATGTCTCGGTGAATTACCCAATCCCACATGCATCCTCCCCATGGACCCGGCAGGATACGGTATGTGGGAGCCCACACCCCCTGAACCGGTCCATATGCTTGGAAGGAGCACTGAGAGCGTCCACACTTCCACCCAGAAAGTTTCCAAGTATGTCTCCATGGCCACAGATCAGATGGTACTCCTGACGTGTCTGTAAGGGCAGTGGGCCAAGCCTGATGCTCTAGATCATTCCGAATGGCCATTAGCTGGTCATTCAGGAAATCCTGAATTTCTGAACATGCTAGATCCCACTGCAATGCCTTCCCAGCCTCAGTGATATTCAATACCATCTCCGTCAGCAACTTCTGGGTCATAGAACTAAGGGTGGAAATAACATGTAACTCACCAACTCCAGCCTGTACCTGGGTTAGTTGTGCTCCAGAAACAAGGCCAATGGCCTTCTCTAGTTGGCCCAATTTCTCATCATGTTCCTGGTTCTTAAAAATATTCCAAACTGCTGCTGCACTATTGGCCCCATCCCACAGGGATCCGGTCAAGTCTCTCTTCTTTCTAGAGGAAATAACCCAGGCCCTCTGTTGTGCTAATCTAATGGCAGCCCCCTGTGAGCAGTTTGGGTATGTAGAGGTAATCTGGAAACTGGAGAAGGGCAAAGAAAATTTAGCCGTCCCTAGTGTAGTGTTAATCACAGTCCACCAATATCCTACTACATCTCTCTTTGGTGTAGTACTATACCACATCTGTTGGTCAAATACCTTTATGTATTTCCGGGAGGCATTAACATTAATGGTATAAGAGGGAGTGTATTGCAATAAGGTACAAGTCACATTATTAGTCACCGGAATAATTTCTATGCAGGTAAAATTTCCAGTGGCAGAACAAACTCTTTGGGTATTTGTTTGATTATTCACTAGTTGGGTGACCAAATAACAATAAGGGCCTTTCTTATTTAACACAGTATAAATTCCAGGAACAACCATCATATCTACTTCACTATAGAACCCATCAATTGCAGTTATTAATTCTTGGGGTTCACTAGTAGTGATATCATGTACTTTTATTTCTACTGATCCATTTGTTTTCCATTCAATTGTTTGCTCATATACATTATCCTGAACTTTAAAGAATAATTTCTCTGAACAAAATTTCAGTAAATCACTGAGATGTGAAAGCCTTGGCCAATGAGTTTCATTGGAATGTATAGTACTATTTGTATCTGGATAAGTTACAGTGGTGGTGGCAAGGGTCAAGGGACTAGTGGTGGGTGTAGTCTTTGTAGTGGCAAGGCGTTTTTGATATTCATCATCTGAAAGCCAATTAGGGAGGGCAGTGCATCCTGAAGGTACCTATACATAAGCACAAAGCCCTGATCCTGGAAAAAATCCACCCCACCACTGGACCCCGCATTCCCAGGAACGGTCCCCACAGTTCCCTCCTTGCCAATAAACAATGTTCCGTTTCTTCCACCAGGGCCAGTTCTTAATGTCTTTTGTAGTCAGGAATTTCTGGACTTTGGTGGTTTCAGCAGAGCGAGTGTTTCTTCTTTTCTTCTTCAAAAGCAGTTGTGATTCACCATAGTGCAGGGGAGAGGTTACTAGCACTTCACCCTGTACTGGTACGATTCCTGTAAAAGAATTCAAAGGCATTGTAGATCCGTCAGTGGACAAGGGAGAGGTTACTAACACTTCACCTTGTCCTCCTTCCCTGCTGTCCAGGAGGCACAGCAGAGCTAGCAGGAGAAATAGGCTGATCATCAGCTGAAGAATCCTCTCCAGGTGGAGGGGTCTTTTTGCAGTGCGAAGCATGGGTCCAGGTGGGCAGTCCTTGGCCCTTCACAGCGGTGTTGGTGGTTAACAGGACTTGGAAAGGGCCCTTCCAGCGTGGAGCCAGGGCAGTCTTTCGCTGATGGACCTTTATGTAGACCCAGTCTCCTGGTTCCAGTGAGTGGCAGGGCTGCATAGGATCCTTGGGTAGTGCGTCTTTCACCTGTGTATAAAAAGACTTAACACATTTCATTAGTGCCTGACAATACTTAAGCCTTGTGTCATCCATTAAATGAATGTCCATCTGAGCTAGGGTCAGTGGGGGCGCAGTTGGTAGTCACATCGGGCACCCTGTCAAAATCTCATGAGGGCTGAGTCCAGTCTTTCGATTGGGAGTGGCTCTCATACTCATTAGTGCCAGCGGAAGGGCGTCGGGCCACTTTAAGTTTGTTTCAGCACAAATCTTGGCCAGTTTATTTTCCAGAATTCCATTCTGGCGTTCCACTGCCCTGGCAGACTGCGGACGGTGGGGGCAGGGAAGGTTGTGTTGGATCTACAAAGCTGCACATAACTCCTTTACAATCTGTCCAGTAAAATGAGTTCCACGGTCACTGTTGAGACTCACAGGGATGCCAAATCAGGGTACAAAATCTTTAAGCAGAAGTTTCACAACAGTCCTGGCATCTGCTTTCCTGCAAGGAAAAGCTTCAACCCAATTTGAAAATACATCCACTAAAACCAATACATATTCATCACCACAACATTTAGACAGTTGAATAAAATCAATCTGAATATTTACAAAAGGTCCCCAAGGGGGAGAGGGGGCTCCCTGCCTAACTTGAACAGCTTTCCCAATGTTATGCTGCTGACAAATCACACCTTGTTGACAGTAGTGATGTGCAATGACTGGGAAACCGAACGCACACCAATCTCGGTTCACCGCAGCAACCATCCCCCCTTTGCTCACGTGAGCCATTCCGTGGTATACACAAGCAAGATAGGGCATTAGCATCTTCGGGGCAACCAGGCGACCAGCTGGGGCACGCCAAAGATGGTCAGGGTGTAGAATACAGCCATTAGCACTCCAAAAACGGTTCTCAGCTGCTGGTGCCGCTTCCTGGATCTTGGCCAGATCCTCAAGGGAGGCTAGTGGAGGCTGCTCAATCAAAGCACAAGTATATTCACCCTGAGGTGCAGAAAGGGCCGCGGCTTTGGCTGCAGAGTCTGCCAAAGCATTTCCACGGGTAACTTCATCATGAGGGGTCTGGTGAGCTGTGCCTTTAACAACAGCGATAGCTTTGGGCAATGCAAGGGCATCTAAAAGAGCAGAGACATACAGACTGTTCTTAATAGGAGAACCAGTGGATGTAAGGAAACCTCTATGCTTCCAGAGCAAACCACAATCATGTCCCACTCCAAAAGCATAACGAGAGTCTGTATAAATTGTAACTGCTTGATCCTGAGCTAGAATGCAGGCTCGAGTTAAAGCCACAAGTTCGGCCACTTGAGCAGAAAACACAGAAGGAAGAAAAGCACTTTCAATAACAGCATAGGCAGAACACACAGCATAACCAGCCACCAATTGACCCTTAGAATCTCGCAAGCACGAACCATCCACAAAGTAAATAAGATCAGGATTTTGCAAAGGCACATCTAGCAAATCATCTCTTGGACGGGAGAGAACCGATGTCACAGACACACAGTCATGTGGGTCTCCGTCCTCTGGCCCAGGCAACAAGGAGGCAGGATTTAGAACAGGGCAACGAGCCAAAGTAATATGAGATGAAGACAACAAGACAAGCTCATATTTTGTAAGACGAGACGTGGATAGATGCTGTGTCTTAGATTTTAACAAGAGAGCAGCCACAGCATGAGGAACAGCAACAATCAAAGGAGATCCTAAGACAATAGATTCAGATACCTGAACAGCAAGGGCCGCTGCAGCCACAGCACGCAGGCAAGGGGGAAATCCAGCTGCCACAGCGTCTAGGGCAGTACTGTAATAAGCAATGGGACGGTGTTTGTCTCCGTGCTTTTGCGTTAATACAGCCAAAGCAAACCCGTTACGCTCATGACAGACAAGAGTGAAGGGTTTAGCATAATCAGGAAGTCCCAGGGCCGGTTCACTGGACAGACTTTGCTTAATAGCAACAAAAGCTCGTTCAGTCTCTGGAGACCAAGGAAGAGGCTCAGGGGTACCTGACTTAGTCAGCTCCTGTAAGGGTTTAATCATTGTTGCATAGCCTAAAATCCACTGTCAGCAGTACCCAGTCATGGCAAGAAAAGTACGCATTTGAGAAACAGTACCAGGCCTAGGCATATTAAGAATAGCTGAAATCCGAGAATCTGATAAATGACAAGTGCCAGGGGAAATATCATGACCAAGGTAATGAACCCTGGGCTGACACAGCTGTAGTTTTTCCTGGGATGCCATGTGACCCTTAGCAGCTAAAGCAGTCAAAAGAATCAAAGTATCAGCTTTACAAGATTCAAAAGAAAGGGATGCCAGCAAGAGATCATCCCCATACTGTATAAGCACTGATTTACCTGGAAAAACCACATCGTCCAGATCCTTCTTCAGAATCTGGGAAAACAAGGATGGGGACTCAGTAGACCCTTGGGGTAACCGGGTCCAGGTGTACTGGCGTCCTTTATAGGTAAAGGCAAACAGATATGGACTCTCAGGGTGTATGGGGATAGAAAAGAAAGCTGAACAAAGATCCACAACAGTAAAGTGAGTAGCTGAAGGTGGAATACAAGAAAGAATTGTAGCTGGATTTGGAACCACGGGGAAAGAAAGTAAAACAACAGCATTAATCGCGCGGAGATCTTGAACAAACCGATAGGTGTTCTTTCCTGGTTTCTTTACAGGAAAGATAGGAGTATTACAAGAACTGGTGGTGGCAACACTAATACCCTGCTGTAATAAAGACTCCATTACTGGGGCTATCCCTTCCTCTGCCTCAGGACGCAGAGGGTATTGGGGAACCCTTGGCAAAGCTTTAGAAGGATCAACAAAAATCTTAACCGGTTCGGCTGTCCGAATCTGTCCCACTTCATCGGCGTGCGGAGACCAGAGATGAGGAGGAACTTGTGATAACAAATGCACAAGGTCAGGGCTACGAGTTGTTGGTAATTTAGCTGGCTCCTCTATGTGGAGTGTAGCCAACACTAGATTGGTATTCTCATCAGGAACCTGTAAGAATACGCCATCTGGTGTGCAATAGATAGTACAACCTAATTTACACAAAAGATCCCTTCCCAGCAGATTCACAGGAGAGGAGGGGCTGAGCAAGAAGGCATGCTTGTTAGCCAGGGGCCCTAGTGAAACCGCAAGGGGTTTTGTGACAGGATGCGAAACAGGTTGATTTGAAAGGCCCGCGGCATTTACAGACAAAGTTGTCAAAGGAACAGAGGGAAACTCCACGGATCTTAAAGCAGATCTACTAGCTCCAGTATCCACAAGACAAGTAACAGATTGTCCTGCAATTTCACAATTTACATAGGGACCTTCTTGATTAATGGGAATTAAAGGATTCATGATGCAGTTACGTTCCCTCAGGCTGTCCTAGTAAGAGGTAGTTTGTGGGGTAAAAGTAGACGCTTCAGGATTTGGGAAAGGAGGTGGAGGGTTCTGAGATAATCGGGCTGGGCACGCATTTTTCCAGTATCCCTCTTGGCCACAAATGTAGCATGCAGTGTACCTGGACTGGGCAGGATCCGAGGGACCTTTCCCTCTTCCTCGCCCACGACCTCGTCCTCGTCCTCCTTTCATTCCCCCACGGCCCTGGTTTTGATAAGTTTTTAACTGCAAGGCCAAACGTTTTGTTTCAGTATTCTCTTTCTTCTGCTCTAGGCAAGCTGCACAATGATTGGCGACTGTCACCAGTTCAGAAAGGGGTTTCGTTTGCCAGCCAATACAGATAGTTCTTAACTGCTGCTGAATCTTTGGTAAGAGTCCCTGAACGAAAGCAGCCCCTACTGCCTCTCTGGCATTTTCAGCTGGCTGAGTGATTCCCGAATATTGTTCAAAAACCTTAGTGAGTCTATCCAGATAATCAGCAGGGGACTCTCCTTTATTCTGTTTACAGTAGGTAATCTTTGTCCAATCTGTCTTCTTAGGGCAGACTTCCGTAATAGAATTTAAGAGACGGTCCCTAGCCTCTCTTAAATCACGGTCAATTCCAGGGTCGGCCCCTGGCCAAGCTGCCTGTCTGGTAAGCTGTTGTCGAACTTCGGCTGGCATAACCATCCGCAAGAGTTGATTAATGTCTGCCCAAGATGGATTATAACACTGAACCACCATCCGGAGCTCGTCTCTAAATTTTTCTGGCTCCTCCCTAACATTAGGAAATTCCTTCACCAAGGTTCTCAGCTCTCCTGGTGACCACGGGGCATGCACTGTAACCAACTGTCCTGCAGTCCTGGGCAGTTCTCTTAAAGGATCCTGGAGTGTCTGGGCTAGGCTTCTAGTAAAGTAAAGGGTAGCCTCCTCGGAAGGACCAGAGTCAGGGGAGCTACTGGGAAGATCAGAATCACCCCTTTGTGGTGAAGAGGAGGATTCTCTCCTAGGAGAAGAAAGAACAATGTGTGCAGCTGATACGTGCGGTGGTGAAGCTGGCACTGCTGGGTGAGATTCGTTAGCAGACCCGGGCAGTGCAGGGGGAGGAGGCAGCCCGGGCTGCTGCTGCTGAACGTTACTGAAGAAATCTACAATGTCCTCAGCAGTTTCCTCCTCACTCTCAGCCCTAACTAATTGGGGATAAAGGGGAGCAGAAGGAATTGCTCGAGGGGGAAGAGGATACAGAGGAGCAGAAGGAATCACTCTAGGGGGAAGACAGCCGGATGCCTTACATTTAAGCTGTAAATGTTGTACTTGGGCTTTTAATTTTTCCTGGGAGTCCTTTAGACTCCGCACCCGAGACTCGTGGAGTCTCTTTGTTGCTTCCTCCCACCAACAGACAAATTGCTCCCACTGCGTATCAGAGGCTTTTGGGGAAGCCAGGGTTTCTCTGAGATATTTAAGTTTATCTAAATCGAAGGTACCTTCTAGTGGGCATTGTTTAGATGGATTTGCACGCGTGTAAAGATTCCAATGATCTAAATACCTGCAGGTTGTCGGACCATAATGTACGTACATGAAATAAGCTGGGGTACCCTTAGGGGGTGAAAGGGATTGCTTAGACTGTCCCCCACCCATTTTCCAATCACACACTCAAAGGGGGAAGGATGCCCTGTCCGCGCTAGCGGCTTATAAACTAAGGATCTCCCTACAGGGTATTCACACAGGAGAGACTAACGAGGATAGCCATGACCCTCGTACACCTCCCTTCAGCAAAGAGCGTCGGCTAATCTCAGAGAGACAGCGCCGCTTACTCTGTTGCATCCAGTGAGATGATCAGACTGTCAGTGGCTCACACAGAGAGGAAAAGGGGAGGGAAGATGGGTTCACACACTCCTAGACCCAGGTAGCCTCCTCGCCGGACGATGCCAGGCCGAGTCAACCTACCGTGGGTTGGATCCCCTAAAAGATCCTCTAGTTACCGGGCTTGCGTTAGAGTAGTTCTGGTCACGAGCCAAAAGACTTCGCAGAGTACTCTGGGCGTCTTCCGGTAACACTCAATTCACACTGTGCACACACACACACACCACACACACACCAAGGCCTTATTCCATGTACTATTCCCAAGTACCTCGATGCATCACTCGAGGCGGTAACAACCCCTCAACACCGGTGCATACCTATGCACCTCGCATATGCATACAGGGGGCGGCAAACAATTCCCCTACTACGCCGCTCTGCATCTGACCTTGCTGCACAGTCAATAAGTTTGGATGGCGTGAGCCCAACAGGGGCAGACGGCCCCACGGACAGTCCTCCTCCGACACCCCAATAGAGATTTCAAAAGGTCTCTTACCTCTATTGTGGCGCCATGGGGTTCGAAGGGGAACGATCCGTAGCAGCTGCCAGTGCCTCAGTGGGCGTTGCCATCCCGGATGAGCCCCCAAATTGTCGGAGAAAAACTGAGTTCTCACTCTTTTGTTTAGGTACAGCAAGTCAGATGCTTTATTAACTCTCACAATTGTGCAGAGGAGAAAGCTAAGCAGATCTCTCTCTGGTAACTAATTACAGCAAGCATTTATACCTTTCATTCACAGAAATAGTGAGGGACAGCTGCATTTTGTCTCCTTGATATCTCATTTCTCAATTGTTTTGACTCTTGCCAATATACAATATTTTCTATACCTTATCTACACAAGGTCTTCTACACCTTATCTATACATACCAGGTCATAATGACTTATTACCCAGTTCTTTCTCACCCGCCTTACACAGTCCTCGCTTCTATAAATCTCGCGTTATCAGGGTTACAGTTAGCCCGACTCTTGCTAACGAAGCCTGACTCTTGCTAACGAACTGTCATGCATTGCAGTTCCCTTCTGTCAGTTCTTTTCTCTGCTTCCACATGTGGTTGCTTTATTTTACCATCCATACACTCATTCCCCATCTGTCCCTTAGTCTGCACATTCCCTCGTATGACTGATAGACAAATTTTATTATCCAATTATTTTTAGTCCCTTATGGTGGGCCTGGAAATGTTAGTGCCGGGACCTCGACTGAGTTGTGGGGTCTGTGCTTGTGCCTTTGCCGGTATTTGTTAGTCCACACTTGGGGCTTTGATGAGAAAAAAAAATCTAAATTTTATAAATAACATGAATGTATGGATATACATAAATGAATATATGTTGTGATTACTATGTGGCTGATAAATGATCAGATGTGATATATGAGGGGGCTTATATGCTGTATATGTTAGAAGTATTTGCTTTAACACCTCACTCCTTAAAATGATTATTCATTACCACAGCAGTATTGATTGACATTTCCATCCCCTTCTTCACTTCTTCTAACCCTGGCTTGAAAAAATCCTACATCCGAAGAAGTGGGCTGTAGCCCACGAAATTTGTTAGTCTCTAAGGTGCCACAAGTACTCCTGTTCTTTTTGCGAAAACCTAAAGTATACCCTGTTATTTCTCTAAAGCCCTTTTATTCCTGAGAAATCAAGGTTCTCCAGTTTACAGCCCAGGAGAGAGAGGATCCTGAGTGGCCTGAAGTCTACTATGAAGGAAAAAGCAACGGTGGCATAGAAGAAGTGAGCCTTTCCATCACCCTTGGGCATAAGCAGTAACAGCAAATCCAGGAGCTGTGCATCACCTTTGTGACAATGTTTTCAGCCAACCCAGGAGGGACAGAACGGGTATACCACACCATTGACACAAGTGATGCTCGCCCAATTAGAGCCCAACCCTACCAGATAGCTCCTCCATCCAAAACCGGAATAGAAAGGGAGATCAAGGACATATTACAGATGGGTGTAATCCTCCCCTCTGAGAGTCCACGGGCCTCTCCAGTGGTTCTGGTTCCCAACCAGACAGGGAAATCCACTTTTGTGTGGACTACCATAAGCTAAATGCTGTAACTCACCCAGAGAACTATCCAATGCCACACACAGATGAGCTATTGGAAAAACTGGGATGTGCCCAGTTCATCTCCACCTTAGACTTAACTAAGAGGTACTGGCAAGTACCGCTAGATGACCCCGCCAAGGAAAGGTCAGCCTTCATCACCCATGTAGGGTTGTATGAATTTAATGTGCTGCCTTTCGGACTGCAAAATGCACCCGCCACCTTCCAGAGACTGGTAGGTAACCTTCTGGCTGTATTTGGGGAATTTGCAGTCACCTACCTAGACGATGTGGCTATATTCTCAGATTCTCGGGCAGAACAGCTGGAACATCTCCGATCTGTTTTCCAGTGCATAAGGGAGGCAGGATTAACCATTAAGGCCAAAAAGTGTCAAATAGGCCTAAACAGGGGAACATACCTTGGACACCAGGTGGGTGAAGGTACTATCAACCCCCTACAGGCTAAGGTAAATGCTATCCAAAATTGGCCTGTACCTAAGTCTAAGAAGCATGTCCAATCCTTCTTGGGCTTCGTGGTTATTACCGATGATTTGTACCACACTACAGCCAAATCGCCACCCCGCTGAAAGACTTAACAAGGAAAAATCAGCCAAGTGCAGTTCAGTGGGCTGAGAAGTGTCAGAAAGCCTTTATCCAGCTTTAGGTGACCCTTACGTCTGACCCTGTACTGAGGGCCCCAGACTCCAACCAACCGTTCATCGTAACCACAGATGCGTCTGAGCGTGGTGTGGGAGCAGTTTTAATGCAGGAAGAACCAAATCAACAATTCCATCCTGTCTCAGCAAAAAACTTTCTGAGAGGGAAAGCCCCTGGTCAGTCTCAGAAAAAGAATGTTATGCCATTGTGTACGCTCTGGAGAGGCTACGCCCATACATTTGGGGACGGCGGTTCCACCTGCAGACTGACCATGCTGCGCTGAAGTGGCTTCACACAGTCAGAGACTAACAAAAAACGTCTTCGGTGGAGTTTAGCTCTTCAAGACTTTGATTTTTGAAATACAACACATTTCAGGAGCCTCTAACAAAGTGGCTAATGCACTCTTCTGGGAAGGTGTCCCAGAATCAGCTGGGTAAAAATGTCCCTACATTCTAACAGGTTTCAGAGGGGTAGCCATGTTAGTCTGTATCAGCAAAAACAACGAGGAGTCCTTGTGGCACCTTAGAGACTAACACATTTATTTGGGCATAAGCTTTTGTGGGCTAAAACCCACTTCATCAGATGCATGGAGTGGAAAATACAGTAGAAAGGTATAAATACACAGCATATGAAAAGATGGGAGCTGCCTTACCAAGTTGGGGGTCAGTGCTAAGGAGGCAATTCAATTGGAAGTGGGCTATTCTCAACAGTTAACAAGAAGGGAGAAAAAAATCACTTTTGTAGTGCTAATGAGTTCAATGTGGGCCACTTCATACAGTTGACAAGAAGGTGTAAGAATCAGCAGGGGAAAATTAGTTTTTGTAGTGACCCATCCACTCCCAGTCTTTATTCAGGCCTAATTTGATGGTGTCCAGTTTCCAAATTAATTCCAGTTCTGTAGTTTCTCGGTAGAGTCTGTTTTGAAGGTTTGTTTTTGGTTTTTTTTTTTTGAAGAATTGCCACTTTTAAGTCTGTTATTCAGTGTCCAGGGAGATTGAAGTGTTCTCCTACTGGTTTTTGAATGTTATAATTCCTGGTGTCAGATTTGTGTGCATTTATTCTTTTGCGTAGAGACTGTCCGGTTTGGCCAATGTACATGGCAGTGGGGCATTTCTAGCACATGATGGCATATATCACATTGGTAGATGTGCAGGTGAATGAGCCCCTGATGGTGTAGCTGATGTGACTAGGTCCGCATAGATATGTGGACAGAGTTGGCACTGGGGTTTGTTGCAGGGTTTGGTTCCTGAGTTAGTGTTGTGTTATGTAGTTGCTGGTGAGTATTTGCTTCAGGTTGGAGGGCTGTCTGTAAGCGAGGACTGGCCTGTCTCCCAAGGTCTGTGAGAGTGAGGGATCGTCCTTCAGGAGAGGTTGTAGATCCCTGATGATGCACTGGAGAGGTTTTAGTTGGGGGCTGTAGTTGACAGCTAGTGGTGTTCTGTTACTTTGTTTGTTGGGCCTGTCCTGTAGTAGGTGACTTCTGGCTCTATCAATCTGTTTCTTCACTTCACTTCAGCAGGTGGGTATTGTAGTTTTAAGAATGCTTGATAGAGATCCTGTAGGTGTTTGTCTCTGTCTGAGGGATTGGAGCAAATGCGGTTGTATCTTAGAGCTTGGCTATAGACAATGGATTGTGTGATGTGGTCTGGATGAAAGCTGGAGGCATGTAGGTAAGTATAGTGGTCAGTAGGTTTCCGGTATAGGGTGGTGTTTATGTGACCATCGCTTATTTGCACTGTAGGGTCTAGGAAGTGGATCTCTTGTGTGGACTGCTCCAGGCTGAGGTTGATGGTGGCGTGGAAATTGTTGAAATCCTGGTGGAATTCTTCAAGGACCTCCTTCCCATGGGTCCAGATGATGAACATGTCATCAATGTAGTGCAAGTAGAGTAGGGGTGTTAGGGGATGAGAGCTGAGGAAGTGTTGTTCTAAGTCAACCATAAAAATGTTGGCATACTGTGGGGCCATGCAGATACCCATAGCAGTCCCGCTGACTTGAAGGTATAAATTGTTCCCAAATCTGAAATAGTTGTGGGTGAGGACAAAGTCACAAAGTTCAGCCACCAGGTTTGCCATGACATTATCGGGGATACTGTTCCTGACGGCTTGTAGTCCATCTTTGTGTGGAATGTTGGTGTAGAGAGCTTCTACATCCATAGTGGCTAGGATGGTGTTTTCTGGGAGACTACCAATGGATTGTAGTTTCCTCAGGAAATCAGTGGTGTCTCGAAGATAGCTAGAAGTGCTGGTAGCATAGAGCCTGAGGAGAGAGTCTACATAGCGAGACAATCCTGCTGTCAGGGTGCCTATGTTCTAAATCATTGTAGACCTTGAAACATAAAAAGAACCATTTAGTTCTACTTGTAATTATTAGTGAAATTAGAGGTGCATGTATCTTATTAGCTCTGTTTCCTAAATCTCCAGGAAGAAATTCCAGCAGGTGTGGACCCAACCTGAACCAGGCTGGCCAGCACCATCTGTGATTTGGGGAGTGGGTGATAAATGAGGGGGGGGGGAAGAACCCTTTTATGGACACCCAGCCGGCCAGTTAGCTGTAAAATCCCTCTTGGTAACTGTTCTCTGCTTGCTTTACCTGTAAAGGGTTAAAAAGCCTCCTTGCATAGGTACAAAAAAAAGGAGGGGGGAGGGGAGTGGGCACCTGAACTTTTTAAAATTGGTAAAAAAAACCTTCCCTTTGTTGTCTGTTGTTCTCTCTGTGCTGCAGGGACATGGACCAGAAATGCTATACACAGGAATGCTGTGTAAGGCTTGAACCAGGTATGAAAAATTATCTTCCATACCTAGAAGGAATCATTGGGACCCTGAGTGTTTAGATAGATGCGATGAGGTTTATTTCTTTATTTTGGCTTGTGGATCTCCTCTGTGCTAATCCCAGAAGCTTTTGTTTGCTTGTATCCTTTAAACTGCACCCCAAGAAAGCTATTTTGGGTGCTTAGTTTTTTGGAATTGCTCTTTTAAAATCTAGCAAAAGCCTAAGTTCCAGATGTATTTTCCTCCTTTTTGTTTTGAATAAAACATACCTTTTTGAAGAACAGGACTGGATTTTTGGTGTCCTAAGAGGTTTGTGCATATATCGTTTAATTAACTGGTGATAACAGATTTCCTTTGTTTTAGTTCTCAGCTCTTCCCTGGAGGGGGAGTGAAAGGGCTTGAGGGTACCCACAGGGAGGAATTCCAAAGTGCTCTTCCTGGGTTCAAGGGTTTGGGTGTTTTGTTTTGTTTTGTTTTTTGTTGTTGTTTTTGCCTCTGGGTGGTGGCAGAGTTTACCAAGCCAAGTTCAGAGAAAAGCTGTAACCTTGGGGGTATAATACAAGCCCAAAGTGGCCAGTATTAATTTTTAAAATCCTTGCGGGCCCCCACCTTCTTCACTCGAAGTGCCAGAGTGGGGATTCAGCCTTGACACCTTCAGATGCATACGAAGAAGTGGGCTGTAGTCCATGAAAGCTTATGCTCTAATAAATTTGTTAGTCTCTAAGGTGCCACAAGTCCTCATTTCTTTGTTGTTCTATCATTGTAGTCCCCATTTCCCTTTGTTTGTCTGTATAATCTGTCTGGTTCTGTGATTGTTTCTGTCTGCTGTATAATTAATTTTGTTGGGTGCAAACCAATTAAGGTGGTGGGATATAATTGGTTAAATAACCATGTTAGAATGTGTTAGGATTGGTTAGTTAAATTTCAGTAAAATGATTGGTTACAAGCGAGAGAGAGTCCGGTAGAACCTTATAGACTAACAGACGTATTGGAGCATAAGCTTTCGTGGGTGAATACCCACTTCATCAGATGCATCTGACCATGGATGAGGTGCCACGGAACTCTTTCTCACTTTTTACAGATCCAGACTAACACGGCTACCCCTCTGATGATTGGTTAAGGTATAGCGAAGCAGTTTTACTAGATAGTCTGCAGTCAATCAGGAAGATAAGGGGGGAATTAGAATAATGTTTTCCTAAGGGGGGGTTTGGGAACAGGGACACAGGCAAGGCTCTGTGGTGTCAGAGCTGGGAAGGGGGACACTGAGGAAGGAAATTGGAATCATTGCTTGATGGAAGTTCACCCCAATAAACATTGAATTGTTTGCACCTTCGGACTTTGGGTATTGCTGCTCTCTGTTCACACGAGGAGGACCAGAGAAGTGAGAGTGAAGGAATAAGCCCTCTAACAATGGGCTTTTATTTTAACCATCTGGATCCTCTGATACTGCCCTGCCAATTTCTCTATTTGCTGCCATAAGGTCTTGTTTTTAATGTCAGATCGGTCAGTTCCCGTAAAACCTACACTATTCCACCATGATAGGTAGGTGGTGGTTTCCTTGTAAACATAATCTGAATCAGTTCCTATTATTAGCTCTGTTTGCTTGTTCTTCATTCTAGCTAAAACTTCCAAGACTGCTGACACTTCTGCAGATGGTGTTCCTCCTTTGATCAATTTGTACTGGAAGAAGTTAACTCTTTGCAGGTTTCCAGTGAAGCAAATCCCTGCAAAGCCAGTGAGGCATCTTCCTTTGGTGTAAAATGAGCTACTGTCCACAAACCAAATGGTTCTTCCAATCACCTGTTCAACTGGGGTTGTTTTAAAGACAGGGTGTGCTTTGGATTCCCGTTGGGGTTCATAAACATGTTCTGGACCGCTTATAGTCAATCCCCATACAGATATTTCAGATTCTTTCAATGGGACTAATTGAACATTCTCGGACGTGAGAGCAAAGACCCTATGAATGGCCTTACCTACTCTCATATGTCCTTTAGATAGATTTTCCTGACTGAGTAATTTCCCCAGTTTGACTATTTACAATCACCTTGCTTGCGCCGATAATTGCCTGAGCTTTTTGTAGTGTCCAGTCAGCAGCGAGAGCAGTTTGTTCACAAATTCCCAGTTTGCTTTCTGGACCTGTCAATGCTCTGCTATAATAAGCAATGGGTCTCTCCCCAGCACCAGTATCCTGTGTAAGTGCACTAACAATACAGACATTCTTCACACTAGGGTACAATACAAAGGGGAATTCGTCGTTAACGGCGGCCAAAGTAGGTGCCTCCATTAACCCTTTTTCAGGCTTTCCCATGCATTAGTTGCCTCTTCTGTCCAGGTCCACTGTGGTCTTTTCAGTACCTCATACAGGGGACCTGTCTGCTCTGCATACCCAACCATAAATTTTCTGCAGAAGTTAGAGAGCCCCCAAAAAGATTGCAAAGATTTAGTACCGGCATAGGGAGGTTAACAATACACTTCACCCTGTCCTTATCCACAGACCTTCCCCCTGTACTGAGTCAAATTCCAAGATATTGGACTTTTCTTTCTGTTTAATCAGGGATTTAGAGGGGTTACGTTTCAAGCCGTACGCTTGGCAGCAAGTCAATAACTGCCACATTAACGCTTCATGTTCCTGTTCTGTTTCACTGACTATTAAAATGTCATCTACATACTGGACTATCCTTCCCGTTTGTAACAGTCCCTCCTTCTCTAGCGTATTTCTCACTACAGTATGAAATATTGTGGGTGTTTCACAGTACCCCATAGGCAAAACACCCCAGCAGTATTGCATACCTTGGAATACAAAGGATGTTCTGTATTGAGACTCTGGGTTTAAAAGTAAACTCCAAAAGCCGTTTCCCACGTCAACTACTGAGAACCACTTCATGTCAGGGGTTACTACCTCCAACAGGTCTGGGTAAGCAGCCACTACTGGTGCTCCCCGTTTGGCAGTTCTGTTCAACCCCCGACAGTCAATTGTTAATCTCCATGTTCCAGCAGGATTTTTAACTGGCAAGATTGGTGCCACGTTAGGCACTGAACACCTTGGAATTAATTCTCGTATTTCCAATTCTTCTATAACTCGCCTTAAAGATTCTTTTGCTCCCTGAGGTATTGGGTAGTGTTTTATGTATGGGGGTGTGTCTCCTTCTATTGTAACAGAGCTTTGTATTTTTCCCATATCTAGGGAGTCCACTGCCCAGACGGTTTGAATCTCAGCCCATCAGCTTTCCCAGCCTTCCAGCACAGGAGGTGCCTGTTTAGGCTTTATCGCTTTTACCATCTGAGTGGAAAGCCCCGTGAGGATCAGATTAACGTCATTTGTTTCTCCCATTACAGTGAGAGTTGTCTGATACACGTATTTGGGACATCCAGGATTATTCCCAATCATTTGATAGTTTCTGCCCCAATTAGATTTTCTCTCCCTGCAATAGCACACTTCTCCTGAATGGTATGTACACCAAAATGGTATGTTTGCTTAGTTCCTGATATGCCCTGTAGTTGTATGGATTCCACAACTGGATATACATTAAATACATCTTTTATTATAGGAATTCCAGCCCCTATGTCCAATAGAAAAGCCCGTCCCTGACTCGGATATTTAAGTGGGGGCATCCCCAGACATCTATTGTCATGGGTTGCTGGAAAATGCATTCCGAGTTGCGGGGAAGGCTGTCCTATGCTACTGAATTACTAGCAATCGGATCATTCAATCCAGACACCAAAACAGTCACTTTAGCCACCTTCCTCACTGCCTTTTCTTCCTCCTTTTGAGACTCCTTGCCAATCATACATGCCTGTAGCTGCGCCCACAGCGTCTCATTCTCTCCTTTAAGGTCTACGTTCTCCTGTTTCAGAGCTCCAGGAGACACCCATTCACTCTCTTTATTTACTCCTCTACCTCTGTTCATTCCACGATCTCTCCAACCCTGGCCACTGGGAGAGTATCCAGGACTCTGTTTTCCACTGTCCTAACTGTGTTCGCAGCTCATTGACAGGAGTTCCTTCCTGCTGTTTAACCGCAGTCTCCACTTTTTCATAGATTCATAGATTCATAGATTCATAGACTTTAAGGTCAGAAGGGACCATTATGATCATCTGGTCTGACCCCCTGCACGCTGCAGGCCATAAAACCGTCCCCGCCCCTTCCCTGGACTCTGCTGCTGAAGTCCCCAATCCTGTTATTAGTGACCTCAATCGGCAGAGACCCTCCTGTTAGAGATCCCTGCCCCATGCTGCGGAGGAAGGCGAAAAACCTCCAGAGGCTCAGCCAATCTGCCCTGGAGGAAAATTCCTTCCCGACCCCAAATATGGCGATCAGTAAGACCCCGAGCATATAGGCAAGAGTCTCCATCCTGACCTCTTTTAGCCATTATGCTATTTACCTACCATTGCTTGGTTTTCCTTGACAACTATGTTTTACCATTAAACCATTCCCTCCATAAACTTATCTAACTTAATCTTAAAGCCAGACAAGTCCCTCGCCCCCACCGTTTCCCTCGGAAGGCCGTTCCAATATTTCACCCCTCTAACGGTCAGAAACCTTCATCTAATTTCAAGCCTGAACTTCCCCACGGCCAGTTTATATCCATTCGTTCTCGTATCCACGTTAGTACTAAGCTGGAATAATTCATCTCCCTCCCTTGTATTAATCCCTCTAATATATTTAAAGATAGCAATCATATCCCCCCTCAGCCTTCGCTTTGTCAGACTAAACAACCCAAGCTCCTCTAGTCTCCTTTCATACGACAGGTTTTCCATTCCTCTGATCATCCTAGTGGCCCTTCTCTGCACCCGTTCCAGTTTGAGTTCATCTTTTTTAAACATGGGAGACCAGAACTGCACACAGTACTCCAAATGAGGTCTCACCAGCGCCTTGTACAACGGAAGCAGGACCTCCATTCATTCCAAGGTACGTCTCTGCCTCCATTCTCACACCAAGCATTCATCCATTCTATCACCCCAGAAGGCAGTGCCTTCAAAACAAGTTGTTTTCTGTCATGTTAGATCACGATTCCTCCAGCTGACAGCTCGCTTACTCACCAGATCAGCAGTCGGGGTCACCAATGTCGTCAGATGTCACCAGTGTGGTGCTCTGTCCTGTTCAATGTTAATAACAGTTGGCTGCGTGCATGTGTTCCCACTGCGTGCTTCCACGTCTCTGCGCAGATCGCTGACATAGCAGACCCTGAAAGAAACCCCAATAACCACAGACTCCAATAAGGTATGAAGGCACCCGACCAGGTTTATTGTCAAATGAAGGATAGTAATAGTTTCCCACAGACCCTACAGGATGTACTACGAATATGTGCCCCCTGACAATGGACCATCTCAGACAGTGGCGGGATTGTCCACTGCCCCAGACAAAGACAACTCTTCAGGGGTACTTTTATACACAGGTACAAACAAATTACACATCACTCCTGACGTATTGAAGTACAACCCCTCTATGTGTCCAGGTGCCGCCTATTACCTTGTACATGTTGGTATGAGCAAAACAACTCGATCCATCATATTATTCTTTTAACCCTGTTTTTAGGATGGGTCAGCACGTTCCTGTTATCTGCCAAAATTCCCTCTGAGTCAAATCAACTGCCATCAAAGAATCAGCCGTGACATGTCTGGCGACCTCCACCCTGGGATTAGTTACCAGTTGTATTTCTCCAGTCAAGAATCTCAATGTTAGTCTCCTTAATAAGTAATCCGTGGCTGAATCTCCAGGCTTCATGTAATCTGCATAGGATAAAACATTCATGGGTCTTTGACCTTTATCTTTCCCTAACAGCATAATAAATCGTGCTATCAGTTGGTGTGCTTCTGGCTGCCTGTCCAAAACATTTTCACTCGATCTACTGACTGTCTAATCTCCCAGTGGTAGCTGCCCTGATTAACCTATAAGATTCACTCATATTTAAATTCTCTCTTCCTCCTAACTTTGCCCACTGTACTAGCCATGGAGCTAAATTTTTCATATTCAATGGGCCTAATGACTTTACCATCAACTATAAATGTGATGAATTTACAGGAATTATTTGTGTCTGCTCTTACTGTATCTCCCCCACTAACTCCTTAATGGTTGACCTCCATTCTATCACTGCTACACACTTTTCTGGCTTAGGTTCTCCAGGCCAGTTTCTTATTTCTTCCCTTAACTTAATATAAAGCCCTCTTGAGGTTGGTCAAATTCCCTTTTCTCTTAACCCCCTCGCAGATCCTCTCCATACCAAATATTTAAATCCAAACACAAATACACATCTCTTTCTTTTTGATACACATCCACAACTTGTAGCTCCTGTATTTTCACTTGCTTTTTCTGTCCTGCTCTAATTTTCTGGCACCAACTGTGAGAAATGCTTGTGATCTCCTCTTCCTTTCCATTGGTGAAATCTCGAATTCACTGTTTCATTCCTATCACTTGATGATCTAATTTATTTTTATCTGCTTTAATCTTTTTCCAATCCATCATTCTTTTCTCCAGTTCCCTATTTTCTTTCCCTATTTGTTCTAACGGAGTTTGCATTATCTGCGCCTGCCTCACTTCCCGCTCCAAATTTTCCTGCCAAGTTTTAAAATTCTCTTGTAATGTATCTGATGAAGTGGGCTGTAGCCCACGAAAGCGTACTCCTGTTCTTTTTGCGGATACAGACTAACACGGCTGCTACTTTGAAACTTGTAATGTTTGTAAATCTGCACAGATTTCCCCCTTACATAAAATTGCCTTTTACAGCTTGCCAAAACAACAATACTACGGCTGTTTGCTTTTTACTGGCATTCGGCTTGTATGTTTGTACATCTTTCTCAAACATGTTTTCTAAGGTATCAAATGTTACATCCGGTTCCACTGCACCTTGCATTCAAGGGCATGTCCCAAATGCAATAATCTCCTTCTCTAAGAAAGAAGGGGCTTTAACTTTCGTCTACTGGGGTTCCTCTTCCACCCCTTTTCTTCTCTTCTTAAAAAAGTATTTTAAACGTTATTACACTGACACCATGGGGGATCTCCCACACGTTTTCCCCTCAGCAATTTCACAAATAAGGAGTCACCCTTATTAGTCTTAAATAAGGACTCCCTCAACACTGTAAGACCCCGTCTCCAAATCCAGCACTCCTTAATATCTCTCCTCCCTCCGCATTCTCCACCACTTGTTAGACCCGCAGTAGAGGTCTCCCTACGGGATGGGGAGCAAGGAGATACTGGACACAGTGTTGGTATATAATACTCTAAATGGTCTTTATTGATAACAAAACAAACCTTACTCCCTCCACATTCACACCCCAAACATACTATACCAGAGTCCAAAGGTCATAAGGGGATAGAGACTAGGATGGAGAATATCTTATTGCCCTTATATAAATCCATGGTACGCCCACATCTTGAATACTGAGTACAGATGTGGTCTCCTCATCTCAAAAAAGATATACTGGCATTAGAAAAGGTTCAGCGAAGGGCAACTAAATGATTAGGAGTTTGGAATGGGTCCCATATGAGGAGAGATTAAAGAGGCTAGGACTTTTCAGCTTGGAAAAGCGGAGACTAAAGGTGGGATATGATAGAGGTATATAAAATCATGAGTGATGTGAAGAAAGTGAATAAGGAAAAATTATTTACTTGTTCCCATAATATAAGAACTAGGGGCCACCAAATGAAATTAATGGACAGCAGGTTTAAAACAAATAAAAGGAAGTTCTTCTTCACACAGCGCACAGTCAACTTGTGGAACTTCTTTCCTGAGGAGGTTGTGAAGGCTAGGACTATAACAGGGTTTAAAAGAGAACTGGATAAATTCATGGAGGTTAAGTCCATTAATGGCTATTAGCCAGGACGGGTAAGGAATGGTGTCCCTAGCCTCTGTTTGTCAGAGGGTGGAGATGGATGGCAGGAGAGAGATCACTTGATCATTACCTGTTAGGTTCACTCCCTCTGGGGCACCTGGCATTGGCCACTGTCGGTAGACAGGATACTGGCTGGATGGACCTTTGGTCTGACCCAGTATGGCCGTTCTTATGTTCTTATGTTCAGAATGGTCCCAATTGCCAGTGTAGGTTCCTTCCATCAGGCCTTCTCACCGCACAATTCCAAAGAAACAACCTTGGGCGGGCTGCCATGAGCCAAGGCCATGAGCCAAGGAATGCCATTTCCCGAAATTCTTACACAATTTTATCTCAGTCCAGCTGGAATTGTTTCCTTTTCTGATGATTTTCTGTATTTTTCTTGGATTGTAAAATTGTTTTTGCAAAAAGAGTTCTAAGAGTCCTTGACCTTAACTCCATGCTTCGGTATTCAGACCAGGCTTCAATGATCTACATCCCAACATCTCTATGACTCTGCACTGACCTGGAGAGGAAATGGTTGGGCCATGATTCCTGACCTGGCAATTGTGAGAATGGGAAGTGTGGTCATAGGCGGCCATTTCTCTGGAAAGGCATGATGAAGGCTCCTATCGATATAAACTGCACCGACAGCAAGGCGTAGAACAGAGACATCAGCAGCCATGCACCCAGACAGCTCCTACCACAAATGGGAAAGCTCAAAGCAGATGGAACTGGCAGTGCAGGGAGTGAGCAGCACACCTGGGAGAGCCGGTAAAGGTGAGCTGGTCTGAGGAAGGGTGGTCTTGTGATTAAGGAGCTGCCCTGGCAGTCAGGAGTCTTGGGTCCCATTCCTGGCTTTGCTAATTTGAGGTTGGCCAGTGCCAACAATCAGAATAGTTTCTCTCTCTCTCCCAATCAGTGTATTGCTTAAATCTGGATATTCCCATCATCCACATAAACTCCTTTCTTATCATGGGGCAAACTCATCCCTGGGTCACTCCAGTGTCTTCAGTGTTGCTATTTCAGGGAGGGAACTGGTCCTGTGAGCCTGCCCATGTCTTCCCGCGACAGCCTGAGAGGATTCTCATATTCCCTTTAAGGCAGGGGCTTGTCAATCTGGGGGTCACACTCACCCTGCCCTCCCCATATTGCCAAAAGGGAGAGGGATTCCCAACATGGAAAATGGAACACAGGGAAGACCGAGAAATACCCTCAAGGTATTTACCCTGTGGTGAATCCCTCCCCTCCCTTTGTCCAGTCAACTTCTCTTGTGGGGAACCATGTTCAGTGCTGGGAGTCTCTCCCCAAAGGGAATGTTGTGGGGGTTGATCCTGCTGTGATGTTATTGACATGAACTGTGACTGTATAGACCATTGTTGCAACCAAGGTCATATAGTGGCACCAAACCTTGTACAAAGGAGGTTAAGTAAGGTGTCCTTGAAAAGGTTATGATTTGCTGGTTATGATTATGCTATCTGTATGCACGTATCGTTTTTCTATTTGACGTTATAAGTATTGGCTCTATACTGTCTGTATTTCAAACTTGGACTATGCTTCTGGGTGACACCCCAGACAGTGGGGCATCAGCATTGCCTAGCCTGCTTAATGGCCCATAAAGGACCATCAGCCATACAACTGACCCATTGAGAGAAGGCAGATACACCTTGTAACTCAGCAAGGCATGCAGGGACATACCTCGGGACAGAACTCTAAGGCTTTCAAGCCATGGCTGGGCAGCTTGTATTTGAGAAAAACTAAGAACAAGTCACATGGCAGATGATATAAAAGGCCCTGGAAACTCCTCCATTTTCTCTTCAATCCTGCTTCTTACCTCTGGAGGAACTTTGTTTCACTGAAGCTCCGAACATAGGACTGAATGACCCATCCCAGCTGTGGATGTACTCCAAGGATTTGATTTGAGCCTCCAGTTTAATCCATCATTGCTACAAGCCTGAACCAATAACGTTGCCATTACCTAATATAATTGATTTCATTTAACCAAGTCTAGCTCCCATCTATATTTTTTTCTTTTTATGAATAAACCTTTAGATTCTAGATTCTAAAGAATTGGCAACAGCATGATTTGTGGTTAAGATCTGACCTGTATACTGACCTAGGTCTGGGGCTTGGTCCTTTGGGATTGGGAGAACCTTTTTTCTTTTGCTGGGGTATTGATTTCGTCCTCATAATGAATGGCACTGGTGCTGATACTGGGAAACTGGAGTGTCTAAGGGAATTATTGTATGATCTATGGTAGCCAGTGGGGTGAGACCGAAGTCCTCTCTGTTTGGCAGGTTTGGTGTGCCTTAGAGATGGAGAACCACCAGCCTGGGGCAATGACTGCCCTGCTCTAAGCAACTTGTCCTGAAATGATACTTTCAGTTGTGTCCCACCAGAGTCAGCATTGTTACACCCACATTGAGATATCTAACCAGCATTGCTCCCCACAGCTCTTTGTCACTCCAACTGCACCCAAGGGAAGGCCATTCTGATCCTGTATCTCCTGCTGGGGATTTGCATTGCAGTGGCCACAGCTCTCATCGTGGTGAAACTTGGGAAATGTAAGTCTCCTGTTCGTTTCTACCTCGGCCTCAGATCTCACCTGCCAAGAGTGAGGCTGCTCTGACTAGTTTGGGGTGGATTTTAGCAGTGGGGCACAAAATTGGGCTGAGACTGGAGGCTCAGCTGTGACCTTAATTATGGAGCAGTTGCCATTGCTAGGTAACGTTCACTCACCTGTGAGTTAAGGTGACCGGATTTTCAAAGGGGAGGAATTTGTCTTTAGCATGTGGCCTGCTAGCTTTCCAGGGGACTTGTGCTCGTAAACCTCAGAGAAATATGAACCACAATCATTAACTAGGCCATGTTTGTGGTGACATTTTGAAGGTTGTGAAATATTCATACAAAAATGTTTTTTCAAGGGTGTTCTCGGGCCAGTGCAAAGGGCTGGCTGCGGATCCCGCTAGTGGAGAAGAAATGTCTGGGAGTGAGAACAATGCAATGGGGGCAAAGCACAATGCGCTGCCACAATTACCTCTTCCACATTAACACAAGGAGAGCTTGGGCCCGACAAATACATTCCTTTCCTATTTAACTTTGCAACCAGCTAACCACACACAAACCGAGACAGGCTCCTTGTGGCAGCAGGCGGCTTTCTGCTCCGCACAGCAGTCAGAGCCCTGCATTGCTCTGGGAAGGCTGAACCTTTTCACTCTCAGCTTTGCTCTGCCCCTTTGAGCTGTCCAGCCACATTCCACGCCCGGGTGTAGTAATAGCACCTGCACCGCATATCTTGGGGCCACTGGCAGCTCAGTGTAACATAGAGCAGCCCCAACGCAGCTCTACATTGTACCAAGGACACAGCTGATGTCCAAAATAATGAATCCCGGTGTTGAGCACAGTGCACCTGTAGCGGAGGATCACAGCTAGCATGAGGGAATGGACATAAGAAGTCTAGTGTAATAACAGGGAGGAAATCATGTTTTACAGCAGCAGGGATGTCCCCAAAGTTATGGGTTTCCCCTGCTGATAAATTTTACTCTGCCATCAAAAGTCTCATGTCTACAGTTTCCCAGGGTCTTGCTGAAGCCCAGCTGGATCGAGATACTATAAGAAGAGATGCCCAGAGAAATCTGTCACTTCACCAGGACTATCTAGGTGAGAGGATAAAGGAAATGTTTCTAGTCCTTGTCGGTCTTCAAGAATCTTTTCTGGTCCTTACACCTCAAGGGAGGAGAGAGTGGGGCCCATGGAGTCAGGTGCAGGGCTGGTGAAGTTGATGTAGCTCCTTGGACTTCAGTGGAGCTGATCAGACGTACATCAGCTGGGGATCTGACCCCAGCTCAGACAGGACTCCAGATTATTGTGGGGTGTGGGAGAAACATAGGAGGTGGAAGCAGCTCTTAAAAGTTGTTGGATAACATTGTCCTGCTCCTAGGATCACTGATTATCCAATGAAATTTTGTTGTGATGAGGTCACGTTTCTATCAGTGTCTCATTGGCTGAGAGTTTTATCCTGCTGGGGAAGCCATGGGCATGAGTAGAATTTGTCTGTACAGGGAGTAGGCACATGCCTGTGGCCCCCATAAAGACAATTCCTGCTTGGATGAATAGGAACTGAGACCCATCCTCTCCAGGAAATTCCCTTGACCATCTGAAGAAACGAAGCAGGAATATGGGCGGGGGGGGGGCGGGGGGGGGGGCAGCCCTCCCAGAAGAGTGTGGTGGTGTGTCCCCAAACACCCAGCTAATGGCCTCTGACAACCTACCTAAGGTTGGTAGCAGGGCCAATAGGAGCCCTCATGCTGAGGTGTGCCTAATGCCCCTGGAATGTCTTAATGCAGTCCTGGGTCTGACCTGTTTTTTCCACCACAGTTCCCCTGAGTGGGTCATTGACTGGATCTCTCTTAATAAAGACTGGTGTTAATTTGCTAATTTGCCCCTGGGACTCTAATGAGCCTGGACCCATCTGGACTGCATGGTTGTCTTTGTGCAGCATGTCCTGGGCACTCAGAACTTCACAGTAACAGTGGGTTAGTACTCAAATCCTGCTACTCCAAAACAGGGTCTGAGCCCCAGCTGAGTAGAGGTTGGCTGCTGTTGGGGCTAAGGCATGGGCTGGAACTCACAAGATCTGACTTCAGTGCCCAGTTTTGCCACTGACTCCATGTGTGACCTTTAACGAGTCACTTCATTTCTCTGTGCCTCAGTTTCACTATCTGTGAATTGGGTAACATTGCTTGTCTATTTGTATTGTAACCGTCTCTCACTCTGTGTCTATGCAGTGCCAGAGCAAGGGTACCCAATCTGCGTTTGTACAGCACCTTGCACAAAGGGGCCCTAAGCTCTGGTGGGTCTTGTAGGTGGCACTCTGATATAAATAATAATAGCGATAAGTGAAACCTTTCTGGTATCAGGCCCATCCAGTGCAAACATGAGCTGGAGTCTGATCTCGGTTCTGCTGGTGTCAGTGCTGTGACTATGGATTTAGATCTACGTAGAAAAGCCCTGTGATGCAGAAGTGGAGTGTGGGCTACGTCATTGTGAGCCTACTGAGGTAAAAATTCCCTCACTGAATACAACAGTTGGCTTGAAGGAAAATCAATGAGGTGCTTAGATAATATAATGGTGGACTCCAGTATCAGAGCATAGATAGGTCGAAGGCTGTAAATGCAGACGGAGAGTGTGTTTGCGGATGAATGGACACATAGAAATTTCCAGCTGCTGTGAAGGAAGGTCTGAGACAGCCTAGAAATATCAACCTGTTGATTCCAGTGGCATTTTTCTACCCCCTGCCTGCCCTGACAGAGATAAAGTCGAAGGAGCTGGATGAGGTGAAAAGGAACCATGACAGACTCCAGGAGGTCTTGAGCAGGGTGCAGGAGGAGTTACGGAACCTCACAGGTAAAGAGGCACCGGGCAGGGCTGTGACCCCTGTGACAGCATTAACTTCAAATGCTCAGAGTCAATGAAAGGCAACAGGGAACAACACATTTGTCTGTCCTATTCCCAATAGTCCTATAGCCTGTGTAGCTCCCCCTGTACTGAAACTGACCACATCTCTCCAGCTGGCTGTAGCGCCGGCACAGATGTCTCCTTTGCCACTCTCCTGTCTGGCCCCGATTCTCTCATTGGTTCTATGCCTTGGGCACCAGAGTTGGTGTAGAGCCAGCGAGAGATTCGGGGACCCATAGGCCATTCCCTGATACCTGCCTTCCACCCAATGGAAACAGACACAGCTGATAATCTTGGCCCTAGTTGGCTAAATATATAATGAAGCCTAACATGAGATGGATACAATACTGTATAGCAGAAGCCACCAGATGGTGCTGTTGTACATCAGCTTGCAAGTTCTCTTTCCAAGCATGTCAGCGGTATTCAGTCTTTGAAGACATGCTACGTCGTTATTTGCAGGCTGTGATATTTTTGGAGGGGAGCTGTTGCAACTAGCAAGGGAGTTTGCTCCCTGCCTGACACACTCTAACTAGAGTCAGTTCTTGGGGCACAGTTGTGCCCAGGAAACTGGGCATCAGTGTCTGGGCTGAGATCACAGACTGGCCTGCTTTTAGTTTATGGGCACCCCGTTTTCAGGACTAGTGCACAGAGCGAAAATCAACAAGTTATACTAGGAAAATATTAACTCACTGATTTATTTTTCAATGGGAAAGCAACCTACCAGGCCCTGCCATCTGCTACCAATGTCAGAGGGGTGACACTGCCATGTAACTTATAAAACCACTCCACAGAGGATGAATACAAATGTATGAATATTTGCAACAAAGTATTTGGCAAACTTTTCAGGAGGGTGCGGGGAAATTTCTTTGTGAAATTTATTAATAAGTCCCAATACTGAATAAATGCTAGAATTTCTTTAACTGCTTGTGAGCACTTGGACTGCATTTTCACTCTCTAATCCAGGCTTGTCCAATAATTTTGACTTCTCACAGAATTCACCTCCATAAAATGTCCACCTTGCTGGCAGCAGTTTCAGAAAAGTTGCTACTTCTTTTCAACATCGACTAAATCCTGGCAGGATGCTAAGCAGTTCTGTACCGATCAAGGGTCTCACCTGGTTATCGTTAACACCGAAGAGGAACAGGTAAGCCAGCCACTCAGATTCCTATTGTGTATCATGCAGAATGGAGGAATTAAGCTTAAGGGGCCAGATTCTGTGCTGTTCCACCAGGGTGAATCTGGAGTTTCTCTAGATTTACCCCGGCATAACTGAGATCACAGTCTGGCCCAAGTTCTCCAGGAATTTAGCAATATCTTTGGGTGTAACTTTCTGTTCAAGGGACATTGAGGGGACTTGGATACTTACAGTCATTTGAAAAATGTTGTGTGAGCTTTGTGAACAGAAATCTCTGTGTCAAATGTGGATGGTTTGATGTGAATCAAAATTCATGTGTGTGTTGAGGGCAGTTCTAATCCCGTGTGAATCCAAATCACAGAGTTTCATGGGGACCTAAAAATAAATTTGATTGTTTCTGACCTGGGCAGGATTTCAGCTGCTGACCCAGAGGTAAAATGCTTTTCACAGCAGTTCACTACTACACTAGGAAAGGCCTTTTGATATCCTGTTGAAGACCCTATTCCAGATTCCTCATCAAGACATTGGAGAAGGAATCCTGCCCTGAGGGAGAATCCACCTTAAGTTTTAAATTGAGCCCGGTGCCTGCTGGGAACAGGACTTTGGGAGACTAGTTGGTGCTGGGAGGGTGCCCATGTAGTGCAGAGGTGGGCAAGATAATGGTGTGAATCTGACTCACGAGCAGCACAGCTCATAGCGTGTGTATTTCGCTATCCCGTCTTCAGTTCTGGATTTAAGGCTCCTCCAGTAACCAGGGTGCAGAATGGGACTTAACAGGGACTGTAAGATGATTCCTTGGTCCCCCTGCATGGAGGAGACCTATGGCCATGGATTTCACAGTCTCCAGAGGCAGACCCTCAGCAGCTGTAGAAGGATTGAAAATGATCTGCAGTCCTCAGGCAACAGCAGCATAATATTCAGCCTTATTATTATCACTTATCTGTGTTGTGGTAGCACCTAGAAGTACCAATCGGGGCCTTGTTGTGCTAGGTGCTGTACATACGTCACAAAATGCAGGCCAGCATTCACCTCCCAATCTAAAGGGGAAATTTTCAGGGCTAAGGGCAGAGATGAAGCATTTGAAGTACAGCTGATCAGAAAATGATCTTTTCTTTTCCTGTGGAAAATTTCATTTCATTTTTGGGGCAAACATTTCTACATTGCAATTTTTTGACTGAAAATCGAAACATTTCAGTTTGGAAATGCTGCTGCAGTGCCTCATGGGAGCTGTAGTTTGGATGCCTCAGGCCCCCATTCTTTAGAGGTCAGACTACATCTCCCAATGGCCATTCCTCTTGAAGAGAGGAAGTGATGCATCATGGGAGTGCCTGGTGCATCATGGGAATGTAGGGTGGCAGCCCTAATGTAAAGGGCTGGGAAAACAGAGGGAGGGGTGAGAATCTACAGCGACAGACTCTGCTGGCCACAAACACGGGTCCCATGAAACCCCCTCACCTCCCCCCTCACCTTCTGCTTGGGATCATGATTATCTCCTTCACCTGTTTTCCCACATAGACGTTTTTGTCAAACCAAACCATTGAGTCCCACGAGTACTGGCTGGGCCTCAGCGACACAGTGAAGAAAGGGGAGTGGCACTGGGTGGACGGAAGCCTCCTGTCTTTCAGGCAAGTTGCTGTTTGTTTGGCCTCTTTGGAGAGAGAACTGTCCCTTACAATCAGCTGTTTCTGCTTTATCTGCTGTCCTGCTAAAGAGCCAGATGGAACATTCATACCAATGCAATTAATACTAGAGGGGTCTCTGGTCCCCTTTATTGGCTAAAGCATGTAAAGAAGGTTATGAGTCTGCTACTGCCTCCATGCTAATGTTATCCAGGGTCAGCACAGAGCAGGGACAGGACCTGGGATGTTCCTGGGGAGCAGAAAGCTGCTTGACCATGGGGCATTCTGAATGTCCTGCTAAGGAACGGGGCTGGGGAGAACAGCAACATGGCCCAGGGGACAGGGCCATGGAGAAGGAGGCAACACTCCTGGGTTCTAGTCCCAGCCCCATGAGTGTGCTCTGCTGGCCGACTGTGAGGCACGTCTCTCCCTGCTCTGTGCCTCAGTTTCCTCACCCGTACAATGCACTGGAAACTGATGTCATCCAAGCTGAGAACAGCTCTGGCTTGAGCAGTGGCTGAGCCAGCTTCCCCCTATTCAGTGGCTAGCACCAACCTGCCATGGCCCTGACCTGCAGGCACCCCCTCAAGGAGTGAGTAGGAGATCAGTCCATGCCCACCTGGACTCTCTCTGCTAAAACTATCAGACCAGTCAGTGTTCGTTGGCGGCAGTGACGTGGAGACCTGTCTCCTAGGAGCTGGCTCATTTCACACCACCTGCATGGAGGAGGTTTTCAAACCAGAGACACTGTACACATGTGGACTCTGTTCTGTTACTAAGACCCACAGCCGCACTGGGGATGGGATGGGAGATGATTGCCAGCAGGGGCAGCCTGTGGAAGCCAGGAGCAAGTGGAGCATTTGCTGGGGTGCTGGGATACACAGCACCCACCAGTGGGAGTTGCTCTAGGAGCACAGCCATTCAAACCATGTTTCTGCAGTGCAGGCACAGTCAAGCATAGGTCTCTTTGTGCCCTGACTGCCCTCTGTGCTGTGATGAGCAGCCACCCATCCTCTGCCTTCTTCCATCCACCCATCTTCCTCTTACCCACCTACTGCACCACCTGGCCTGCCAACCCCTGCTGTTTGGATGGTGACATTGAAAGGCAGCTAGAGCTGTGTGAAGCAGCTGGCATCCACCAGGGTCCTTCCATCCAAAGTTATTGGTTCCCCACCTCCCTTTTAGAACGTCCATACCCACCTCTAATTCCAAGGGGCTTCGGTTTCCTTCTCAGTTTCTGGGCGGCCGGAGAACCTAATTATGGTGGGGAGCAAGGGGAAGACTGTGTCCATCTGCGCTTCGACAGGAAGTGGAACGATGCCACCTGCTCCAGGACTAAGCACTGGATCTGCGAACTGCGGTGCTAGCTGAGTCCCTGAATCCACAGCAGGGAGGGGAGGTGTCACACAGCCTGCCCCACGTGGGACTGCTCCGGAGCTATCGTCTCTCTAAGTCAGTGATTCTCAAACTGCCGCTCGTGAGCTGCAAGAGACTCTTTAATGTCTCCCCTGCAGCTCTTTGCAGCACATGCTATTAAAACACTGTGATTTAATTATTAGCAGCTCTAAGTTATTAACCAATCTGGATGCTTTTACTATGTTATTAACCCTTTCAGTTATCAACTTGCACTAAGCTACTAACTTACTTGCTGTGCGAATAATATGTATGGATCTGAAACTAAATATTTCCCATCACACTGTTTCAATATGAATAGTACTATAGTAAATGAAACAATGAATTCACCTACTGTGGTTTTTTTGCGTAACGGTGATGGCTAATTTGGCTCCTGAGCCACTGAGGTCCGAGTATCACTGCTCTACACGCTGGGCGGCTATTGCAGCGAGTGGAACTGTGGGACAGGATCATGGAAAGCAGAGGTGGAGAAGGTGACTGGCATTGGACCGTCTAATCCATTTCCCTCCCATACTGGGGCCCAGGGCGGGGTTGTTCCCCTCAGGGCTCTAGCATTAACTGTGGCTCCCGCCCTTCCCCCAAGAGGTTGCAATTCCCCGGCCTGGTAGATCTCATTGCCAGGCTGTTCTTCCTGACACTGGGCCAGAGTCTGATCTCAGGTGCGCTGCTGTAAATGCAGAGGTTGTACTGGCTTCAGGGGACTCACCCCGAACTCACATCGATGTGAGTGAGATCAGAATCGGGGCCATTCGCCCTCAAACGTCCTTTTCTTAATTTCATCCCATTGCTCCTCACTCTGCCCCCGGGTGTCTGCGCTGAGAGGAAGGATGATCTGATGTGTAAGGCACAGGGCTGGCCCCTGGGTTCAGTTCCAGCTCTGCCACTGACTCCTTCACCTGTCTGGGCCTCAGTTTCCTTCTCTTTAAAATGGAGATAATAACCCTTCCTGTGTCTCTCTTGTCTATTGAGCCTGTGAGCTGTGTGGGGCAGGGACTGTCGCATTGCGTGTCAGCGCCGCACCCGGCACAATGGGGCTGTGATCTCAGCTGAGGCCTCTATCTGGTCCTACAAGTGCTCCCAAGTCACCTATTTGCATCTTTAGGGGGCTCTTCTGTCATTAGACACATGCACTCGGCTCCCATTGAAGGCAGTGGAGTTGCTTGTGTCTAGAAGTGCAGAGTTTGGTTCTTTATCTTATACCCCTGATTGAATTTTGAGGGGGGAGTAGGGGAGGGGGGCACCCCGGGAGCCGCTGCTCCTCGGGTGGGATGCCAGGGCCATCTGCACCGTTGGCAGGGGGCTGCTGAGCAACGGCTGCTTTGGCCGCCCCCGGGACTGCTACTGGGGGGCAGGAGGGTGGCAGGCTGCGGCTGGGAGGGGGCGGAGCCAGCAGCACCAGCTGCAGGGGCAGCATGAGATTTCTGGCATGTGTCACTCAAACTGAATTCCCCCGTGATCACGCAGCGTTTTTCCCTACTCATTGCAGAGAGGTGCATGAGTAGACGGGCACCCTGTTCCCTCCTGTAATCAGATGGTCGGTAGCAAACACCAACTAATACCCCAGCTTGTGCTTTATCTGTTAGGACATGGATCCACAAGCATTCAAGATCATTTTCTTTCAAGTTATCAGTGACTTGGAAACAGGTAATGGAATGTTTGCCATAGAATGCAACTCCCCTACTGCTCGTGCCCCCTTGATCCTTCCTAAAGAGCTTAGAACCATTGCTTTGAACATTCCAATCATGGGAATCATCCCACCAGGTTTCAGTAATACCAACTAGATCCAATTTATGCTAATAAACGAGCCATTCCAATTCCTTGTTTGTAACCTACGCTCCTAGCATTGATATAGGGCAATTCAAGAATTCCTTTTCTTCATGGCCTTTGGTTCCATGATTAATTTTGTTCTCAGCCTCTTGATTTTATGCTATGCTCATATCTTCCCTTTTTTTACCCTCCCTTTTTGCTATTGGTTTAGCCCTTTAAAGGGACACTAACCTCTTGAGCGCCTCTGAGCAGTGGGGTGTGGTACCACTGTCCTTTTTCTTGCTCTTGTGCCCCCTGCAGGGTGCTGACCGACCTTGGCTGACATTCAGTGGTATTAAAGAGTCCAACAAATAACCAGTCTCTTTGCCCTTGCTAGGGTCTTCAGCCAAGCTCTGGGCCTTTTAAATTCAGCCCTTTGTTTCGGCTCCCAAATAACCCCAATCCCATTCTTGGCCTTTCTGCCACTTTATCTGTGGCCGGTAGGGAAACCTGGGCCCGCCCACTTCTCCGGGTTCCAATGCAGGGACCCTATGTACAGCAGCCACACACTGCTCACTTCAGTTCTTCACTGCTATTCTCCCTGGATCTCTTCCTACTGGGCCCTATTAACTCTGGCCTTGTCTCAGGGCCAGCGTCCCAGGTTCTACTCTCTCTGCATTCCCAATTATGTAAGGTTAGCTAACCATAAACTCTGTTTGATTGTCTGGCTCCGTTGGCCAGAGAGGAGCCCTCTTCTGCACTCCTCTGCTCTCAGCCTGGACCTGAACTACTAAGGGTAGAAACTCCTTTTATCTGGGCCAGCTGGTACCTGACTGGCTGTTGCTCACCTTTCTAGCCCTTGGAGGAGCAGGTCTCTGTGGTTTCCAAAAAGTCTGCTCCAGAGACTCCTATCTAGGCAAGCTTGGAGGACTCATCTTCTCTGCTCTTCTCCTCTAAGCCCTCTGTTTCTTCGGACTGGATGGCAGTAGGTTGCAGGAGGGCTACGGGGCCCCCAGTAGGCCCAATATACCCCATCTCAAACCAACTCTAGACAGCCCCGAGAAGAGTGGTCCCCCATCTAGTGAGGTGGAGGCTATCCACACTAAAAAACCCCTTCTCCTCACAAAAGGTGGACCACTGTTCTACAACACCACAGCCCTCCATCACATCCTTAGCCACCAGTTCACGTCCATAATCTTCTGCATTCTGTCTTCCTTTACTTGTGGGACAGGAAGAATTTTTTCGAACATGGCTTGGACATTCTTCTTCATCAGCACTCTTCCAAGTGCCCAGAAGTCATCTACTGTCTGTGAGATATCCCGTGGTGCAGTGACATTAATGCCAATATGAACCATCACCAATGGTTGCCTGTCGACTTCCAAAGCCTATCCAATCGTAGAGTGATACCTTGTGTCTTGGCTCTTGGCGGGCAGTGCACTGTCCTTTTAGCCTCTTATCCCTTGCAGAATGTTCTTTCAATTCTTTGGAGTATTGAATCTCCAGCAATGATCATCTGTCTTCCTTGGACAGTTGGAGAACTCTGTGCAACGAAGCTTCATTTTCTTACAGGTTGGGCCAAGCTACGGCGTCTACTAACACGTTCTTGGAATACCAGACTTCCCTGCACTTCTCGGAATGGCATATGCGCACTACTGCCTTCATTACCTTCCCCTGCCAGCTTGACTTCGTCCGCATGGTATGTTCAAGAACACACTGCGTGGGAGATGCCTTTTTTGAGAGCGTCCCACTCCCACTGGCTTGATCTTGAGTGTAGCAGGTGTACAACATCATACTGGTTGGGCAGAAAAGTGCACGCTCCAAAGTGGGGTCTCCTGTCTGATACAGGAAAAACCGCCCCCAGTTTTTACCACTACTGGATGGGAGACAAACCACACAAAAAGAGGACCATCTGGTGTGAAACCAGAGACGTGGTCTCCATACGCCAAACTGCCATTCAAAAATATTCTGTATATCTCTCCATTCTCTTGGACCTGCTGGATCTTGTGAGGTATCTTCCAAGATTTCCACATTCACCACCTGGCACATCATGTGTCCATCTTCTATTCAGAAAACAGTGCACACCCTCATGGGCTTTAGCTGTATAAAGTCAATTTTTGCCCAGTGAATTCCCCTTTTTCAGGTGTTTCCTGTTGGCTGTTCCATCTGGATTGTGTTGAGCAGTAGTGAGTTGTTCAAGAGGTGCCGGAGGAGGAAATATGGCAAATGAACAACACATTCCCAGGGGCTACACACATTTCTTTGACTTTCAGTTTGCCGGGAGCCGGTGGAGTGATGCTGGCATTGAGTATGGGGGTGGCATTAATCAGGGGGGCAATTATATTGTGCTGCCAAAAAAATCTTTGTTCTCCTAACACTATATTGGATCCAGACCTTCCTCATTTGTCATGTGCCAGAATATTTATGCCTGTAGCTGTAATTTTCACTCCATGCATCTGAGGAAGTGGGTTTTTTTTTTACCCATGAAAACGGTTTTTGTGGTTACAGACTAACCAGGATACCCCTCTGATACGTCCTCATTTGAGTGGCTGCTTGGAGACAGTAAAAGATCCATCAGAGCTATTCTGAGCAGATGTCATGAAGGTTCAAGGGGGTTAGGTTCATGATCACAAATTATCAGTGTAGAAATACAATTATTCCCTTCCCCATATATTCTGATGGCCAGTAAAAATCAGGAGCTTGGTCCTCAGCTGCTATATATCCATTGAGCTCCATGAAAGTATATGGAGTTACATTGCTTTATACCAGGAAAGTTTCTGGCCCTTCATCCTCAAGATATACAGACGTGTAAGTATCCCTCCCCTCCCCTGGCACTGACCCCAGACCTGCAAAGCACCCCCTGCAGGACACAGCGGAACACTCCACCCAAACAAAGACATCTGTGGGGAGCATGACCGAGGCTGGGAGTTGGTTGAAGAAGTAACTGTAGATGAGCCACTGACTAAGGGCTTCTCTATATGGGAAAGTGTTACCACTTATGCCAATGCAGCGATACAGGTCTTGTCATCCCCATCTAACCCCACATGAGGACAAACTTATTCTGTTTAACCTAAACCCCTTCCAAAGTGACATAAAATAAACTGAATAAAGGTCACTCTTCTGCTGGACTAAGTATCCATAGGAGGGGTTAACCTAGGATAACAAAGTCAATTTAAATTCACAGTTTAAATTCATACCAGTATAATGAAGAAAAGGCCTAAGAATGACCACAAGGGGGTCAGAGCTCCCACTGATGTAAAATAGCACTGTTCTATTGGAGTCAATGGAGCCAGATCCCCAGCTGTGAAAATCAGCGTCACTCCATTAGGGTCAATACACCCATTTACACCAGCTAAGGATCTGGCCCTATGTAATAACGTTCCACACACTGAAGAATGGAACTGTGCCCAGAACTAGCTCTGGGACTAGGAAGAGGGAAATTAACTAGAATGAGGAAGCTCATCAGAAATGACCCTAATGTTTAAATGGAGGAAACTCTGTGCAGAGGCGGCTGGAACCAAACCATGGAGCCCCACAGGAGGCAAAGCCCAGACACCCAGGCACAGGGAAGCTCCCTGCTTATCCCCGGCTGAGCGTCATAACCCCCGGTTGCCACAGCCCCTGCGCCGTCCATGCTCCTGGTTTTGTTTGCCCTGGTACAGTCATCCGTGCCCCTCACCCCACCCATGTCCCCAGCCTTGTCTGCCCTTGTCCAATAACTCCGCCCCTCCTTCTATGTCCCAGCCTAATCTCCCCCTCGTACAGTTTTCTGCAATCCCCACCCCACCCATGTCCTCAGTCTTACCTGCCCCTTGTACAATTGCCCCAGGCCTCCTGCTCGGCCCATGTCCCAGCTTTGTCTGCACCTGGTACAGCCACATATGTGCCACGCTCCAGGCAGGCACCTATGCATGGTACGACCTCCCAGTGCCAATCCCACAGGCTCCAACCCTGTGCACACTTCAGTCCCTCTCTGCTGGGCTGTCTCTAGTGAATCTTGCTGATTCACATTTGGCTGTTTGGCTGTTCCTCTTTCCTGGCCACTGTCTGTCCATCCTTAGTCTGTGAGTTCCTCAGGGCAAAGACCGTCCCTTCTTGCATCTCTTGAAAGCACCTGGCACATTGCCGGCACTGCCACAAACATGTCTCCAAAATGTACACAGCACAGAATTAGACAGGGGAACTCAGTGCCGCAGGATGTCAGTGAGTCCAAGGGTGAAGGGCCTGATTATCATTTCCAAACAGGGCCCTCCTTACACCTTCCTCTGAAGTGGTGATAGTGGCCACTGTCTGAGGAGAGATACCAGGCATGGGCCGTGCAGGAATAACAGGCTTGGGGAGGATCACCACCGGCTGGCCCACTCCTTCTGCCCAAGAGCCAGCCCCTCCCGCCCCACTTCCCTTGCCGAAGCTCAGAGGGCCCCCTCACGGCTACCAGCTCACCCCGCCCCCAGCCCCGGGCCGCCCAAGAGCCTTCAGCCGCAGAGTTCTGGGTGGATGGCTTGTGTCCCTCAGCTCCAGAGCACTGGGTTCGTAGTGTGTATTCCCCAGCAAAGGAGCACCAGGTGGGCAGGTGGCGCATGACCTCCAGCCCCGGAGCGCTGGGCGGCGTGACTGCCAGCGCCGTGAGTCCCGGAGCTCCAGGCATTGCGGACCCAGCCCCAGCACCTCCAGCTCCCCCTCCCAGCACAGGGCGGGCAGCCCCAGCGCCTCTAGGAGTGGAGTGCTGGGCATTGTGGCCCCAACGCCTGGAGGCCTCCCAACTCTGGGTGGCCCTAGCCACCCCTAGTCCCGGCCGCCCTAGCCCGAGCCCCTGCCCCAGCAAGCTTCCTGGAAGAGGGGCACCCTGCCTGGGCTGGGGCCAAGGGGGAAGTGGCAAGCAGGAGGGGGCCTCAGGGTGCAGCGTGGGTGGGGCCATGAGGCTGTTTGGAGAGGCAAAGTGTTCCCAGCATACAATACGCACCGCCCATGATACCAGGCTAGTTGGGCTCCCTGCTCTTGATCTAATCTGGCGATTTCCATGTGCCAATAGATAAAAACCAAGACCGTGAATTGCACTAGGAATTCAGAAGAAAGATGGTTATGGTGGTTAGGGCCCAATGGGGGAAACAGGTTCAACTCCCTGCTCTACCAGTGACCCCCTGTGTGACCCACCCCTCTGGATCTCAGCTCCCCAACAGCATAATGGGGCTGAAAGCGCTTCCTTGATGCACATAGGGGTCAGAAGCCTAAACAGGTTCAAGTCAGTGAGGTCTAAAATATATATATATTGTGACAGACCCAGACCAGTGGGGTACAGGAGTCTGGTAGAGGGCAAATATACTGGTCACTGGATGAGTAGTTTTCTGTTCCCTGAGTGACCAGAGCAGGGGCTGCACTAGAGTAATCAGGAACCTGCTAGAACCAGTTAAGGCAGGCAGGCTAATTAGGACACCTGGAGCCAATTAAGAAGAAGCTGCTAGAATCAATTAAGGCAGGCTAATCAGGGCACCTGGGTTTTAAAAGGAGCTCACTTCAGTTTGTGGTGTGAGTGTGAGGAGCTGGGAGCAAGAGGTGCAAGGAGCTGAGAGTAAGAGGGTGTGCTGCTGGAGGACTGAGGAGCACAAGCGTTATCAGACACCAGGAGGAAGGTCCTGTGGTGAGAATAAGGAAGGTGTTTGGAGGAGGCCATGGGGAAGTAGGCCAGGGAGTTGTAGCTGTCAAGCAGCTGTTACAGGAGGCACTATAGACAGCTACAGTCCACAGGGCCCTGGGCTGGAACCCGGAGTAGAGGGCGGGCCTGGGTTCCCTGCAAACCTCCCAATTGACCTGGACTGTGGGTTCTTCCAGAGGGGAAAGTCTCTGGGCTGTTCCCCAACCCACATGGTGAATCTCTGAGGCAAGAAAATCTGCCAATAAGTGCAGGACCCACCAAGCTAGAGGAGGAACTCTGTCACTAATATATATATAAATAATGTACCCTGCTCTTCATCAGCAGATCTCAAAATGCATTATAAAGGAGGTCAATGTCATTATGTCCATTTTATCAATGCGGACACCAATGCACAGTGAACCTGCAATGGATCCAGGACTGGAACTAAGATCTCCTGACCCTATCCAACCCTGCTGCCACCAGACCCCACAGTCTTACCTCCAGTATAACCTTCAAGGTGATTTAAAAAAAAAAAATACAATTGGCCTCAGAATTGTTACTTGCCAAAAAACTCATGTGTGGGGCCTCACCAAATTCACGGTTTGTTTTGGTCCGTTTCATGGTCATAGGATTTTAAAAAGTGTAAATTTCACAGTGTCCGATATTTATTTCAGAATGATCTTTGCCCCCTCCCTGCGGATCTTGAGCAGGACCTTGTGTATGAGAGGGAACGGGGGAAAGGCATAGTGCAGGTGACCTCTCCGGGGTAGCAGGAATGCATCCACGAGTGAGCCTGTGCTGTGACCCTGGAAGGAACAGAACATTGGGCAGTTACTGTTGTGGGGGTGGTAAACAGGTCGACCTGGGGAAATCCCCACCTCTGGAAAATGAGGTGTAGGACATCCGGCGAGATGGACCACTCATGTGTGCAGAATAACCTTCTGAGGAGGTCCACCAGCGTGTTCTGAACTCCTGATTAAAAAGGATCCTTCCAGGTGAATGGAGTGCGCTATGCAGAACTCCCGCAGATGGAGGTCTTCCCGACATAGGGGAGAGGAAATGGCTCCCCCTTGCTTGTTGATGTAAAACATGGCGGTGGTGTTGTCCTTTAGAACTGCTATGCACTGGTCTTGTAGTCAGGCCTGGAAGTCCTGGCAAGCTAGGTGCACCGTCCTCAGCTCCCTCATGTTGATATGCAGGGAGAGCTCGTCCTGCGACCACAGGAGCTGTGTCTGGAGTCCCCACAGATGTGCACCCCATCCCAGGGCCAATGCGTCCGTAACTGGGGACAAGGAAGGTTGAGGGTTGTGGAAGGGGACTCCTTCGCACGCTGCTTGAGGATTGAGCCACCAGTGGAGGGATGTGAGGATCTGCCCTGGCACCATGGCCACTGAATTCAAGCTGTCACGCCCTGGGCGGTAGGCTGAGGCAAGCCAGGCCTACAGAGGTATGAGTCACAACCAGGTGACATAAGTGCAAGCAGACACGTGGCTGAGGAGACTCAGGCACCCCTTTGCTGTTGTGGTTGGGAATTGCTGGAGGCTTTGAATGATGCCCGCGTTGGCTCAGAATCGGGTCCCGGGCAGAAGAGCACGTGCCTGAACTGAGTCTAACACTGCCCCAATCAATTCTATTATTTGGGTCAGTTCCAAGGTCGACTTCCTCAAATTGAGGAGAGGACCCAGCCGCTCAAACATGCACCTGACAAATGAATTTGGGACTGTGCCTGTGCCCTGGTGCGGTCCCTGAGCCGGCAGTCGTCTAGGTTGGGGTTTACTTGCACCTGTTGTCGGTGGAAAAAGGCAGCCATGACCAATATGCTCTTGGTGAACACTCGCGGGGCTGTTGAGAGGCCAAATGGTAGGACAGAGAATTGGTAATGCTTGTGGTTGACCACGAAGTATAGGAAGCGCCTGTGTGCTGGATGAATCGCTATGTGGAAGTACGCGTCCTTCATGTCAAGGGTGGCATCCCAGTCTCCCAGATCCAGGGAGGGGATAATAGTGCCCAGGGAGACCATGAGGAACTTCAACTTTACCATGAGTTTGTTGAATCCATGTAGATTTAGAATGGGTCTGAGACCCCCCGCCCTTGGTCTTGGGGATTAGGAAGTATCGGGAGGAGAATCCCTTGCCCCTTAGCTCCTGAGGTACCTCCTCCACTGCTCCCATGGCAAGGAGCTCATGCACCTTCTGGATAAGGAGTTGCTTATGAGAGGGGTCCCTGAAAAGGGATGGGGAAGAGGGGTGGGAGGGAGGGTAGGAGAAGAACTGAAGAGAGTATCCCACTTCCACCATGCAGAAGACCCAGCGGTCTGAAGTTACTTGGGACCAAGCACGGTAGGAGTGGTACAGGTGATTCAAACAGGACGAGGAAGGATCCGGGAATGAGTCTGATGTGCCATCCGTGGGCGCCCCTTCAAAAAGTCTGCTTGGAACCAGACAAAGGTTTGGTCGGGCCCTGTCCCTATCCGGAAGGGGGGGTTGGAAGGTTTTCTTTTGCCCAGGGCCGGCTCCAGGGTTTTTGCCGCCCCAAGTGGCGGGGAAAAAAAAGCCGCGATCGGCGGCATTTCAGCAGCAGCTCCACTGCGCCGCTTTCTTCTTTGGCGGCACTTCGGCGGCAGGTCCTTCCCTCCGAGAGGGACTGAGGGACCCGCCGCCGAAGAGCCGGACGTCCCGTCCCTTCCCCTTGGCCATCCCTGCTTCTGCCGTTCCTGCCCCTTCTCCTGTAAAATTCCTGCCTCGGCGGAGGAGGGTAGGAGTGCTGCTGTTGAGGCTTGAAATGCTTGTGTTGGGTGGCTGGGGTGTGCATACCCAAAGATTTCATAGCACTTGAGGCTTTTATGTTATGCAGCCGAGAGTCAGTCTGCTCCGTGAACAGGCCTGCCCCATCAAAAGGCATTGTCTGTTGAACCTCAGGTGGTAGGCCCGAGGCCTGCAACCATGTGGTGCACCTCCTGGCGATACCACAGGACAAGGTGTACACCACCGAGTCCGCAGCATCCAGTGAGGCCCGGAAAGAGGTCCGTGCCACAGCCTTGCCCTCCTCCACTATAGCTCCCAACTCCTTCCTGGATGCAGTTGGCAGCAGCTACTTGAACCTGAGTTCAGGTGTTGAAGTTATACCAGCTCACAATTCACTGCTGATTGGCAATCCTGAGCTGAAGCCCCCTCCTGGAGTACACCTTACACCCGAACAGGTCCAGGCTTTGGCCTTTTTGGACCAAAGCACTGGGGCTTGTTGCCCCTGCCTCTCCTTCTCCTTTACTGCCACAACCACCAATTAACAAGGCTGTGGGTGCGTAAAGAGGTATTCGTACCCCTTTGATGGCACAAAGTATTTCCTCTCAATGCCCTTGGCAGTGGGAGGGATGGAGGCTGGGGCCTGCCAGATGGTCTTGGCATTGGCCTGTGTAGCTTTGAGGAGGGTCAAAGCCACATTCGAAGGACCCTCTGGGGCCAAAATGTCAACCACCGTGTCCTCTGACTCCACCATCTCCTCGGCCTGCAGACCCCCATGTTGGATGGCACCCTGTGAAGGAGGTCTTATTGGGCATGGCTGTCTATGGGAGGCGGTCCGGAGATGGACGTGCCCGCAACAGCCTCATCCAGGGAGGAGGACGAGGAGGCTAATGCGGGAACAGGGTCCTCCTGTCCCTCCTGCTCATCAGGAATCTATTGCCCTGTCTCGCTGGCTGGACCAGGCTCAGAATGGCCACTGCATTGGTCCTTTCCACTGCGCAGGCCACAGCCCTGCCCCCACCTCAGAGCGTCCACAGCCTGACCAGTGTCAGCCCCGCTCTGAGTATCTAGATCCCACATCAGAGTTCGAAGAGAGGGATCAGGATTGCAAGGGCCAGGGCGGTGCTGAGTGGAGCTGATAGGGTGAGCGGCACCACGCTGGGGAGTGGTGCTGTGAGGCTGGACAGCGGTGCCACGAGGCTGGAGAGTGGTGCCGCGACCCAGAGTGATGCCGGGACCTGGAGTGCTACCGTAATCTGGAGCTGCGTGGAGTTGCGGGGTAGCATTGGGATAGGTGCCGAGTCCAGGACCTGCTGCATGATGTGGATTGACTCGTGGATCGGCTTTGCAATCGGGAGTGCTGGTGCGACCTGGAGCGGTGCAGCGAGTCTGACCAGTGCTGCGAGCCCGACTGGTACTGCGAGTCCGACCAGTGCCACAATTGAGAGCGGCACAGGGACTCCGAGCAGTGCCACGATTCTATCAAGCAGTGCTGAGAGTTGGAGCATCGCTGGTTTGCCTTCAGACGCTGCCATACGATGTGGTACTGGAGGCTTAGCTCGAATAGTGGGTGGTCTCATGGCAATGAGGTCCCTCGGGGCTATAAAGGTGTCCGGGGTGGATGGCAGCTCCACCTCCTCAATGATCTGGGACAGGAAGTCCCACAGCACTGGACTCGATGGTCCCCCTTGTGGGGCCAAAGTCAACGGTGCTGTCTCCGCAGACTTTGGCACTGGGAGCTGCTCACGAGGACATGCCCCATTGGCCAGCTCCAGAGGGGTGGGCCTTTGGGATGGAGAGCTGCTCCTCTCTTGCTTCCAGTGCCGCTTCTGTGCTGGGGAGCGGGAGCAGTCCCGGGTCAATTTTGCTGGTTTCAGCACTGGGGAGTGGCTGTGCCACGGGTCTCTGCAAAAGTCCCTCCACGGTGCCACTTCCACCACTGTCACCAGGGCGCTAGTCACCGAAGAACTCGACTCCGGGTTCTGCTATGCCGGCGGAGGCTGAGGTCTAAGTGCCACCTCCATAAGGAGCTGCTTAAGGTGAAAGTCTTGCTCCTTTTGGTTCTGAGGGTGAAACCCTTTTCAAATCCTGCACCGATCGGCTTGGTGAGCCTCCCCCAGACACTTCAGACAAGGGTTGTGGGGGTCGCCCGTTGGCATGGGCTTGGAACAAGACTTGCAGGGTTTGAACCCCTGGGACTTTGTCATGTAAGCCCTCCCAAGAAAAAGCAGTTGGGACAGAAGGTAAATCCCCCAGCCCAACTGCTAAGTACTAATACGAACTAAAAATTAAACTAACTAAAACCTATCAAGAACAAAAAGCAAACAAGGCTAGGGAAACGTGATAGAACGTGCTGAGCAAGACACCACAGTTCCAAGGGCTGTCACCGGTGGTAAGAAGGAACTGAGGAGGGTCAGCAGGGTCATATATTGAGCACCATGAAGGCGCCATTCCAGGGGAAAAACTTTCCAACAAATGTGCACAAACCCTAATTGGAATTGATATGAGCAGTCACTTGAAGAACAACACGGAAGTTTTGCCTTGGGCGGCAGATTGTCTCGAGCAGCCTCTGGGAGAGAAGTGCTGATTTCAACATGCTCCGATAAAGTCAATGGGAGTTGCGCAATCTCAGAACCTGGAAGCGCAAGGACCAGAAACTAGAACCACAGAGACGTTATGATTCTGCGCTGATCTGGAGAGGAAATGGTTGGGCCACAGTTCCTGACCTGGCAATTGTGAGAATGGGAAGTGTGACCACAGGCGTCTGTTCCCCTGGAAAGGAATGATGACGGCTCCTATCAATATAAACTGCACCGAAGGCAAGGAGCAGAACAGAGACATGTGCAGCCATGGAGACGGACAGCTCCTACCACAAATGGGACAACTCAGAGCAGGTGGAACTGACAATTCAGGGAGCGAGCAGCGCACCTGGGAGAGGCGGTAAAGATGAGCTGCCTGAGGAAGGGTGATATTGTGATTAAAGAGCTGCTCTGGGAGTCAGGAGCCCTGTGTCTGATTCCTGGCTTTGCTAATTTGAAGTAGGCTGGTGCCCACAATCAGGAGAGTTTTTCTCTCTCTCTCCTAATGAGTGTCTTGGTTAAATCTGGATATTCCCATCATCCACATCAACTACTTTCTTATCATGGGGCAAACTCATCTCTGGGTCACTCCAGTGATTTCAGTGTTGCTATTTGAGGGATGAAACTGGTCCTGTGAGTAGGGTGACGAGACAGCAAGTGTGAAATATCAGGACAGAGGTGTGGGGTAATAGGAGCCTATATAAGAGAGAGACCCAACAATCAGGACTGTCTCTATAAAATCGGGACATCTGATGACCCTACCTGTGAGCCTGCCCCTATCTCCCTGCTAGAACCTGAGAGGATTCTCATGCTCCCTTTAAGGCAGGAGCTTCTCAAACTGGGTGTCACACTCACCCTGCCCTTCCCATATTGCCAAAAAGGGAGAGGGATTCCCAACATGGAAAATGGAACACAGAGAAGGCTGAGAACTGTGGTGAATCCCTCCCCTCCCTTTGTCCAGTCATCTTCTCTTGTAGGGAACCATGTTCAGTCTCTCCCCAAAGGGAATGTTAGGTGGGGTTGATCCCACTTCGAGAGCTCTAACCAGTGTTGCTCCCTGCAGCTCTTTGCCTCTCCAACTCCACCCAAGGGAAGGCCATTGCCATCCTGTATGTCCTGCTGGCGATTTGCATTGCAGTGGCCACAGCTCTCATCGTGATGAACCTTGGGAAATGTAAGTCTCCTGTTCATTTCTACCCCGGCCTCAGATCTCACCTGCCAAGAGTGAGGCTGCTCTGACTAGTTTGGGGTGGATTTTAGCAGTGGGGCACAAAATTGGACTGAGACTGGAGGCTCAGTTACGGCCTTAATTATGGAGCAGTTGCCATTGCTAGGTAACTTTCACTCACCTCTGGGTTAAGGTGACCGGATTTTCAAAGGGGAGGGATTTGTCTTTTGCATAACTCCCGCTAGCTTTCCATGGGACTTGTGCTCGTAAATCTCAGAAAAATCCCACCCCAAATCAATAACCGGCCATGTTTGTGGTGACATTTTGAAGGTTGTGAAATATTCATACAAACATTTTCTTTTTTTAACGGTGTGCTGGGGCCAGTGCAAAGGACTGGCTGCGGATCTCACTAGCAGACAGGGAATGTCTGGGAGTGAGAACAATGCAATGTGGGCATGGCACAGTGCGCTGCACAATTGCCTCTTCCACATTAACACAAGGAGAGCTTGGGCCCGACAAATACATTCCTTCCCTTTTTAACTTTGCAACCAGCTAACCACACACAAACCGAGACAGGCTCCTTGTGGCAGCAGGCGGCTTTCTGCTCCGCACAGCAGTCAGAGCCCTGCATTGCTCTGGGAAGGCTGAACCTTTTCACTCTCAGCTTTGCTCTGCCCCTTTGAGCTGTCCAGCCACATTCCACGCCCGGGTGTAGTAATAGCAGCTGCACCGCATATCTTGGGGCCACTGACAGCTCAGTGTAACATAGAGCAGCCCCAACGCAGCTCTACATTGTACCAAGGACACAGCTGATGTCCAGAATAATGAATCCCGGTGTTGAGCACAATGTGCCTGTAGTGGAGGATCACAGCTAGCATGAGGTAACGGACACCCAAAGACTTAGGTGGTAACTGGGAGGAAAGTGCATTTTACAGCAGCACTGATGTCCCCACAGATATGGGTTTCCCCTGCTCATAAATTTTACTCTGCTATCAAAAGTCTCATGTCTACAGTGTCCCAGGGTCTTGCCGAAGCCCAGGTGGATCGAGATACGATTAGAAGAGATTCCAAGAGAAATCTATCAGATCACCAGGATTATCTAGGTGAGAGGATAAAGCAAATGTTTCTATTCGTCGTCGGACTTGGCAAATCTTTTTTTTCTCTACGTCTCAAGGGTGCGGAGAGTCTGGCCCACAGGGTCAGTTGCACGGCTGGTGGAAATTGATGTAGCTCGTTCGAATTCATTGGAACTGAGCAGACATACATCAGCTGGGGATCTGACCACAGCTCAGACAGGTCTGTAGATTGTTGTTGGGAATGGGACAACCAGCTGAGGTGGAAGGAGCTCTTAGAAATTGTGGGATAACATTCTCCTGCTCCTAGGATCGCTGATTGTCCAGTGAGATTTTGTTCTGATGAAGTCACATTTTTACCAGTGTCTCATTGGCTGAGCGAGTTATGGTGCTGGGGAAGCCTTGGCGTAGATGCAATTGGTCTGTCCCAGGAGTAGGCATGTGCCTGGGGCTCCCAGAAACAGCCACTGCTTGGATGAATGAGGACAGAGACCTGTGTCCTCCAGGACAGACCCAAACTCAAATGAAGTAAGGAAGCAGTAATCTGGATGGGGGAGAAGTGTGGCGGTGGATCTCCAATCATCCAGGAGCTGGTCCCTGCCAACCCACCTAGCATTGGGATCATTGTACAGCCTGATGCCCCTGGATTGCTTCAATGCAGTCCTGGGTCTGACCTGTTCTTTCCACCACAGTCTCCCTCCGCGGGTCATTGACTGGATCTCTCTGAATAAACGCTGTTGTTAACTTCCCAATTTCCCTGTGGGACTCTCAACACTGTAACAAGCCTGCACCCACCTGGACTGCATGGGTATCACTGTGCAGCACATCATGGACAATGAGAACATCACAGTAACAGTGAGTTAGTATTCAGACCCTGCTCTCCAAATGGGGTCTGAGCCCCAGCTGAGTAGAGGTTGGCTGCTGTGGTGGTGAAGGCATGGGCTGGACCTCAGGAGATCTGGCTTCAGTTCCCAGTTTTGCTGCTGACTTGAAAGAGTCACTTCATTTCTCTGTGCCTCAGTTTCACCATCTGTGAAATGGGTAACATTTCTTGTCTATTTGTATTGTAAGGTCTTCAGCACAGGTTAAGTGCGTGTCTCTCATTTTTTCCCTGTGCAGTGCCCAGAGCAACAAGGTCTCCATATCAGTTGGGGTCTGTGCAGCACCTGAGGGCCTCAATCTCAGTTGGGGCTTCTGGGCAATAATAATGAAATAATAATAAGTGAAACCCAATTACAACCTTACCAACTGCTGCCTGTAATGGGGGGACACTCACCTCTTGAGTGACTCCTGCTGCTGCATCTGGTACTGAAGGACTTCCTCCTGCTCCTGGCGCCCCCTGTAGGTTGTCACCTTCAGTGGCTCAGCCGTCTGGCCAAGTCACACAGCCCAAAACGGATGAACACCTTCTGAAGTAGGAAAGAGTTCAACACACTTTCACCCCTCACTAGATACTTCAGTCCCATCTCTGGGCCCTTTGAATCCCGCTCTTCTGAACAAGCCTTGTCCCCTTCCGGGGGCTTAGACCACTTTGCTAATGCAGGTGGGGACACCAGGCCTGCCCACTAGGTCCCAACCCATGGCCCCTATAAACAGCAACTTCGTATGGCCTCCTTTAATTGGTTGTTGCTACATTCGCTGGGCCTCTTCCCACCTGGTCTCTTTATCTCCGTCCGTTAACTTAGGTCTAGAGCTGTGAGCTCCTAGGTTTTGCAAATGCAGCGTGTTGAGCAACTTTGGCAGAACACAGTCCTGTTCCTCACCACTCTGGCCCCAGCCAGGGACTGACCTACAGTCAGCCCCTGCAGCCCTTTTTATCTGAGCCTGATGGGCTCTGATTGGCTGCTTCTGTGCAGCCTTTCTAGGCAGGCCTGCAGGACCCACCTTCGCTGCTCCTTTTGAGGCCGTAGTGTAGTAGGACCTCGGGGCCTCAAGCAGGGGGCCACAAAGGGCCAGGTACACCCTGTCAACCTGCCATTGCTGCATAATTTTCACACACCTCTGGATGAATGACCATGATCCAGCGCTCCCCGTGGGCAGGCATATGGGAGGGGCAGCCTGAGGGGTTGTGGTGGTGGTGGTGTTTAAAATTGAAACTGCCCATTCTTTCGTCTTCCTTTTAGAGTTGGAGATGTCAAAAGAATTCAGTGCCTTTACCAAACAACTACTTAAAGGTATGTTCTGCTGGTGTTTCTCAAGAGATTGCGGCATAACCGAAGAGTATCGCCAACCCCCCCAATGTTCAAAAATCATGAGTCAAGCCCATGAGATTGGCTTAAAAATCATGAGCTTTTTAAAAATATGAAAAATGTTGGGCTCATGTTATTCATCTCCTGGTTTCTGAGATGTTAGGGTCTTGGTCAGATCTCATTTTAAAGCTTTTCTCTGCAACCATGAGGGCCATAGACTTACCTTTTCTAAATGAAAGCTGAGATTCTTTCCTAGTGACATGAATCTAGGAACTGGGGCTTGAAGAAACTGATCAAATATTGTGAGAATTGTCAAACAATCATGGGAGTTGGCAACATTCCATGGCCCAGTGCATTGAGGTGGGCATAGGCGCCGACTCCATGGGTGCTCTCGGGCTGGAGTCTCTGGTCTTAAATTTTTTTTGTTTACCAGGCATGATCTAAACCACAGTCTTTGAATTCTATCAAGAGGCCTTTTTGTTTGGACTAATTCAGTCTTTCTGTCTCCCTTTTGCACCTTTCCCCCTCAATATTTGTTGTTACTGTGATATTTGATGAACTTTCAATCATTTTCACAGTTGAGCTCACAAAGAGGGTAAATTTGTAGACCCAGTTATCGCAATGGGTCTTGAATGGTGTCTGGGAGGAAAATGCACATTCCAGCAGCACTGATGTTATCAAAGATTTGGGTTTTCCCCTGCTGATAAATTTTACTCTGCTATCAAGAGGTCTCATGTCTACAGTGCCCCAGGGTCTTGCTGAAGTCCAGCTGGATCGAGATACATCCAGAAGAGATTCCAAGAGAAATCTGTCAGCTCTCCAGGACTATCTGGGTGAGAGGATAAAGGAAACATTTCTCTCCCTTTGATCCGGCACATCTTTTGGGGTTGTTACGCCTCAAGGAGAGGAAAGTCAGTCCCACGGGATCAGACTCTTGGCGGGTGGAAATCACTTCAGTGGAGCGGAACCAACTTACATTAACTGGGGATGTGACCCACAGCTCACATAGGACCAAAGATGATTGTGGGGAGTGGGACAACCACAGGCGGTATAAGCAGCTCTTAGCACTGGTCTACATTGAAAGCTCACAATCTGCACAGCTACGTCTCTAAGGGGTGTGATTTTTTTTACACCGCTGACAGATGTAGCTATGCTGACCTAACCCGTGCCGTAGACAGTGCTAGGTTGACGGAAGAATTCTTCCATCGACCTAGCTACTGGCTCTTGGGAGAGTGGAGAACCCCTCCTGTCGTTGTGAGTGTCTACACTGAAGCACGGCTGCTGTAGCATTTTAGGTGTCAACATACCCTTGGAAGTTGTTGCATAACAACTGCTCTGATCTTAGGATCACTGAATATCCAATGAGACTTTGTTCTGATGAGGTCATGCTTCTACCTTGTGTCTCATTGGTTGAGAGTATTACACCTGGGGAAGCCATGAGCATGAGTGGAATTGGTCTGTACCAGGAGTAGGCACATGCCTGGGGCCCCATAAAGACAACTACTGCTTGGGTGAGTGGGAACTGAGACCCGTCTCCTCCAGGACACTCCCCTGACCATCTGAAAAAAAGAAGCAGGAATATGGGCAGGGGGAGGCCCCAGCCCACCCAGAAAAGTGTGGTTGTGAGTCCCCAAACACCCAGCAAATGACTCCTGCCAGCCCACCTACCCTTAGGATCATTGCACAAGGGAAGGGCCAATGGGAGCCATCATGCTGGGGTGTGCCTGATGCCCTTGGATTGCCTTCATGTATTCCTGGGTCTGACCAGCATGAGGTTCTGTGTTGTTGTTTTAAATGGAAACTCCACATTCTCTCATCTTTCTTTTAGAGTAGAAGATGTCCAAAGAATTCAACGTGTTTGACAGTCGACTTCTTAATGGTATGTTCTGCTGATGTTCCTCAAGAGGTTGGGCATAAACAGTTCCCTTGTGTTGCCAACCCCAGCATTCAAAAATCATGAGTCAAGACCATGAGAGTGGCTTAAAACTCATAAGAACATAAAAACATAAGAAAGGCCATACTGGGTCAGACCAAAGGTCCATCCAGCCCAGTATCTTGTCCACTGACAGTGGCCAATGCCAGGTGCCCCAGAGGGAGTGAACTTAACAGGTAATGATCAAGTGATCTCTCTCCTGCCATCCATCTCCACCCTCTGACAAACAGAGGCTAGGGACACCATTCCCTATCCATCCTGGCTAATAGCCATTAATGGACTTAACCTCCATGAATTTGTCTAGTTTTATTTTAAACCCTGTTTGAGACCTAGGCTTCACAACCTCCTCAGGCAAGGAGTTCCACAGGTTAACTATGCGCTGTGTGAAGAAGAACTTCCTTTTATTTATTTAAAACTTGCTGCCAATTAATTTCATTTGGTGGCCCCTAGTTCTTGTATTATTGGAACAAGTAAATAACTTTTCCTTATTTACTTTCTCTACACCACTCATGATTTTAGATACCTCTATCATATCCCCCTTAGTCTCCTCTTTTCCAAGCTGAAGAGTCCTAGCCTCTTTAATCTCTCCTCATATGGGACCTGTTCCAAATCCCTAATCATTTTAGTTGCCCTTTTCTGAACTTTTTCTAATGCCAGTATATCTGTTTTGAGATGAGGAGACCACGTCTGTATGCAGTATTCAAGATGTGGGCATACAATTTATCCCTTTTTTAATGATTCCTAACATCCAGTTTGCTTTTTTGACTGCCGCTGCACACTGCGTGGACATCTTCAGAAAACTATCCAGGATGATTCCAAGATTTCTTTCCTGATTAGTTGTAGCTAAATTAGCCTCCAACATATTGTTGGAACTAAAACCTAACTAAAACCTATCAAGAACAAAAAGCAAACGAGGCTAAGGAAACGTGATAGAACGTGCTGAGCAAGACACCACAGTTCCAAGGACTGTCACCGGTGGTAAGAAGGAACTGAGGAGGCACTGGGTCAGCAGGGTCATATTGAGCACCATGAAGGCGCCATTCCAGGGGGAAAACTTTCCAACAAATGTGCACAAACCCTAATTGGAATTGATATGAGCAGTCACTTGAAGAAGAACACGGAAGTTTTGCCTTGGGCGGCAGATTGTCTCGAGCAGCCGCTGGGAGAGAAGTGCTGATTTCAACATGCTCTGATAAAGTCAATGGGAGTTGCGCAATCTCAGAACCTGGAAGCGCAAGGACCAGAAACTAGAACCACAGAGACGCTATGATTCTGCGCTGACCTGGAGAGGAAATGGTTGGGCCACAGTTCCTGACCCGGCAATTGTGAGAATGGGAAGTGTGACCACAGGCGTCTGTTCCCCTGGAAAGGAATGATGACGGCTCCTATCAATATAAACTGCACCGAAGGCAAGGAGCAGAACAGAGACATGTGCAGCCATGGAGACGGACAGCTCCTACCACAAATGGGACAGCTCAGAGCAGGTGGAACTGACAATTCAGGGAGCGAGCAACGCACCTGGGAGAGGCGGTAAAGGTGAGCTGCCTGAGGAAGGGTGATATTGTGATTAAAGAGCTGCCCTGGGAGTCAGGAGCCCTGTGTCTGATTCCTGGCTTTGCTAATTTGAAGTAGGCTGGTGCCCACAATCAGGAGAGTTTTTCTCTCTCTCTCTCCTAATGAGTGTCTTGGTTAAATCTGGATATTCCCATCATCCACATCAACTACTTTCTTATCATGGGGCAAACTCATCTCTGGGTCACTCCAGTGATTTCAGTGTTGCTATTTGAGGGATGAAACTGGTCCTGTGAGTAGGGTGACGAGACAGCAAGTGTGAAATATCAGGACAGAGGTGTGGGGTAATAGGAGCCTATATAAGAGAGAGACCCAAAAATCAGGACTGTCTCTATAAAATCGGGACATCTGATGACCCTACCTGTGAGCCTGCCCCTATCTCCCTGCCAGAACCTGAGAGGATTCTCATGCTCCCTTTAAGGCAGGAGCTTCTCAAACTGGGTGTCACACTCACCCTGCCCTTCCCATATTGCCAAAAAGGGAGAGGGATTCCCAACATGGAAAATGGAACACAGAGAAGGCTGAGAACTGTGGTGAATCCCTCCCCTCCCTTTGTCCAGTCATCTTCTCTTGTAGGGAACCATGTTCAGTCTCTCCCCAAAGGGAATGTTAGGAGGGGTTGATCCCACTTCGAGAGCTCTAACCAGTGTTGCTCCCCACAGCTCTTTGTCACTCCAACTCCACCCAAGGGAAGGCCATTGCGATCCTGTATCTCCTGCTGGCGATTTGCATTGCAGTGGCCACAGCTCTCATCGTGGTGAAACTTGGGAAATGTAAGTCTCCTGTTCGTTTCTACCTCGGCCTCACATCTCACCTGCCAAGAGTGAGGCTGCTCTGACTAGTTTGGGGTGGATTTTAGCAGTGGGGCACAAAATTGGGCTGAGACTGGAGGCTCAGCTGTGACCTTAATTATGGAGCAGTTGCCATTGCTAGGTAACGTTCACTCACCTCTGGGTTAAGGTGACCGGATTTTCAAAGGGCTGGGATTTGTCCTTAGCATAACTCCCGCTAGCTTTCCAGGGGACTTGTGCTCGTAAATCTCAGAAAAATCCCACCCCAAATCAATAACCGGCCATGTTTGTGGTGACCTTTTGAAGGTTGTGAAATATTCATACAAACATTTTCTTTTTTTAACGGTGTGCTGGGGCCAGTGCAAAGGGCTGGCTGCGGATCTCACTAGCAGACAGGGAATGTCTGGGAGTGAGACATGCAATGTGGGCATGGCACAGTGCACTGCCACAATTGCCTCTTCCACATTAACACAAGGAGAGCTTGGGCCCGACAAATGCATTCCTTTCCTTTTAACTTTGCAACCAGCTAACCACACACAAACCGAGACAGGCTCCTCGTGGCAGCAGGCGGCTTTCTGCTCCGCACAGCAGTCAGAGCCCTGCATTGCTCTGGGAAGGCTGAACCTTTTCACTCTCAGCTTTGCTCTGCCCCTTTGAGCTGTCCAGCCACATTCCACGCCCGGGTGTAGTAATAGCAGCTGTACCGCACATCTTGGGGCCACTGACAGCTCAGTGTAACATAGAGCAGCCCCAATGCAGCTCTACATTGTACCAAGGACACAGCTGATGTCCAGAATAATGAATCCCGGTGTTGAGCACAATGTGCCTGTAGCGGAGGATCACAGCTAGCACGAGGTAACGGACACCCAAAGACTTAGGTGGTAACTGGGAGGAAGGTGCATTTTACAGCAGCACTGATGTCCCCACATCTATGGATTTCCCCTGCTCATAAATTTTACTCTGCTATCAAAAGTCTCATGTCTACAGTGTCCCAGGGTCTTGCCGAAGCCCAGGTGGATCGAGATACGATTAGAAGAGATTCCAAGAGAAATCTATCAGATCACCAGGATTATCTAGGTGAGAGGATAAAGCAAATGTTTCTATTCCTCGTCGAACTTGGCAAATCTTTTTTTTCTCTACGTCTCAAGGGTGCGGAGAGTCTGGCCCACAGGGTCAGTTGCACGGCTGGTGGAAATTGATGTAGCTCGTTCGAATTCATTGGAACTGAGCAGACATACATCAGCTGGGGATCTGACCACAGCTCAGACAGGTCTGTAGATTGTTGTTGGGAATGGGACAACCAGCCGAGGTGGAAGGAGCTCTTAGAAATTGTGGGATAACATTCTCCTGCTCCTAGGATCGCTGATTGTCCAATGAGATTTTGTTCTGATGAAGTCACATTTTTACCAGTGTCTCATTGGCTGAGCGAGTTATGCTGCTGGGGAAGCCTTGGCGTAGATGCAATTGGTCTGTCCCAGGAGTAGGCGTGTGCCTGGGGCTCCCAGAAACAGCCACTGCTTGGATGAATGAGGACAGAGACCTGTGTCCTCCAGGACAGACCCAAGCTCAAATGAAGTAAGGAAGCAGTAATCTGGATGGGGGAGAAGTGTGGCGGTGGGTCTCCAATCATCCAGGAGATGGTCCCTGCCAACCCACCTAGCATTGGGATCATTGTACAGCCTGATGCCCCTGGATTGCTTCAATGCAGTCCTGGGTCTGACCTGTTCTTTCCACCACAGTCTCCCTCCGCGGGTCATTGACTGGATCTCTGTGAATAAATGCTGTTGTTAACTTCCCAATTTCCCTGTGGGACTCTCAACACTGTAACGAGCCTGCACCCACCTGGACTGCATGGGTATCTCTGTGCAGCACATCATGGACAATGAGAACATCACAGTAACAATGAGTTAGTATTCAGACCCTGCTCTCCAAATGGGGTCTGAGCCCCAGCTGAGTAGAGGTTGGCTGCTGTTGTTGGGAAGGCATGGGCTGGACCTCAGGAGATCTGGCTTCAGTTCCCAGTTTTGCTGCTGACTTGAAAGAGTCACTTCATTTCTCTGTGCCTCAGTTTCACTATCTGTGAAATGGGTAACATTTCTTGTCTATTTGTATTGTAAGGTCTTCAGCACAGGTTAAGTGTGTGTCTCTCATTTTGTCACTGTGCAGTGCCCAGAGCAACAAGGTCTCCATATCAGTTGGGGTCTGTGCAGCACCTGAGGGCCTCAATCTCAGTTGGGGCTTCTAGGCAATAATAATGAAATAATAAGTGAAACCCAATTACAACCTTACCAATTGCTGCCTGTAATGGGGGGACACTCACCTCTTGAGTGACTCCTGCTGCTGCATCTGGTACTGAAGGACTTCCTCCTGCTCCTGGCGCCCCCTGTAGGTTGTCACCTTCAGTGGCTCAGCCGTCTGGCCAAGTCACACAGCCCAAAATGGATGAACACCTTCTGAAGTAGGAAAGAGTTCAACACACTTTCACCCCTCACTAGATGCTTCAGTCCCATCTCTGGGCCCTTTGAATCCCGCTCTTCTGAACAAGCCTTGTCCCCTTCCGGGGGCTTAGACCACTTTGCTAATGCAGGTGGGGACACCAGGCCTGCCCACTAGGTCCCAACCCATGGCCCCTATAAACAGCAACTCCGTATGGCCTCCTTTAATTGGTTGTTGCTACATTCGCTGGGCCTCTTCCCACCTGGTCTCTTTATCTCCGTCCGTTAACTTAGGTCTAGAGCTGTGAGCTCCTAGGTTTTGCAAATGCAGTGTGTTGAGCAACTTTGGCAGAACACAGTCCTGTTCCTCACCACTCTGGCCCCAGCCAGGGACTGACCTACAGTCAGCCCCTGCAGCCCTTTTTATCTGAGCCTGCTGGGCTCTGATTGGCTGCTTCTGTGCAGCCTTTCTAGGCAGGCCTGCAGGACCCACCTTCGCTGCTCCTTTTGAGGCCTTAGTGTAGTAGGACCTCGGGGCCTCAAGCAGGGGGCCACAAAGGGCCAGGTACACCCTGTCAACCTGCCATTGCTGCATAATTTTCACACACCTCTGGATGAATGACCATGATCCAGCGCTCCCCGTGGGCAGGCATATGGGAGGGGCAGCCTGAGGGGTTGTGGTGGTGGTGGTGTTTAAAATTGAAACTGCCCATTCTTTCGTCTTCCTTTTAGAGTTGGAGATGTCAAAAGAATTCAGTGCCTTTACCAAACAACTACTTAAAGGTATGTTCTGCTGGTGTTTCTCAAGAGATTGCGGCATAACCGAAGAGTATCGCCAACCCCCCCGATGTTCAAAAATCATGAGTCAAACCCATGAGATTGGCTTAAAAATCATGAGCTTTTTAAAAATATGAAAAATGTTGGGCTCATATTATTCACCTCCTGGTTTCTGAGATGTTAGGGTCTTGGTCAGATCTCATTTTAAAGCTTTTCTCTGCAACCATGAGGGCCATAGACTTACCTTTTCTAAATGAAAGCTGAGATTCTTTCGTAGTGATATGAATCTAGGAACTGGGGCTTGAAGAAACTGATCAAATATTGTGAGAATTGTCAAACAATCATGGGAGTGGGCAACATTCCATGGCCCAGTGCATTGAGGTGGGCATAGGCGCCGACTCCATGGGTGCTCTCGGGCTGGAGTCTCTGGTCTTAAATTTTTTTTGTTTACCAGGCATGATCTAAACCACCGTCTTTGAATTCTATCAAGAGGCCTTTTTGTTTGGACTAATTCAGTCTTTCTGTCTCCCTTTTGCACCTTTCCCCCTCAATATTTGTTGTTACTGTGATATTTGATGAACTTTCAATCATTTTCACAGTTGAGCTCACAAGGAGGGTAAATTTGTAGACCCAGTTATCGCAATGGGTCTTGAGTGGTGTCTGGGAGGAAAATACACATTCCAGCAGCACTGATGTCCTCAAAGATTTGGGTTTTCCCCTGCTGATAAATTTTACTCTGCTATCAAGAGGTCTCATGTCTACAGTGTCCCAGGGTCTTGCTGAAGTCCAGCTGGATCGAGATACGTCCAGAAGAGATTCCAAGAGAAATCTGTCAGCTCTCCAGGACTATCTGGGTGAGAGGATAAAGGAAACATTTCTCTCCCTTTGATCTGGCACATCTTTTGGGGTTGTTACGCCTCAAGGAGAGGAGAGTCAGTCCCACGGGGTCAGACTCTTGGCGGGTGGAAATCACTTCAGTGGAGCGGAACCAACTTACATTAACTGGGGATGTGACCCACAGCTCATATAGGACCGAAGATGATTGTGGGGAGTGGGACAACCACAGGCGGTATAAGCAGCTCTTAGCGCTGGTTTACATTGAAAGCTAACAATCTGCACAGCTACGTCTCTAAGGGGTGTGATTTTTTTTTTTTTACACCGCTGACAGATGTAGCTATGCTGACCTAACCCGTGCCGTAGACAGTGCTAGGTTGATGGAAGAATTCTTCCATCGACCTAGCTACTGGCTCTTGGGAGAGTGGAGAACCCCTCCTGTCGTTGTGAGTGTCTACACTGAAGCACGGCTGCTGTAGCATTTTAGGTGTCAACATACCCTTGGAAGTTGTTGCATAACAACTGCTCTGATCTTAGGATCACTGAATATCCAATGAGACTTTGTTCTGATGAGGTCATGCTTCTACCTTGTGTCTCATTGGCTGAGAGTATTACACCGGGGGAAGCTACGAGCATGAGTGGAATTGGTCTGTACCAGGAGTACGCACATGCCTCTGGCCCCCATAAAGACAACTACTGCTTGGGTGAGTGGGAACTGAGACCCGTCTCCTCCAGGATACTCCCCTGACCATCTGAAAAAAAGAAGCAGGAATATGGGCAAGGGGAGGCCCCAGCCCACCCAGAAAAGTGTGGTTGTGAGTCCCCAAACACCCAGCAAATGACTCCTGCCAGCCCACCTACCCTTAGGATCATTGCACAAGGGAAGGGCCAATGGGAGCCATCATGCTGGGGTGTGCCTGATGCCCTTGGATTGCCTTCATGTATTCCTGGGTCTGACCAGTTTTTTACACCACAGTTTGCCTGTGTGGGTCATTAACTGATTCTGTCTTAATAAACACTGGTGTGAATTTGCTAATTTGCCCCTGGGACTCCAAACGCTGTAATGAGCCTGCACCCACCTGGACTGCATGGGTGTCTCTGTGCAGCACGTCCTGGGCACCGAGAACAATCACAGTAACAGTGGGTTAGTGCTCAGACCCTGCTGCTCCAAAAGGAGGTCTGAGACCCAGCTCAGTACAGGTTGTCTGCTATTGTGGCTAAAGCATGGGCTGGAACTCACAAGATCTGGCTTCAGGTCCCAGTTTTGCTGCTGACTCCGTGTGTGGCCTTGGAAGAGTCACTTCATTTCTCTGTGCTTCAGTTCCACTATCTGTGAAATGGGTAATGTTTCTTGTCTATTTGTATTGTAACCGTCTCTTTTTCTGTGTCTACACAGTGCTCAGAGCAATGGTACCCAATCTCAGTTCCGTTTGTGCATCACCTGGCACATAGGGGCCATAATCTTAGTTGGGGCCTCTAGGAAGCACTGTAATATAAATCATTAATAGCTAGAATAGCTACATCCTTGCCAACGACTGCCCTTGCTCCATAAATTTCACACACTCCTGGATGAATGGTCCTTATCCAGTGCTCCTCAGGGGTGGAACGTGTGGGTGGGGCAGCATGAGGTTCTGTGTTGTTGTTTTAAATGGAAACTCCACATTCTCTCATCTTTCTTTTAGAGTTGAAGATGTCCAAAGAATTCAACGTGTTTAACAGTCGACTTCTTAATGGTATGTTCTGCTGATGTTCCTCAAGAGGTTGGGCATAAACAGTTCCCTTGTGTTGCCAACCCCAGCATTCAAAAATCATGAGTCAAGACCATGAGAGTGGCTTAAAACTCATAAGAACATAAAAACATAAGAAAGGCCGTACTGGGTCAGACCAAAGGTCCATCCAGCCCAGTATCCTGTCTACTGACAGTGGACAATGCCAGGTGCCCCAGAGGGAGTGAACTTAACAGGTAATGATCAAGTGATCTCTCTCCTGCCATCCATCTCCACACTCTGACAAACAGAGGCTAGGGACATCATTCCTTACCCATCCTGGCTAATAGCCATGAATGGACTTAACCTCCATGAATTTGCCTAGTTTTCTTTTAAACCCTGTTTGAGTCCTAGGCTTCACAACCTCCTCAGGCAAGGAGTTCCACAGGTTAACTATGCGCTGTGTGAAGAAGAACTTCCTTTTATTTATTTAAAACTTGCTGCCAATTAATTTCATTTGGTGGCCCCTAGTTCTTGTATTATTGGAACAAGTAAATAACTTTTCCTTATTTACTTTCTCTACACCACTCATGATTTTAGATACCTCTATCATATCCCCCTTAGTCTCCTCTTTTCCAACCTGAAAAGTCCTAGCCTCTTTAATCTCTCCTCATATGGGACCCGTTCCAAATCCCTAATCATTTTAGTTGCCCTTTTCTGAACTTTTTCTAATGCCAGTATATCTGTTTTGAGATGAGGAGACCACGTCTGTATGCAGTATTCAAGATGTGGGCATACAATGGATCCCTTTTTTTAATGATTCCTAACATCCAGTTTGCTTTTTTGACTGCCACTGCACACTGCGTGGACATCTTCAGAGAACTATCCAGGATGATTCCAAGATTTCTTTCCTGATTAGTTGTAGCTAAATTAGCCCCCAACATATTGTATGTATAGTTGGTGTTGTTTTTCCAGTGTGCATAACTTTACATTTATCCACATTAAATTTCATTTGTTATTTTGTTGCCCAATCACTTAGGTTTTTTTAGATCTTTTTGAAGTTCTTCACAGTCTGCTTTGGTCTTAACTATCTTGAGCAGTTTAGTATCATCTGCAGACTTTGCCACCTCACTGTTTACTGCTTTCTCCAGATCATTTATGAATAAGTTGAATAGGATTGGTCCTAGGACTGACCCTTGGGGAACACCACTAGTTACCCCTCTCCATTCTGAAAATGTACCATTTATTCCTGCCCTGTGTTCCCTGTCTTTTAACCAGTTCTCAATCCATGAGAGGATCTTCCCTCTTATCCCATGACAACTTAAGTTACGTAAGAGCCTTTGGTGAGGGACCTTGTCAAAGGCTTTCTGGAAATCTAAGTACACTATGTCCACTGGATCCCCCTTTGTCCACATATTTGTTGACCCCTTCAAAGAACTCTAATAGATTAGTAAGACAAGATTTCCCTTTACAGAAACCATGTTAACTTGTTGGGCAAAAGTTATGTTCTTCCATGTGTTTGACAATTTTATTCTTTATTATTGTTTCAACTAATTTGCCCGGTACTGAGGTTAGACTTACCAGTCTGTAATTGCTGGGATCACCTCTACAGCCACTTTTTAAATATTGGTGTTACATTAGCTATCTTCCAGTCATTGCGTATAGAAGCCGATTTAAAGGACAGGTTACAAACCATAGTTAATAGTTCTGCAATTTCACATTTGAGTTCTTTCAGAACTCTTGGGTGAATGCCATCTGGTCCTGGTGACTTGTTACTGTTAAATTTATCAATTAATTCCAAAACCTGCTCGTGTGACACTTCAATCTGTGACAATTCCTCAGATTTGTCACCTACAAGGGACAGCTCAGGTTTGGGAATCTCCCTAACATCCTCATCCTTGAAGACTGAAGCAAAGAATCCATTTAGTTTCTCCGCAATGACTTTATCGTCTTTAAGTGCTCCTTTTGTATCTCGATCATCAAGGGGCCCCACTGGTTGTTTAGCAGGCTTCCTGCTTCTGATGTACTTAAAAAACATTTTGTTATTACCTTTGGAGTTTTTGGCTAGCTGTTCTTCAAACTCATTTTTGGCTTTTCTTATTACATTTTTACACTTCATTTGGCAGATTTTTAAAAATATAATAAATGTTGGGCTTGATTTATTTGTGTTCTTATTTCTGAGCCTTTAGGGTCATGCTTGGGTCACATTATTAAACTGTTCTCTGCTCCCACGAAGGGTAGAAATTAATAATTTTTTAATGAAAGCTGAGCCTCTCTCCTAACTGCATAAATCCAGGAGCTGAGGCTTGAAGAAACATATCAAATGTCACAAGACGTGCAATAAAATCATGGGGGTTGCCCACGGGTGGGGTCTCTCCCTTTGAGGCGCCCATGTACAGCAGTTCTTTTCTGTCCCCTGTTGTCTGCAGTGTCCAAGGAGCTGGCTGGGGTTAGGCTGGGGATCGAGGAGATCCAAGCAGATCACGTGAAAGACCCATCACATCTCCAGGATGCCATAGGTGAGAAACATTCTTTTCCTTCCTTTACCTGATCACTGCTACTTCCTTGTACAGGGACTCCCAGGTCTGATCTTCCCCTGAGGAGGGCAAGCTGAAATGGAAGGCGAGAAGGAGGATAAGAAAGGGGAAGTATGGAGCAGGGAGCCCTACATGGATAATCCCGTTTTAGTTTGGGATCCGCTCCATCCTGCTCCCATGGGCCTCCCCAGGTTTTATCCTGAGCCCAGTTCATGCTGCAGGAGATCTCAGACCCTGATCCAGCAAAGGCACTTAGGCATGTGTAACCCATTGGTGAGCAGTGTGACAGGTAACGCCTCTGTGCTGCTCTCGGAGATGGTTCAACAGCTTTCTCTCATGCTGAAGTAGTTCTTGCTGTTAGCCCTGGAGGGCCCCAGTTCAATCCCCAAGTTGTTACCCACGATAGCAGCTGTCAAACAACTCTATGCTCCTGATGACTGTGTGGGATGACACGTGCTCAGAGCAGTGCACCCGGGTGGGGTACACCGATGATATCTAAAATTTCCAAAGGGGTCTGCACCTCCATTCTAAAGTTCAGGAGTCTGCAAATGAAAACAGCTTTGTGTATAGGCGCATTGCTGAATCGTGGTCTCAGTACCCGGTAGATACATGGGAGTGGGGGCCGGGTATAGGGGGTGGTTGGGTGGGGGCTCTAGTCCACTCAGCGCTGCTGAGAGCTCTTAGCTTCAATGGCCTGCAGAAGGAATTTGGGAATGCTCAGCCTTTCTGGTATGAGGCCCATCCAATGCAAACATGAGCTGGATTCTCATCTTCGTTCTGCTGGTGTCAGTGCCGTGACTGTGGAATTAGACCTCCATAGAAGAGCCCCGTGATGCAGAACTGGAGTGTGGGCTATGTGATTGTGAGCCTATTGAAGTAAAAATTCCCTCACTGAATTAAACAGTTGGCTTGAAGGAAAATCAACGAACCAAGGCTAGCAGAGGTGCTTAGGTAATACAATAGTCAACTCCAGTATCCGAGAATGGATAGGTCGAAGGCTGTGAATGCAGACAGAGAGTGTGTTTGCGAATGGATGGACACATAGAAATTTCCAGCTGCTGTGAAGGAAAGTCTGAGCCAGGCCAGAAATATCAACCTGTTGATTCCGTTGGCATTTTTCTACCCCCTGCCTGCCCTGACAGAGATAAGGAACCTAACGCACAGTATGTCGAAGGAGCTGGCTGAGGTGAGAAGGGACCGTGACAGACTCCAGGAGGTCTTGAGCAGGGTGCAGGCCGAATTACAGAACCTCAAAGGTAAAGAGGCACCGGGCAGGGCTGTGACGCCTGTGACAGCATTAACCTCAAAAGCCTAGAGTCAGTGAAAGCCAACAGGGAACAACACATTCGACTGCCATGATCCCAATAGGCCTATGGCCTGTGCAGCTCCCTCTGCACTTAAACTGACCACATCTCCCCAGCTGGGAGTCCCCAGTGGCTGTAGAGCCACCACAGATGTCTCCAATGCCACCCTCCTGTCTGGCCCCAATTCTCTCATTGGTTCTATGCCTTGGGCACCAGAGTTGGTGTAGAACCAGCCAGAGACTCAGGGACCCATAGGCCATTCCCTAATAGCTGCCCCCCATCTAATGGAAACAGACCCAGCTGATAATCTTGGCCCTAGTTGGCTAAATACATAATGAAGCCTAACATGAGATGGATACAATACTGTATAGCAGAAGCCACCAGATGGTGCTGTGGTACATCAGCTTGCAAATTCTCTTTCTAAGCATGTCAGCCGTATTGAAGACATGCTATGTCGTTCTTTGCAGGCTGTGAAATTTTTTGGGGGGGGAGCTGTGGCAACTCCACAGAGGATGAATATAAATCTATGAATGAATATTAAATGGATGAATATTTGCAACAATCTATTTAGCAAACTTTTCAGGAGGGTGCGGGGAAATTTCTTCGTGAAATTTATTAATAAGTCCAAATACTGAATAAAGGCTAGAATTTCTTTAACTGCTTGGGAGCACTTGGACTGCATTTTCACTCTCTAATCCAGGCTTGTCCCAAAATTTTGACTTCTCACAGAATTCACCTGCATGATATGTCCACCTGGCTGGCAGCGTTTTGAGAAAAGTTGCTACTTCTTTTCAACATCAGCTAAATCCTGGCAGGATGCTAAGCAGTTCTGTACCAATGAAGGGTCTGGCCTGGTTATCGTTAACACCGAAGAGGAACAGGTAAGCCAGCCACTCAGATTCCTATTGTGTATCATGCAGAATGGAGGAATTAAGCTCAAGGGGCCAGATTCTGTGCTGTTACACCAGGGTGAATCTGGAGTTACTCTAGAGTTACCCCAGCGAACCTAAGATCACAGTCTGTCCCAAGTTCTCTGGGAATTTAGCAATATCTTTGGGTGTAGCTTGCTGTTCAAGGGACATTGAGGGGACCTGGATACTTACAGTCATTTGAAAAATGTTGCGTGAGCTTTGTGAACAGAAATCTCAGAGTCAGATGTGGATGGTTTGATGGGAATCAAAATTCATGTGTGTGTTGGGGGCGGTTCTAATCCCGTGTGAATCCAAATCACAGAGTTTCATGGGGATCCTAAAAATTATATTTGATTGCTACTGACCTAGGCAGGATTTCAGCTGCTGACCCAGAGGTAAAATGCTTTCCACAGGAGGTCACTTCTACACTAGGAAAGGCCTTCTGATATCCTGTGGAAGACCCCACTCCTGATTCCTCTTTGGGACTTTGCAGAAGGAATCCTGCCCTGAGGGAGACTCCACTTTAAGTTTTACATTGAGCCCGGTGCCTGCTGGGAACAGGACTTTGGGAGACTAGTTGGTGCTGGGAGGATGCCCATGTAGTGCAGAGGTGGGCAAGGTACTGGTGTGAATCTGGAGTCACCAGAACCTAAATCTGACTCACGTGCACTACAGCTCATAGCGTGTGTATTTCGCTATCCCGTCTTCAGTTCTGGATTTAAGGCTCCCCCAGTAACCAGGGTGCAGAATGGGACTTAACAGGGACTGTAAGATGATTCCTTGGTCCCCCTGCCTGGAGGAGACCTATGGCCATGGATTTCACAGTCCCCAGAGGCAGACCTTCAGCAGCTGTAGAAGGATTGAAAATTATCTGCAGCCCTCAGGGAACAGCCGTGTAATATTCAGCCTTATTATTATCACTTATTTGCACTGTGGTAGCACGTAGAAGTACCAATCAGAGCCCTGTTTTATCTAGGTGCTGTACACACGTTACAAAAAGAAAGTCCCTGCCCCAAACAGGCCAGTGTTCACTCCTATTCTAAAGGGGAAATTTGCAGGACAAAGGGCAGAGATGAAATACCAGTGGTCAGAAAATGACTTTTTTTTTTTCCTGTGGAAAATTTCATTTTGGGGGGCAAACATTTATATATTGCAATTATTGGATTGAAAATCGAAACATTTCAATTTGGAAATGCTGCTGCAGTGCCTCATGGGAGCTGTAGTTTGGATGCCTCAGGCCCCCATTCTTTAGAGGTCAGACTACATCTCCCATGATGCACAATGGTCACTCCTCTTGAAGAGAGAAAGTGAAGCATCCAATGGAATGCCTGGTGCATCTTGGGAAATGTAGGGTGGCCAGACTTAATGTCAAGGTTTGGAAAAACAGGGGGAGGAGTGACAATGTACAGCGACAGACTCTGCTGGCCACAAAACACGGGCCCCATGAAACCCCCTCATCTCCCCCCTTAACTTCTGCTTGGGATCACGATTGTCTCCTTCACCTGTTTTCCCACATAGACGTTTTTGTCAAACCACATCACTCATCCCCATGTGTACTGGCTGGGCCTCAGCGACTCAGCGAAGGAAGGGGAGTGGCGCTGGCTGGACGGCAGCCCCCTGTCTGTCAGGCAAGTCCCTCTTTGTTTGGCCTCTTTGGAGAGAGAACTGTCCCTTACAATCAGCTGTTTCTGCTTTATCTGCTGTCCTGCTAAAGAGCCAGATGGAGCATTGATACCAATGCAATTGATACTAGAGGGGTCTCTGATCCCCTTTATTTGTTAAGCCACGTAAAGAAGGTTATGAGTCTGCTACTGCCTCCATGCTAATGTCATCCAGGGTCAGCACAGAGCCGGGGCAGATCCTGGGATGTTCCTGGGGAGCAGAAAGCTGCTTGACCATGGGGCATTCTGAATGTCCTGCTAAGGAACGGGGCTGGGGAGAACAGCAACATGGCCCTGTCCACTGGGCAAGGAGGCAGCACTCCTGGGTTGTAGTCCCATGAGTGTGCTCTGCTGGCCGACTGTGAGGCACATCTCTTCCTGCTCTGTGCCTCAGTTTCCTCACCTGTAAAATGCACTGGAAACTGATGTCGTCCAAACTGAGAACAGCTCTGGCTTGAGCAGTGGCTGGGCCAGCTTCCCCCTATTCAGTGGCTAGCACCAACCTGCCATGGTCCTGACCTCTAGTTACTACCTCAAGGAGTGAGTAGGCAGATCAGTCCATGCCCACCTTGACTCTCTCTGCTAAAACTATCAGACCAGTCACATCACCGCCGCCAACGGGCACTGGAGACCTGTCCCCTAGGAGCTGGCTCATTTCACACCACCTGCATGGAGGAAGTTTTCGAACCAGAGACACTGTACTCATGTGGACTCTGTTCTGTTACTAAGACCCACAGCCGCACTGGGAATGTGATGGGAGATGATTGCCAGCAGGGGCAGCCTATGGAAGCCAGGAGCAAGTGGAGCATTTGCAGGGGTGCTGGGATACACAGCACCCACCAGTGGGAGTTGCTCTAAGAGCACAGCCATTCAAACCATGTTTCTGCAGTGCAGGCACAGTCAAGCATAGGTCTCTTTGTGCCCTGACTGCCCTCTGTGCTGTGATGAGCAGCCACCCATCCTCTGCCTTCTTCCATCCACCCATCTTCCTCTTACCCACCTACTGCACCACCTGGCCTGCCAACCCCTGCTGTTTGGATGGTGACATTGAAAGGCAGCTAGAGCTGTGTGAAGCAGCTGGCATCCACCAGGGTCCTTCCATCCAAAGTTATTGGTTCCCCCACCTCCCTTTTAGAACGTCCATACCCACCTCTAATTCCAAGGGGCTTCGGTTTGTTTTTCAGGTTCTGGGGGCCCGGAGAACCCAACGATGTTGGGCAGCAAGGGGAGGACTGTGGCAGCCTCCGCTTTGACGGGAAGTGGAACGATGCCATCTGCTCCGTGACGGAGCACTGGATCTGTGAACGGCAGTGCTAGCTGAGTCCCTGAATCCACAACAGGGACGGGGGGGGGGGGGTGTCACACAGCCTGCCCCTCGTGGGACAGCTTAGCAGCTCATCTGTCTAAATCAGTGATTCTCAGACTGCCACTCGCGACCTGCAAGAAGCTCTTCAATGTGTCTCCTGCAGTTCTTTGCAGCACGCGCTATTAAAACACTGTGATTTAATTATTAGCAGATCTAAGTTATTAACCAATCTGGATGCTTTTACTATGTTATTAACCCATTGAGTTATCAACTTGCACTAAGCTACTAACTTATTTGTTGTGAGAATACTATATATAGATATGAAACTAAATATTTCCCATCACACTGTTTCAATATGAATAGTACTATAGTCAATGAATTCACCTACTGTGGTTTTTTTGCGTAACGGTGATGGCTAATTTGACTCCTGAGCCACCGAGGTCCGAGTATCACTGCTCTACACGCTGGGCGGCTATTGCAGCCAGTGGAGCTATGGGACAGGATCATGGAAAGCAGAGGTGGAGAAGCTGACTGGCATTGGACCGTCTGATCCATACTGGAGTTTTCTGGTACCATCCTGGCACATCTTTACATCACTTGTGCCCAGTACCTTTTAGGTATGCGTGTTTTTACAGCATCAGCCCACTTCATGCCAGATTCTGTGAGCTGTTCCTGTCTCTGGCTCACAGCTTAACTTTGTTTTATATCAGCAAAGTCTTGACCATTATTTTAGCTCAGGCCTTAGGCCTCGTACCAGGCCTCTGATACAAGGACTTATGTTTCAGGACCTCATCATGTTACCTTCCCCCAGTTTTTGTCTTTTTATGGGGAGGATGTTTACCCATCATCCCAGGAAATCATAATGCATGGACTAAAGATAACCTAGTGGTCTAAACATTATTATGTGTGTCGGAGAAAAACTGAGTTCTCACTCTTTTGTTTAGGTACAGCAAGTCAGATGCTTTATTAACTCTCACAATTGTGCAGAGGAGGGAGCTAAGCAGATCTCTCTCTGGTAACTAATTACAGCAAGCATTTATACCTTTCATTCACAGAAATAGTGAGGGACAGCTGCATTTTGCCTCCTTGATATCTCATTTCTAAATTGTTTTGACTCTTGCCAACATACAATGTTTTCTATACCTTATCTACACAAGGTCTTCTACACCTTATCTATACATACCAGGTCATAATGACTTATTACACAGTTCTTTCTCACCCGCCTTACACAGTCCTCGCTTCTATAAATCTCGCGTTATCAGGGTTATCAGGGTTACAGTTAGCCTGACTCTTGCTAACGAAGCCTGACTCTTGCTAACGAACTGTCATGCATTGCAGTTCCCTTCCGTCAGTTCTTTTCTCTGCTTCCACAACCCCCCCTTTTGTACTACTAGTACAACAAACATTCTCAAATCTCTATTTGCATTAAGTCCTGGACTTCAGATTCTACATCAGATGCTTCAATCTTAGGGGTTCTGATTGGATGTAATGACAATGCATGATTAGCATGAACATGAAAGGTATTACTATTATTACGTCTCTTACAATAACATAATCCTAAGCTAACTAATAGCAATACAAGTAATAACATTCCCATAGCAATACTATGATGGGGTTGTTGTATAGTCGTAGTCATAAAACACAATACATCATACTTAGTACATAAAGTGGATACTCTATAAGCTGTCTGAAAGGCATACTTTTCAACTGGATATATATTTTGAAGCATGTGAATTTGCCCTTGTACTTCAGAGATTTCCTGAATCTCTGGTAACAATGAAAACAAATTCTGAAATCTACCAGGTACTAAACTAGTCCAATTAAAGGGTATCTGGAACCTAAGGGCTACTTGGAAAACTCTATCTGCAGGCCAGTAAATGATATGATTGCCTGCAGTGGTAGTGAGATTAAAATGTATGTCTTGCGATATGGTGTCATTAACATACACACAGCTATCATTAGCTTGAAAAAGTAAGTGTCCTGTCAGGGTAGTTCCTTGTCCCCTACCCTCCCAGCAAACGTAGTCATAAACAGTGACAACTTCTCCTGGCTTCAGTTTACTGAAGCTGTGGGGGTTCTAATGGCCAAAATGTCCATAGGCTACCTAACCCCATCCAAATGTCAGGTGTAATCCTAGGAGCACTGACTAAAAATCGATTGGGCATACCAGGTGGTCTAATTTCCCAGATGTCTCGGTGAATTACCCAATCCCACATGCATCCTCCCCATGGACCCGGCAGGATACGGTATGTGGGAGCCCACACCCCCTGAACCGGTCCATATGCTTGGAAGGAGCACTGAGAACGTCCACACTTCCACCCAGAAAGTTTCCAAGTATGTCTCCATGGCCACGGATCAGATGGTACTGACGTGTCTGTAAGGGCAGTGGGCCAAGCCTGATGCTCTAGATCATTCCGAATGGCCATTAGCTGGTCATTCAGGAAATCCTGAATCTTCTGAGCATGCTAGATCCCACTGCAATGCCTTCCCAGCCTCAGTGATATTCAATACCATCTCTGTCAGCAACTTCTGGGTCATAGAACTAAGGGTGGAAATAACATGTAACTCACCAACTCCAGCCTGTACCTGGGTTAGTTGTGCTCCAGAAACAAGGCCAATGGCCTTCTCTAGTTGGCCCAATTTCTCATCATGTTCCTGGTTCTTAAAAATATTCCAAACTGCTGCTGCACTATTGGCCCCATCCCACAGGGATCCGGTCAAGTCTCTCTTCTTTCTAGAGGAAATAACCCAGGCCCTCTGTTGTGCTAATCTAATGGCAGGCCCCTGTGAGCAGTTCGGGTATGTAGAGGTAATCTGGAAACTGGAGAAGGGCAATGAAAATTTAACCGTCCCTAGTGTAGTGTTAATCACAGTCCACCGATATCCTACTACATCTCTCTTTGGTGTAGTACTATACCACATCTGTTGGTCAAATACCTTTATGTATTTCTGGGAGGCATTAACATTAATGGTATAAGAGGGGGTGTATTGCAATAAGGTACAAGTCACATTATTAGTCACCGGAATAAGTTCTATGCAGGTAAAATTTCCAGTGGCAGAACAAACTCTTTGGGTATTTGTTTGATTATTCACTAGTTGGGTGACCAAATAACAATAAGGGCCTTTCTTATTTAACACAGTACAAATTCCAGGAACAGCCATCATATCTACTTCACTATAGAACCCATCAATTGCAGTTATTAATTCTTGGGGTTCACTAGTAGTGATATCATGTACTTTTATTTCTACTGATCCATTTGTTTTCCATTCAATTGTTTGCTCATATACATTATCCTGAACTTTAAAGAATAATTTCTCTGAACAAAATTTCAGTAAATCACTGAGATGTGAAAGCCTTGGCCAATGAGTTTCATTGGAATGTATAGTACTGTTTGTATCTGGATAAGTTACAGTGGTGGTGGCAAGGGTCAAGGGACTAGTGGTGGGTGTAGTTTTTGTAGTGGCAAGGCGTTTTTGATATTCATCATCTGAAAGCCAATTAGGGAGGGCAGTGCATCCTGAAGGTACCTGTCCATAAGCACAAAGCCCTGATCCTGGAAAAAATCCACCCCACCACTGGACCCCGCATTCCCAGGAACGGTCCCCACAGTTCCCTCCTTGCCAATAAACAATGCTCCGTTTCTTTCACCAGGGCCAGTTCTTAATGTCTTTTGTAGTCAGGAATTTCTGGACTTTGGTGGTTTCAGCAGAGCGAGTGTTTCTTCTTTTCTTCAAAAGCAGTTGTGATTCACCATAGTGCAGGGGAGAGGTTACTAGCACTTCACCCTGTACTGGTGCGATTCCTGTAAAAGAATTCAAAGGCGTTGTAGATCTGTCAGTGGACAAGGGAGAGGTTACTAGCACTTCACCTTGTCCTCCTTCCCTGCTGTCCAGGAGGCACAGCAGAGCTAGCAGGAGAAATAGGCTTATCATCAGTCGGAGAGTCCTCCCAAGGTGGAGGGGTCTTTTTGCAGTGAGAAGCATGGGTCCAGGCAGGCAGTCCTTGGCACTTCACAACGGTGTTGGTGGTTAACAGGACTTGGAAAGGGCCCTTCCAGCGTGGAGCCAGGGCAGTCTTTCACTGATGGACCTTTATGTAGACCCAGTCTCCTGGTTCCAGTGAGTGGCAGGGCTGCACAGGATCCTTGGGTAGTGCGTCTTTCACCTGTATAAAAAGACTTAACACATTTCATTAGTGCCTGACAATACTTAAGCCTTGTGTCATCCATTAAATGAATGTCCATCTGAGCTAGGGTCAGTGGGGGCGCAGTTGGTAGTCGCATCGGGCGCCCTGTCAAAATCTCAGAGGGCTGAGTCCAGTCTTTCGATTGGGAGTGGCTCTCATACTCATTAGTGCCAGCGGAAGGGCGTCGGGCCACTTCAAGTTTGTTTCAGCACAATCTTGGCCAGTTTATTTTTCAGAATTCCATTCTGGCGTTCCACTGCCCTGGCAGACTGCGGACGGTGGGGGCAGGGAAGGTTGTGTTGGATCTACAAAGCTGCACATAACTCCTTTACAATCTGTCCAGTCAAATGAGTTCCACGGTCACTGTTGAGACTCACAGGGATGCCAAATCGCGGTACAAAATCTTGAAGCAGAAGTTTCACAACAGTCCTGGCATCTGCTTTCCTGCAGGGAAAAGCTTCAACCCAATTTGAAAATACATCCACTAAAACCAATACATATTCATAGCCACAACATTTAGACAGTTGAATAAAATCAATCTGAATATTTACAAAAGATCCCCAAGGGGGAGGGGGAGCTGCCTGCCTAACTTGAACAGCTTTACCAATGTTGTGCTGCTGACAAATCACACCTGGTTGACAGTAGTGATGTGCAATGACTGGGAACCCGAACGCACACCAATCTCGGTTCACCGCAGCAACCATCGCCCCTTTGCTCACGTGAGCCATTCCGTGGTATACACGAGCAAGATAGGGCATTAGCATCTTCGGGGCAACCAGGTGACCAGCTGGGGCACGCCAAAGATGGTCAGGGTGTAGAATCCAGCCATTAGCACTCCAAAAACGGTTCTCAGCTGCTGGTGCTGCTTCCTGGATCTTGGCCAGATCCTCAAGGGAGGCTAGTGGAGGCTGCTCAATCAAAGCACATGTATATTCACCCTGAGGTGCAGAAAGGGCCGCGGCTTTGGCTGCAGAGTCTGCCAAAGCATTTCCACGGGTAACTTCATCATGAGGGGTCTGGTGAGCTGTGCCTTTAACAACAGCGATAGCTTTGGGCAATACAAGGGCATCTAAAAGAGCAGAGACATACAGACTGTTCTTAATAGGAGAACCAGTGGATGTAAGGAAACCTCTATACTTCCAGAGCAACCCATAATCATGTACCACTCCAAAAGCATAACGAGAGTCTGTATAGATTGTAACTGCTTGATCCTGAGCTAGAATGCAGGCTCGAGTTAAAGCCACAAGTTCGGCCACTTGAGCAGAAAACACAGAAGGAAGAAAAGCAGAGCACACAGCATAACCAGCAACCAATTGACCCTTAGAATCTCGCAAGCACGAACCATCCACAAAGTAAATAAGATCAGGATTTTGCAAAGGCACATCTAGCAAATCATCTCTTGGATGGGAGAGAACCGATGTCACAGACACACAGTCATGTGGGTCTCAGTCTTCTGGCCCAGGCAACAAGGAGGCAGGATTTAGAACAGGGCAACGAGCCAAAGTAATATGAGACGAAGACAACAAGACAAGCTCGTATTTTGTAAGACGAGAAGTGGATAAATGCTGTGTCTTAGATTTTAACAAGAGAGCAGCCACAGCGTGAGGGACAGCAACAATCAAAGGAGATCCTAAGACAATAGATTCAGATACTTGAACAGCAAGGGCCGCTGCAGCCACAGCTCACAGGCAAGGGGGAAATCCAGCTGCCACAGCGTCTAGGGCAGTACTGTAATAAGCAATGGGACGGTGTTTATCTCCGTGCTTTTGCGTTAATACAGCCAAAGCAAACCCATTACGCTCATGACAGAAAAGAGTGAAGGGTTTAGCATAATCAGGAAGTCCCAGGGCCGGTGCACTGGACAGACTTTGCTTAATAGCAACAAAAGCTCGTTCAGCTTCTGGAGACCAGGGAAGAGGCTCAGGGGTACCTGACTTAGTCAGCTCCTGTAAAGGTTTAATCATTGTTGCATAGCCTAAAATCCACTGTCTGCAGTACCCAGTCATGCCAAGAAAAGTACGCATTTGAGAAACAGTACCAGGCCTAGGCATATTAAGAATAGCTGAAATCCGAGAATCTGATAAAGGACGAGTGCCAGGGGAAATATCATGACCAAGGTAATGAACCCTGGGCTGACACAGCTGTAGTTTTTCCTGGGATGCCTTGTGACCCTTAGCAGCTAAAGCAGTCAAGAGACTCAAAGTATCAGCTTTACAAGATTCAAAAGAAAGGGATGCCAGCAAGAGATCATCCCCATACTGTATAAGCACTGATTTACCTGGAAAAACCACATCGTCCAGATCCTTCTTCAGGATCTTGGAAAACAAGGATGGGGACTCAGTAGACCCTTGGGGTAACCGAGTCCAGGTGTACTGGCGTCCTTTATAGGTAAAGGCAAACAGATACGGACTCTCAGGGTGAATGGGGATAGAAAAGAAAGCTGAACAAAGGTCCACAACAGTAAAGTGGGTGGCTGAAGGGGGAATACAAGACAGAATTGTAGCTGGATTTGGAACCACAGGAAAATAAGGCAAAACAACAGCATTAATCGCGCAGAGATCTTGAACAAACCGATAGGTGTTCTTTCCTGGCTTCTTTACAGGACAGATAGGAGTATTACAAGAACTGGTGGTGGCAACACTAATACCCTGCTGTAATAAAGACTCCATTACTGGGGCTATCCCTTCCTCTGCCTCAGGACGCAGAGGGTATTGGGGAACCCTTGGCAAAGCTTTAGAAGGATCAACAAAAATCTTAACCGGTTCGGCGGTCAGAATCTGTCCCACTTCATTGGCATGCGGAGACCAGAGATGAGGAGGAACTTGTGATAACAAATGCACAAGGTCAGGGCTACGAGTTGTTGGTAATTTAGCTGGCTTCTCTATGTGGAGTGTAGCCAACACTAGATTGGTATTCTCATTAGGAACCTGTAAGAATACGCCATCTGGTGTGCAATAGATAGTACAACCTAATTTACACAAAAGATCCCTTCCCAGCAGATTCACAGGAGAGGAGGGGCTGAGCAAGAATGCATGCTTGTTAGCCAGGGGCCCTAGTGAAACCGCAAGGGGTTTTGTGACAGGATGCGAAACAGGTTGATTTGAAATGCCAACGGCATTTACAGACAAAGTTGTCAAAGGAACAGAGGGAAACTCCGCGGATCTTAAAGCAGATCTACTAGCTCCAGTATCCACAAGACAAGTAACAGATTGTCCTGCAATTTCACAATTTACATAGGGACCTTCTTGATTAATGGGAATTAAAGGATTCATGATGCAGTTACGTTCCCTCAGGCTGTCCTAGTAAGAGGTAGTTTGTGGGGTAAAAGTAGACGCTTCAGGATTTGGGAAAGGAGGTGGAGGGTTCTGAGATAATCGGGCTGGGCACGCATTTTTCCAGTATCCCTCTTGGCCACAAATGTAGCATGCAGTGTACCTGGACTGGGCAGGATCCGGGAGACCTTTCCCTCTTCCTCGCCCACGACCTCGTCCTCGTCCTCCTTTCATTCCCCCACGGCCCTGGTTTTGATAAGTTTTTAACTGCAAGGCCAAACGTTTTGTTTCAGTATTCTCTTTCTTCTGCTCTAGGCAAGCTGCACAATGATTGGCGACTGTCACCAGTTCAGAAAGGGGTTTCGTTTGCCAGCCAATACAGATAGTTCTTAACTGCTGCTGAACCTTTGGTAAGAGTCCCTGAACGAAAGCAGCCCCTACGGCCTCTCTGGCATTTTCAGCTGGCTGAGTGATTCCCGAATATTGTTCAAAAACCTTAGTGAGTCTATCCAGATAATCAGCAGAGGACTCTCCTTTATTCTGTTTACAGTAGGTAATCTTTGTCCAATCTGTCTTCTTAGGGCAGACTTCCGTCACAGCATTTATGAGACGTTCCCTAGCCTCTCTTAAATCACGGTCAATTCCAGGGTCGGCCCCTGGCCAGGCTGCCTGTCTGGTAAGCCGTTGTCGAACTTCGGCTGGCATAACCATCCGCAAGAGTTGATTAATGTCTGCCCAAGATGGATTATAACACTGAACCACCGTCCGGAGCTCGTCTCTAAATTTTTCTGGCTCCTCCCTAACATTAGGAAATTCCTTCACCAAGGTTCTCAGCTCTCCTTGTGACCACGGGGCATGCACTGTAACCAACTGTCCTGCAGTCCCGGGCAGTTCTCTTAAAGGATCCTGGAGTGTCTGGGCTAGGCTTCTAGTAAAGTAAAGGGTAGCCTCCTCAGAAGGACCAGAGTCGGGGGAGCTACTGGGAAGATCCGAATCACCCCTTTGTGGTGAAGAGGAGGATTCTCTCCTAGGAGAAGAAAGAACAATGTGTGCAGCTGATACATGCGGTGGTGAAGCTGGCACTGCCGGGCGAGGTTCGTTAGCAGACTCAGGCAGTGCAGGGGGAGGAGGCGGCCCGGGCTGCTGCTGCTGAACGTTACTGAAGAAATCTACAATTTCCTCAGCAGTTTCCTCCTCACTCTCAGCCCTAACTAATTGGGGATAAAGGGGAGCAGAAGGAATTGCTCGAGGGGGAAGAGGATACAGAGGAGCAGAAGGAATCACTCTAGGGGGAAGACAGCCGGATGCCTTACATTTAAGCTGTAAATGTTGTACTTGGGCTTTTAATTTTTCCTGGGAGTCCTTTAGACTCCGCACCCGAGACTCGTGGAGTCTCTTTGTTGCTTCCTCCCACCAACAGACAAATTGCTCCCACTGCGTTTCAGAGGCTTTTGGGGAAGCCAGGGTTTCTCTGAGGTATTTAAGTTTATCTAAATCGAAGGTACCTTCTAGTGGGCATTGTTTAGATGGATTTGCACGCGTGTAAAGATTCCAATGATCTAAATACCTGCAGGTTGTCGGACCATAATGTACGTACATGAAATAAGCTGGGGTACCCTTAGGGGGTGAAAGGGATTGCTTAGACTGTCCCCCACCCATTTTCCAATCACACACTCAAAGGGGGAAGGATGCCCTGTCCGCACTAGCGGCTTATAAACTAAGGATCTCCCTACAGGGTATTCACACAGGAGAGACTAACGAGGATAGCCATGACCCTCCTACACCTCCCTTCAGCAAAGAGCGTCGGCTAATCTCAGAGAGACGGCGCCGCTTACTCTGTTGCATCCAGTGAGATGATCAGACTGTCAGTGGCTCACACGGAGAGGAAAAGGGGAGGGAAGATGGGTTCACACACTCCTAGACCCAGGTAGCCTCCTCGCTGGACGATGCCAGGCCGAGTCAACCTACCATGGGTCGGATCCCCTAAAAGATCCTCTAGTTACCGGGCTTGCGTTAGAGTAGTTCTGGTCACGAGCCAAAAGACTTCGCAGAGTACTCTGGGCGTCTTCCGGTAACACTCAATTCACACTGTGCACACACACACACACCACACACACACCAAGGCCTTATTCCATGTACTATTCCCAAGTACCTCGATGCATCACTCGAGTCGGTAACAACCCCTCAACACCGGTGCATACCTATGCACCTCGCATATGCATACAGGGGGCGGCAAACAATTCCCCTACTACGCCGCTCTGCATCTGACCTTGCTGCACAGTCAATAAGTTTGGATGGCGTGAGCCCAACAGGGGCAGACGGCCCCACGGACAGTCCTCCTCCGACACCCCAATAGAGATTTCAAAAGGTCTCTTACCTCTATTGTGGCGCCATGGGGTTCGAAGGGGAACGATCCATAGCAGCTGCCGGTGCCTCAGTGGGCGTTGCCATCCCGGATGAGCCCCCAAATTGTCGGAGAAAAACTGAATTCTCACTCTTTTGTTTAGGTACAGCAAGTCAGATGCTTTATTAACTCTCACAATTGTGCAGAGGAGAAAGCTAAGCAGATCTCTCTCTGGTAACTAATTACAGCAAGCATTTATACCTTTCATTCACAGAAATAGTGAGGGACAGCTGCATTTTGTCTCCTTGATATCTCATTTCTAAATTGTTTTGACTCTTGCCAATATACAATATTTTCTATACCTTATCTACACAAGGTCTTCTACACCTTATCTATACATACCAGGTCATAATGACTTATTACACAGTTCTTTCTCACCCGCCTTACATGGTCCTCGCTTCTATAAATCTCGCGTTATCAGGGTTACAGTTAGCCTGACTCTTGCTAACGAAGCCTGACTCTTGCTAACGAACTGTCATGCATTGCAGTTCCCTTCTGTCAGTTCTTTTCTCTGCTTCCACATGTGGTTGCTTTATTTTACCATCCATACACTCATGCCCTATCTGTCCCTTAGTCTGCACATTCCCTCGTATGACTGATAGACAAATTTTATTATCCAATTATTTTTAGTCCCTTATGGTGGGCCTGGAAATGTTAGTGCCGGGACCTCGACTGAGTTGTGGGGTCTGTGCTTGTGCCTTTGCCGGTATTTGTTAGTCCACACTTGGGGCTTTGATGAGAAAAAAAAATCTAAATTTTATAAATAACATGAATATATGGATATACATAAATGAATATATGTTGTGATTACTATGTGGCTGATAAATGATCAGATGTGATATATGAGGGGGCTTATATGCTGTATATGTTAGAAGTATTTGCTTTAACACCTCACTCCTTAAAATGATTATTCATTACCACAGCAGTATTGATTGACATTTCCATCCCCTTCTTCACTTCTTCTAACCCTGGCTTGAAAAAATCCTACATCCGAAGAAGTGGGCTGTAGCCCACGAAATTTGTTAGTCTCTAAGGTGCCACAAGTACTCCTGTTCTTTTTGCGAAAACCTAAAGTATACCCTGTTATTTCTCTAAAGCCCTTTTATTCCCGAGAAATCAAGGTTCTCCATTTTACAGCCCAGGAGAGAGAGGATCCTGAGTGGCCTGAAGTCTACTATGAAGGAAAAAGCAACGGTGGCATAGAAGAAGTGAGCCTTTCCATCACCCTTGGGCATAAGTAGTAACAGCAAATCCAGGAGCTGTGCATCACCTTTGTGACAATGTTTTCAGCCAACCCAGGAGGGACAGAACGGATATACCACACCATTGACACAAGTGATGCTCGCCCAATTAGAGCCCAACCCTACCAGATAGCTCCTCCATCCAAAACCGGAATAGAAAGGGAGATCAAGGACATATTACCGATGGGTGTAATCCTCCCCTCTGAGAGTCCACGGGCCTCTTCAGTGGTTCTGGTTCCCAACCAGACAGGGAAATCCACTTTTGTGTGGACTACCATAAGCTAAATGCTGTAACTCACCCAGAGAACTATCCAATGCCACACACAGATGAGCTATTGGAAAAACTGGGATGTGCCCAGTTCATCTCCACCTTAGACTTAACTAAGAGGTACTGGCAAGTACCGCTAGATGACCCCGCCAAGGAAAGGTCAGCCTTCATCACCCATGTAGGGTTGTATGAATTTAATGTGCTGCCTTTCGGACTGCAAAATGCACCCGCCACCTTCCAGAGACTGGTAGGTAACCTTCTGGCTGTATTTGGGGAATTTGCAGTCACCTACCTAGATGATGTGGCTATATTCTCAGATTCTCGGGCAGAACACCTGGAACACCTCCGATCTGTCTTCCAGTGCATAAGGGAGGCAGGATTAACCATTAAGGCCAAAAAGTGTCACATAGGCCTAAACCGGGTAATGTACCTTAGACACCAGGTGGGTGAAGGTAGTACCAACCCCGTACAGGCTAAGGTAAATGCTATCCAAAATTGGCCTGTCCCTAAGTCTAAGAAGCATGTCCAATCCTTGTTGGGCTTTGCGGTTATTACCGATGATTTGTACCACACTACAGCCAAATCGCCACCCCGCTGAAAGACTTAACAAGGAAAAATCAGCCAAGTGCAGTTCAGTGGGCTGAGAAGTGTCAGAAAGCCTTTATCCAGCTTTAGGTGACCCTTACGTCTGACCCTGTACTGAGGGCCCCAGACTCCAACCAACCGTTCATCGTAACCACAGATGCGTCTGAGCGTGGTGTGGGAGCAGTTTTAATGCAGGAAGAACCAAATCAACAATTCCATCCTGTCTCAGCAAAAAACTTTCTGAGAGGGAAAGCCCCTGGTCAGTCTCAGAAAAAGAATGTTATGCCATTGTGTACACTCTGGAGAGGCTACGCCCATACATTTGGGGACGGCGGTTCCACCTGCAGACTGACCATGCTGCGCTGAAGTGGCTTCAGACAGTCAGAGACTAACAAAAAACGTCTTCGGTGGAGTTTAGCTCTTCAAGACTTTGATTTTTGAAATACAACACATTTCAGGAGCCTCTAACAAAGTGGCTAATGCACTCTCCTGGGAAGGTGTCCCAGAATCAGCTGGGTAAAAATGTCCCTACATTCTAACAGGTTTCAGAGGGGTAGCCATGTTAGTCTGTATCAGCAAAAACAATGAGGAGTCCTTGTGGCACCTTAGAGACTAACACATTTATTTGGGCATAAGCTTTTGTGGGCTAAAACCCACTTCATCAGATGCATGGAGTGGAAAATACAGTAGAAAGGTATAAATACACAGCATATGAAAAGATGGGAGCTGCCTTACCAAGTTGGGGGTCAGTGCAAACGAGGCAATTCAATTGGAAGTGGGCTATTCTCAACAGTTAACAAAAAGGGAGGAAAAAATCACATTTGTAGTGCTAATGAATTCAATGTTGCCCATTTCATACAGTTGACAAGAAGGTGTAAGTATCAACAGGGGAAAATTAGTTTTTTGTAGTGACCCATCCACTCTCAGTCTTTATTCAGACCTAATTTGATGGTGTCCAGTTTCCAAATTAATTCCAGTTCTGTAGTTTCTCGGTAGTCTGTTTTGAAGTTTTTTGGTTGAAGAATTGCCACTTTTAAGTCGGTTATTGAGTGTCCAGGGAGATTGAAGTGTTCTCCTACTGGTTTTTGAATGTTATAATTCCTGGTGTCAGATTTGTGTGCATTTATTCTTTTGCGTAGAGACTGTCCGGTTTGGCCAATGTACATGGCAGTGGGGCATTGCTAGCACATGATGGCATATATCACATTGGTAGATGTGCAGGTGAATGAGCCCCTGATGTTGTAGCTGATGTGACTAGGTCCGCATAGATATGTGGACAGAGTTGGCACTGGGGTTTGTTGCAGGGTTTGGTTCCTGAGTTAGTGTTGTGTTATGTAGTTGCTGGTGAGTATTTGCTTCAGGTTGGAGGGCTGTCTGTAAGCGAGGACTGGCCTGTCTCCCAAGGTCTGTGAGAGTGAGGGATCGTCCTTCAGGAGAGGTTGTAGATCCTTGATGATGCACTGGAGAGGTTTTAGTTGGGGGCTGTAGTTGACAGCTAGTGGTGTTCTGTTACTTTGTTTGTTGGGCCTGTCCTGTAGTAGGTGACTTCTGGCTCTATCAATCTGTTTCTTCACTTCACTTCAGCAGGTGGGTATTGTAGTTTTAAGAATGCTTGATAGAGATCCTGTAGGTGTTTGTCTCTGTCTGAGGGATTGGAGCAAATGCGGTTGTATCTTAGAGCTTGGCTATAGACAATGGATTGTGTGATGTGGTCTGGATGAAAGCTGGAGGCATGTAGGTAAGTATAGTGGTCAGTAGGTTTCCGGTATAGGGTGGTGTTTATGTGACCATCGCTTATTTGCACTGTAGTGTCTAGGAAGTGGATCTCTTGTGTGGACTGCTCCAGGCTGAGGTTGATGGTGGCGTGGAAATTGTTGAAATCCTGGTGGAATTCTTCAAGGACCTCCTTCCCATGGGTCCAGATGATGAACATGTCATCAATGTAGTGCAAGTAGAGTAGGGGTGTTAGGGGATGAGAGCTGAGGAAGTGTTGTTCTAAGTCAACCATAAAAATGTTGGCATACTGTGGGGCCATGCAGATACCCATAGCAGTCCCGCTGACTTGAAGGTATAAATTGTTCCCAAATCTGAAATAGTTGTGGGTGAGGACAAAGTCACAAAGTTCATCCACCAGGTTGGCCATGACATTATCGGGGATACTGTTCCTGACGGCTTGTAGTCCATCTTTGTGTGGAATGTTGGTGTAGAGAGCTTCTACATCTATAGTGGCTAGGATGGTGTTTTCTGGGAGACTACCAATGGATTGTAGTTTCCTCAGGAAATCAGTGGTGTCTCGAAGATAGCTAGAAGTGCTGGTAGCATAGGGCCTGAGGAGAGAGTCTACATAGCGAGACAATCCTGCTGTCAGGGTGCCTATGTTCTAAATCATTGTAGACCTTGAAACATAAAAAGAACCATTTAGTTCTACTTGTAATTATTAGTGAAATTAGAAGTGCATGTATCTTATTAGCTCTGTTTCCTAAATCTCCAGGAAGAAATCCCAGCAGGTGTGGACCCAACCTGAACCAGGCTGGCCAGCACCATCTGTGATTTGGGGAGTGGGTGATAAATGAGGGGGGGGGGAAGAACCCTTTTATGGACACCCAGCCGGCCAGTTAGCTGTAAAATCCCTCTTGGTAACTGTTCTCTGCTTGCTTTACCTGTAAAGGGTTAAAAAGCCTCCTTGCATAGGTACAAAAAAAAGGAGGGGGGAGGGGAGGGGGCACCTGAACTTTTTAAAATTGGTAAAAAAAACCTTCCCTTTGTTGTCTGTTGTTCTCTCTGTGCTGCAGGGACATGGAGCAGCAACGCTATACACAGGAATGCTGTGTAAGGCTTGAACCAGATATGAAAAATTATCTTCCATACCTAGAAGGAATCATTGGGACCCTGAGTGTTTAGATAGATGCGATGAGGTTTATTTCTTTATTTTGGCTTGTGGATCTCCTCTGTGCTAATCCCAGAAGCTTTTGTTTGCTTGTATCCTTTAAGCTGCACCCCAAGAAAGCTATTTTGGGTGCTTAGTTTTTTGGAATTGCTCTTTTAAAATCTAGCAAAAGCCTAAGTTCCAGATGTATTTTCTTCCTTTTTGTTTTGAATAAAACGTACCTTTTTGAAGAACAGGACTGGATTTTTGGTGTCCTAAGAGGTTTGTGCATATATCGTTTAATTAACTGGTGATAACAGATTTCCTTTGTTTTCCTTCTCAGCTCTTCCCTGGAGGGGGAGTGAAAGGGCTTGAGGGTACCCACAGGGAGGAATTCCAAAGTGCTCTTCCTGGGTTCAAGGGTTTGGGTGTTTTGTTTTGTTTTGTTTTTTGTTGTTGTTTTTGCCTCTGGGTGGTGGCAGAGTTTACCAAGCCAAGTTCAGAGAAAAGCTGTAACCTTGGGGGTATAATACAAGCCCGAAGTGGCCAGTATTAATTTTTAAAATCCTTGCGGGCCCCCACCTTCTGCACTCAAAGTGCCAGAGTGGGGATTCAGCCTTGACACCTTCAGATGCATACGAAGAAGTGGGCTGTAGTCCACGAAAGCTTATGCTCTAATAAATTTGTTAGTCTCTAAGGTGCCACAAGTCCTCATTTCTTTGTTGTTCTATCATTGTAGTCCCCATTTCCCTTTGTTTGTCTGTATAATCTGTCTGGTTCTGTGATTGTTTCTGTTTGCTGTATAATTAATTTTGTTGGGTGCAAACCAATTAAGGTGGTGGGATATAATTGGTTAAATAACCATGTTAGAATGTGTTAGGATTGGTTAGTTAAATTTCAGTAAAATGATTGGTTACAAGCGAGAGAGAGTCCGGTAGAACCTTATAGACTAACAGACGTATTGGAGCATAAGCTTTCGTGGGTGAATACCCACTTCATCAGATGCATCTGGCCATGGATGAGGTGCCACGGGACTCTTTCTCGCTTTTTACAGATCCAGACTAACACGGCTACCCCTCTGATGATTGGTTAAGGTATAACGAAGCAGTTTTACTAGATAGTCTGCAGTCAATCAGGAAGATAAGGGGGGAATTAGAATAATGTTTTCCTAAGGGGGGGGTTGGGAACAGGGACACAGGCAAGGCTCTGTGGTGTCAGAGCTGGGAAGGGGGACACTGAGGAAGGAAATTGGAATCATTGCTTGATGGAAGTTCACCCCAATAAACATTGAATTGTTTGCACCTTTGGACTTTGGGTATTGCTGCTCTCTGTTCACGCGAGGAGGACCAGAGAAGTGAGAGTGAAGGAATAAGCCCTCTAACAATGGGCTTTTATTTTAACCATCTGGATCCTCTGATACTGCCCTGCCAATTTCTCTATTTGCTGCCATAAGGTCTTGTTTTTAATGTCAGATCTGTCAGTTCCCATAAAACCTACACTATTCCACCATGATAGGTAGGTGGTGGTTTCCTTGTAAACATAATCTGAATCAGTTCCTATTATTAGCTCTGTTTGCTTGTTCTTCATTCTAGCTAAAACTTCCAAGACTGATGACACTTCTGCAGATGGTGTTCCTCCTTTGATCAATTTGTACTGGATGAAGTTAACTATTTGCAGGTTTCCAGTGAAGCAAATCCCTGCAAAGCCAGTGACGCATCTTCCTTTGGTGTAAAATGAGCTACTGTCCACAAACCAAATGGTTCTTCCAATCACCTGTTCAACTGGGGTTGTTTTAAAGACAGGGTGTGCTTTGGATTCCCGTTGGGGTTCATAAACATGTTCTGGACCGCTTATAGTCAATCCCCATACAGATATTTCAGATTCTTTCAATGGGACTAATTGAACATTCTCGGACGTGAGAGCAAAGACCCTTTGAACGGCCTTATCTACTCTCATATGTCCTTTAGACAGATTTTCCTGACTGAGTAATTTTCCCAGCGGATGGTGACTCTTTACAATCACCTTGCTTGCTCCAATAATTGCCTGAGCTTTTTGTAGTGTCCAGTCAGCAGCGAGAGCAGTTTGCTCACAAATTCCCAGTTTGCTTTCTGGACCTGTCAATGCTCTGCTATAATAAGCAATGGGTCTCTCCCCAGCACCAGTATCCTGTGTAAGCACACTAACAATACAGACATTCTTCACACTAGGGAAATTCGTCGTTAGGGGCGGCCAAAGTAGGTGCCTCCATTAACCCTTTTTTCAGGCTTTCCCATGTATTAGTTGCCTCTTCTGTCGAGGTCCACTGTGGTCTTTTCAGTACCTCATACAGGGGACCTGTCTGCTCTGCATACCCAACCATAAATTTTCTGCAGAAGTTAGAGCCCCCAAACAGATTGCAAAGATTTAGTATCTACCGGCATAGGGAGGTTAACAATACACTTCACTCTGTCCTTATCCACAGACCTTCCCCCTGTACTGAGTCGAATTCCAAGATATTGGACTTTTCTTTCTGTTTAATCAGGGATTTAGAGGGGTTAAGTTTCAAGCCGTGCACTTAGCAGCAAGTCAGTAACTGCCACATTAACGCTTCATGTTCCTGTTCTGTTTCACTGACTATTAAAATGTCATCTACATACTGGACTATCCTTCCCGTTTGTAACAGTCCCTCCTTCTCTAGCGTATTTCTCACTACAGTATGAAATATTGTGGGTGTTTCACAGTACCCCATAGGCAAAACACCCCAGCAGTATTGCATACCTTGGAATACAAAGGATGTTCTGTATTGAGACTCTGGGTTTAAAAGTAAACTCCAAAAGCCGTTTCCCACGTCAACTACCGAGAACCACTTCATGTCAGGGGTTACTACCTCCAACAGGTCTGGGTAAGCAGCCACTACTGGTGCTCCCCGTTTGGCAGTTCTGTTTAACCCCCGACAGTCAATAGTTAATCTCCATGTTCCAGCAGGTTTTTTAACTGGCAAGATTGGTGCCACGTTAGGCACTGAACACCTTGGAATTAATTCTCGTATTTCCAATTCTTCTATAACTCGCCTTAAAGATTCTTTTGCTCCCTGAGGTACTGGGTAGTGTTTTGTGTATGGGGGTGTGTCTCCTTCTATTGTAACAGAGCTTTGTATTTTTCCCATATCTAGGGAGTCCACTGCCCAGACGGTTTGAATCTCAGCCCATCAGCTTTCCCAGCCTTCCAGCACAGGAGGTGCCTGTTTAGGCTTTATCGCTTTTACCATCTGAGTGGAAAGCCCCGTGAGGATCAGATTAACGTCATTTGTTTCTCCCATTACAGTGAGAGTTGTCTGATACACGTATTTGGGACATCCAGGATTATTCCCAATCATTTGATAGTTTCTGCCCCAATGAGATTTTCTCTCCCTGCAATAGCACACTTCTCCTGAATGGTATGTACACCAAAATGGTATGTTTGCTTAGTTCCTGATATGCCCTGTAGTTGTATGGATTCCACAACTGGATATACATTAAATACATCTTTTATTATAGGAATTCCAGCCCCCATGTCCAATAGAAAAGCCCGTCCCTGACTCGGATATTTAAGTGGGGGCATCCCCAGACATCTATTGTCATGGGTTGCTGGAAAATGCATTCCGAGTTGCGGGGAAGGCTGTCCTATGCTACTGAATTACTAGCAATCGGATCATTCAATCCAGACACCAAAACAGTCACTTTAGCCATCTTCCTCACTGCCTTTTCTTCCTCCTTTTGAGACTCCTTGCCAATCATACATGCCTGTAGCTGCGCCCACAGCGTCTCATTCTCTCCTTTAAGGTCTACGTTCTCCTGTTTCAGAGCTCCAGGAGACACCCATTCACTCTCTTTATTTACTCCTCTACCTCTGTTCATTCCACGATCTCTCCAACCCTGGCCACCCTGAAAGAAACCCCAATAACCACAGACTCCAATAAGGTATGAAGGCACCCGACCAGGTTTATTGTCAAATGAAGGATAGTAATAGTTTCCCACAGACCCTACAGGATGTACTACGAATATGTGCCCCCTGACAATGGACCATCTCAGACAGTGGCGGGATTGTCCTCTGCCCCAGACAAAGACAACTCTTCAGGGGTACTTTTATACACAGGTACAAACAAATCACACATCACTCCTGACGTATTGAAGTACAACCCCTCTATGTGTCCAGGTGCCGCCTATTACCTTGTACATGTTGGTATGAGCAAAACAACTCGATCCATCATATTATTCTTTTAACCCTGTTTTTAGGATGGGTCAGCACGTTCCTGTTATCTGCCAAAATTCCCTCTGAGTCAAATCAACTGCCATCAAAGAATCAGCCGTGACATGTCTGGCGACCTCCACCCTGGGATTAGTTACCAGTTGTATTTCTCCAGTCAAGAATCTCAATGTTAGTCTCCTTAATAAGTAATCCGTGGCTGAATCTCCAGGCTTCATGTAATCTGCATAGGATAAAACATTCATGGGTCTTTGACCTTTATCTTTCCCTAACAGCATAATAAATCGTGCTATCAGTTGGTGTGCTTCTGGCTGCCTGTCCAAAACATTTTCACTCGATCTACTGACTGTCTAATCTCCCAGTGGTAGCTGCCCTGATTAACCTATAAGATTCACTCATATTTAAATTCTCTCTTCCTCCTAACTTTGCCCACTGTACTAGCCATGGAGCTAAATTTTTCATATTCAATGGGCCTAATGACTTTACCATCAACTATAAATCTGATGAATTTACAGGAATTATTTGTGTCTGCTCTTACTGTATCTCCCCCACTAAATCCTTAATGGTTGACCTCCATTCTATCACTGCTACACACTTTTCTGGCTTAGGTTCTCCAGGCCAGTTTCTTATTTCTTCCCTTAACTTAATATAAAGCCCCTCTTGAGGTTGGTCAAATTCCCTTTTCTCTTAACCCCCTCGCAGATCCTCTCCATACCAAATATTTAAATCCAAACACAAATACACATCTCTTTCTTTTTGACACACATCCGCAACTTGTAGCTCCTGTATTTTCACTTGCTTTTTCTGTCCTGCTCTAATTTTCTGGCACCAACTGTGAGAAATGCTTGTGATCTCCTCTTCCTTTCCATTGGTGAAATCTCGAATTCACTGTTTCATTCCTATCACTTGATGATCTAATTTATTTTTATCTGCTTTAATCTTTTTCCAATCCATCATTCTTTTCTCCAGTTCCCTATTTTCTTTCCCTATTTGTTCTAACGGAGTTTGCATTATCTGCGCCTGCCTCACTTCCCGCTCCAAATTTTCCTGCCAAGGTTTAAAATTCTCTTGTAATGTATCTGATGAAGTGGGCTGTAGCCCATGAAAGCGTACTCCTGTTCTTTTTGCGGATACAGACTAACAGGGCTGCTACTTTGAAACTTGTAATGTTTGTAAATCTGCACAGATTTCCCCCTTACATAAAATTGCCTTTTACAGCTTGCCAAAACAACAATACTACGGCTGTTTGCTTTTTACTGGCATTCGGCTTGTATGTTTGTACATCTTTCTCAAACATGTTTTCTAAGGTATCAAATGTTATATCCGGTTCCACTGCACCTTGCATTCAAGGGCATGTCCCAAATGCAATAATCTCCTTCTCTAAGAAAGAAGGGGCTTAAACTTTCGTCTACTGGGGTTCCTCTTCCACCCCTTTTCTTCTCTTCTTAAAAAAGTATTTTAAACGTTATTACACTGACACCATGAGGGATCTCCCACACGTTTTCCCCTCAGCAATTTCACAAATAAGGAGTCACCCTTATTAGTCTTAAATAAGGACTCTCCCAACACTGTAAGACCCCGTCTCCAAATCTGGCACTCCTTAATATCTCTCCTCCCTCCGCATTCTCCACCACTTGTTAGACCCGCAATAGAGGTCTCCCTACGGGATGGGGAGCAAGGAGATATTGGACACAGTGTTGGTATATAATACTCTAAATGGTCTTTATTGATAACAAAACAAACCTTATTCCCTCCACATTCACACCCCAAACATACTATACCAGAGTCCAAAGGTCATAAGGGGATAGAGACTAGGACGGAGAATATCTTATTGCCCTTATATAAATCCATGGTACGCCCACATCTTGAATACTGAGTACAGATGTGGTCTCCTCATCTCAAAAAAGATATACTGGCATTAGAAAAGGTTCAGCGAAGGGCAACTAAATGATTAGGAGTTTGGAATGGGTCCCATATGAGGAGAGATTAAAGAGGCTAGGACTTTTCAGCTTGGAAAAGCGGAGACTAAAGGTGGGATATGATAGAGGTATATAAAATCATGAGTGGTGTGAAGAAAGTGAATAAGGAAAAATTATTTACTTGTTCCCATAATATAAGAACTAGGGGCCACCAAATGAAATTAATGGACAGCAGGTTTAAAACAAATAAAAGGAAGTTCTTCTTCACACAGCGCACAGTCAACTTGTGGAACTTCTTTCCTGAGGAGGTTGTGAAGGCTAGGACTATAACAGGGTTTAAAAGAGAACTGGATAAATTCATGGAGGTTAAGTCCATTAATGGCTATTAGCCAGGACGGGTAAGGAATGGTGTCCCTAGCCTCTGTTTGTCAGAGGGTGGAGATGGATGGCAGGAGAGAGATCACTTGATCATTACCTGTTAGGTTCACTCCCTCTGGGGCACCTGGCATTGGCCACTGTCGGTAGACAGGATACTGGGCTGGATGGGCCTTTGGTCTGACCCAGTATGGCCGTTCTTATGTTCTTATGTTCAGAATGGTCCCAATTGCCAGTGTAGGTTCCTTCCATCAGGCCTTCTCACCGCACAATTCCAAAGAAACAACCTTGGGCGGGCTGCCATGAGCCAAGGCCATGAGCCAAGAAATGCCATTTCCCGAAATTCTTACACAATTTTATCTCAGTCCAGCTGGAATTGTTTCCTTTTCTGATGATTTTCTGTATTTTTCTTGGATTGTAAAATTGTTTTTGCAAAAAGAGTTCTAAGAATCCTTGACCTTAACTCCATGCTTCGGTATTCAGACCAGGCTTCAATGATCTACATCCCAACATCTCTATGACTCTGCACTGACCTGGAGAGGAAATGGCTGGGCCATGATTCCTGACCTGGCAATTGTGAGAATGGGAAGTGTGGTCATAGGCGGCCATTTCTCTGGAAAGGCATGATGAAGGCTCCTATCGATATAAACTGCACCGACAGCAAGGCGTAGAACAGAGACATCAGCAGCCATGCACCCGGACAGCTACTACCACAAATGGGAAAGCTCAAAGCAGATGGAACTGGCAGTGCAGGGAGTGAGCAGCACACCTGGGAGAGCCGGTAAAGGTGAGCTGGTCTGAGGAAGGGTGGTCTTGTGATTAAGGAGCTGCCCTGGCAGTCAGGAGTCTTGGGTCCGATTCCTGGCTTTGCTAATTTGAGGTTGGCCAGTGCCAACAATCAGCATAGTTTCTCTCTCTCTCCCAATCAGTGTATTGCTTAAATATGGATATTCCCATCATCCACATAAACTCCTTTCTTATCATGGGGCAAACTCATCCCTGGGTCACTCCAGTGTCTTCAGTGTTGCTATTTCAGGGAGGGAACTGGTCCTGTGAGCCTGCCCATGTCTTCCCGCTACAGCCTGAGAGGATTCTCATGTTCCCTTTAAGGCAGGGGCTTGTCAATCTGGGGGTCACACTCACCCTGCCCTCCCCATATTGCCAAAAGGGAGAGGGATTCCCAACATGGAAAATGGAACACAGGGAAGACCGAGAAATACCTCAAGGTATTTACCCTGTGGTGAATCCCTCCCCTCCCTTTGTCCAGTCAACTTCTCTTGTGGGGAACCATGTTCAGTGCTGGGAGTCTCTCCCCAAAGGGAATGTTGTGGGGGTTGATCCTGCTGTGACGTTATTGACATGAACTGTGACTGTATAGACCATTGTTGCAACCAAGGTCATATAGTGGCACCAAACCTTGTACAAAGGAGGTTAAGTAAGGTGTCCTTGAAAAGGTTATGATTTGCTGGTTATGATTATGCTATCTGTATGCACGTATCGTTTTTCTATTTGACGTTATAAGTATTGGCTCTATACTGTCTGTATTTCAAACTTGGACTATGCTTCTGGGTGACACCCCAGACAGTGGGGCATCAGCATTGCCTAGCCTGCTTAATGGCCCATAAAGGACCATCAGCCATACAACTGACCCATTGAGAGAAGGCAGATACACCTTGTAACTCAGCAAGGCATGCAGGGACATACCTCGGGACAGAACTCTAAGGCTTTCAAGCCATGGCTGGGCAGCTTGTATTTGAGAAAAACTAAGAACAAGTCACATGGCAGATGATATAAAAGGCCCTGGAAACTCCTCCATTTTCTCTTCAATCCTGCTTCTTACCTCTGGAGGAACTTTGTTTCACTGAAGCTCCGAACATAGGACTGAATGACCCATCCCAGCTGTGGATGTACTCCAGGGATTTGATTTGAGCCTCCAGTTTAATCCATCATTGCTACAAGCCTGAACCAATAACGTTGCCATTACTGTATATAATTGATTTCATTTAACCAAGTCTAGCTCCCATCTATATTTTTTTCTTTTTATGAATAAACCTTTAGATTCTAGATTCTAAAGAATTGGCAACAGCATGATTTGTGGTAAAGATCTGACCTGTATACTGACCTGGGTCTGGGACTTGGTCCTTTGGGATTGGGAGAACCTTTTTTCTTTTGCTGGGGTATTGATTTCGTCCTCATAATGAATGGCACTGGTGCTGATACTGGGAAACTGGAGTGTCAAAGGGAATTGCTTGTATGATCTATGGTAGCCAGTGGGGTGAGACCGAAGTCCTCTCTGTTTGGCAGGTTTGGTGTGCCTTAGAGATGGAGAACCACCAGCCTGGGGCAATGACTGCCCTGATCTAAGCAACTTGTCCTGAAATGATACTTTCAGTTGTGTCCCACCAGAGTCAGCATTGTTACACCCACATTGAGATATCTAACCAGCATTGCTCCCCACAGCTCTTTGTCACTCCAACTCCACCCAAGGGAAGGCCATTGAAATCCTGTATCTCCTGCTGGCGATTTGCATTGCAGTGGCCACAGCTCTCATCGTGGTGAAACTTGGGAAATGTAAGTCTCCTGTTCGTTTCTACCTCAGCCTCAGATCTCACCTGCCAAGAGTGAGGCTGCTCTGACTAGTTTGGGGTGGATTTTAGCAGTGGGGCACAAAATTGGGCAGAGACTGGAGGCTCAGCTGTGACCTTAATTATGGAGCTGTTGCCATTGCTAGGTAACTTTCACTCACCTGTGAGTTAAGGTGACCGGATTTTCAAAGGGGAGGAATTTGTCTTTAGCATGTGGCCTGCTAGCTTTCCAGGGGACTTGTGCTCGTAAACCTCAGAAAAATATGAACCAAAATCATTAACTAGGCCATGTTTGTGGTGACATTTTGAAGGTTGTGAAATATTCATACAAAAATGTTTTTTCAAGGGTGTTCTTGGGCCAGTGCAAAGGGTTGGCTGCGGATCCCGCTAGTGGAGAAGAAATGTTTGGGAGTGAGAACAATGAAACGGGGCATAGCACAATGCGCTGCCACAATTGCCTCTTCCACATTAACACAAGGAGAGCTTGGGCCCGACAAATACATTCCTTCCCTTTTTAACTTTGCAACCAGCTAACCACACACAAACCGAGACAGGCTCCTCGTGGCAGCAGGCGGCTTTCTGCTCCGCACAGCAGTCAGAGCCCTGCATTGCTCTGGGAAGGCTGAACCTTTTCACTCTCAGCTTTGCTCTGCCCCTTTGAGCTGTCCAGCCACATTCCACGCCCGGGTGTAGTAAAGCAGCTGCACCGCATCTCTTGGGGCCACTGGCAGGTCAGTGTAACATAGAGCAGCCCCAACGCAGCTCTACATTGTACCGAGGACCGAGCTGCTGTCCAGAATAATGAATCCCGGTGTTAAGCACAGTGCACCTGTAGTGGAGGATCACAACTAGCATGAAGTAATGGACATCAGAAGTCTTGGGTAGTACCTGGGAGGAAAGTGCATTTTACAGCACCACAGATATCCCCACAGATATGGGTTTCCCCTGATGATAAATTTTACTCTGCTATCAAAAGTCTCATGTCTACAGTGTCCCAGGGTCTTGCCAAAGCCCAGCTGGATCGAAATACTATAAGAAGAGATGCCAAGAGAAATCTGTCAAATCACAAGAACTATCTAGGTGAGAGGATAAAGGACATGTTTCTATTCCTTGTTTGACTTCGCGGATCTTTTCTGGTCCTTACACCTCAAGGGAGGGGAGAGTTGGGCCCACGGGGTCAGGTGCAGGGCTGGTGAAGTTGATGTAGCTCCTTGGACTTCAGTGGAGCTGAGCAGACACACATCAGCTGGGGATGTGACCACGGCTCAGACAGGACTCTAGATCAGGGGTGGGCAAACTACAGCCTGTGGGATTGCCCCCCATGGTGCCTCAGGCAACGCACCACTCTCAGAAGCGGCCCGGCACATGGGGCCCAGGGGGAGGCAGGGCAGATGGCTCCATGTGCTGCCTAAACCTCCAGGCACCGCCCCCTGCAGCTCCCATTGGCCAGGAATGGGGAACCGCAGCCAATGGGAGCGTCGGGCAATGTACCTGGAGGTGTGGCAAGGGCAGCATGCGGAGCCCTCTGCTCCCCCTCCCCCAGGGGCCACGCAGAGACGTGGTGAGCGGCATGGCGTGGGGCCAGGCCAGACGTGCAAAGAGCCTGCCTTGGCACCAGTGTGCGCCACTGCCACCCCGGAGCCCAAACCCCTCCTGCACCCTGCTCCCCAACACCCTGCCCTGAGCCCCATGTCTGCACGTTGCAGCCCTCCTGCACCCCAACCCCCTGCCCTGATCCCCCCACCACACCCCGCACTCCTCCTGCACCCCAACCCCCTGCCCTGATCCCCGTGCTGCACCTTGCAACCCAACTCCCTGCCCTGAGCTCCCTATTGCACCCCGCACCCCAACTCCCTGCCCTGAGCCCCCTGCTGCACCCCTCCTGCACCGCAACTCACTGCTCTGAGCCCCCTGTCACACCGTGCACCCCTCCTGAACCCTAACCTCCTGCCCAGAGGCCCCGCTGTACCCCGCACTCCCATGAACCCCAACTCCCTGCCCTGAGCCCCGTCACACCACGCACCCCTCCTGCACTGCAACTCACTGCTCTGAGCCCCCTGTCACACCGTGCACCCCTCCTGCACCCCAACTCCCTGCCCTAAGCTCCCTATTGCACCTTGCACCCCAACTCCCTGCCCTGAGCCCCCTGCTGCACCCCTCCTGCACCGCAACTCACTGCTCTGAGCCCCCTGTCACACCGTGCACCCCTCCTGAACCCTAACCTCCTGCCCTGAGGCCACGCTGTGCCCCGCACTCCCATGAACCCCAACTCCCTGCCCTGAGCCCCGTCACACCACGCACCCCTCCTGCACCCCAACTCCCTGCCCTGAGCCCCGTCACACCACGCACCCCTCCTGCACCCCAACTCCCTGCACTGAGCCCCCTGTCACACCACGCAACCCTCCTGAACCCTAACCCCACTGTACCCTGCATGCCCATGCACCCCAACTCCCTGAGCTGAGCCCCCGTCGCACCTGCATACCTCCTGCACCCCAACCACATGCCCTGAGCTCCCTCCTGCCGTCCGCATGCCTCCTCCACCCCAACCCCCTTCCCTGAGCCTCCTCATACACTCTGCACCACTCCTCTACCCCAATCCCTTCCCCTGAGCCCCTCCCTGCACACTGCACCCCCTCCCACATCCCACACTGCCCATCATACCCCAATCCCCTGCCCCGGCCCTCCATATAATTTCTCCACCCAGATGTGGCCCTCGGCCAAAAAACTTTGCCCAACCCTGCTCTAGATTATTGTGGGGTGTGCGACAACCTCAGGAAGGGGAAGCAGCTCTTAGAAGTTGTTGGATAACATTGTCCTGTTCCTATCCAATGAAATTTTGTTTTGATGGGGTCACGTTTCTACCAGTGTCTCATTGGCTGAGAGGGTTATCCTGATAGGGAAGCCATGGGCATGAGAGGAATTGGTCTGTACCAGGAGTAGGCACATGCCTGGGGCCCCAACCCTCCCAGAAGAGTGTGGTGGTGTGTCCCCAAAAACCCAGCAAATGGCCCCTACCAACCTACCTATAGTTGGGATCATTGCACAGGGGCAGGGCCAATGGGAGCCATCATGCTGGGGTGTGCGTGATGCCCCTGGATTGTCTTAATGCAGCCCTCGGTCTGACCTGTTTTTTCCATCACAGTTCCCCTGAGTGGGTCATTGACTGGATCTCTCTTAAGAAACACTGGTGTTAATTTACTAATTTACCCCTGGGATTCTTAACGCTATAATGAGCCTGCACCCACCTGGACTGCATGGGTGTCTCTATGCTGCACGTCCTGGCCCCTGAGAACATCCCAGTAACAGTGGGTTAGTAAACAGATCCTGCTACTCCAAAAGGGGGTCTGAGCCCCAGCTGAGCAGAGGTTGGCTGCTGTTGTGCCTAAGGCATGGGCTGGAACTCACAAGATCTGGCTTTAGTTCCCAGTTTTGCCGCTGACTCCATGTGTGACCTTGAAAGAGTCACTTCATTTCTCTGTGCCTCAGTTTCACTATCTGTGAAATGGGTAACATTGCTTGTCTATTTGTATTGTAACCATCTCTCGCTCCATGTCCTTGCAGTGCCAGAGCAAGGGTACCCAATCTCAGTTCGGGTTTGTGCAGCACCTGGCACAAAGGGGCCCTAATCTCAGGTGGGGCTGGTAGGCAGCACTGTAATATAAATAAGTAATGGCTATAAGTGAAATCTATTTGCATCCTGGAAAACGACTGCGCTTGCTCCATAAATTTCACACACTCCTGGATGAATGGTCCTTATCCAGCGCTCCTCAGGGGTGGAGCATGTGGGTGGGGCACCATGTGTTGTTATTTCAAATGGAAACTCCCCATTCTCTCATCTTCCTTTTAGAGTTAAAGATGTCCAAAGAATTCAACATGTTTAACAGTCGACTTCTTAATGGTATGTTCTGCTGATGTTTCTCAAGAGGTTGGGCATGAACAGTTCCCTTGTCACAAGACGTGCACTAAAATCATGGGGGTTGCCCATGGGTGGGGTCTCTCCCTTTGAGGCGCCCATGTACCTCAGTTCTTTTCTACCCCCTGTTATTTGCAGTGTCCAAGGAGCTGGCTGGCAGGAAATGTCTGGGAGTGAGAACAATGAAACGGGGCATAGCACAATGTGCTGCCACAATTACCTCTTCCACATTAGCACAAGGAGAGCTTGGGCCCGACAAATACATTCCTTTCCTATTTAACTTTGCAACCAGCTAACCACACACAAACCGAGACAGGCTCCTAGTGGAAGCAGGCGGCTTTCTGCTCCGCACAGCAGTCAGAGCCCTGCATTGCTCTGGGAAGGCTGAACCTTTTCACTCTCAGCTTTGCTCTGCCCCTTTGAGCTGTCCAGCCACATTCCACGCCCGGGTGTAGTAATAGCAGCTGCACCGCACATCTTGGGGCCACTGGCAGCTCAGTGTAACATAGAGCAGCCCCAACGCAGCTCTACATTGTACCAAGGACACAGCTGATGTCCAGAATAATGAATCCCGGTGTTGACCACAGTGCACCTGTAGCGGAGGATCACAGCTAGCATTAGGTAATGGACATAAGAAGTCTAGGGTAATAACAGGGAGGAAATCATGTTTTACAGCAGCAGGGATGTCCCCAAAGTTATGGGTTTCCCTGCTGATAAATTTTACTCTGCCATCAAAAGTCTCATGTCTACAGTGTCCCAGGGTCTTGCTGAAGCCCAGCTGGATCGAGATGCTATCAGAAGAGATGCCCAGAGAAATCTGTCACTTCACCAGGACTATCTAGGTGAGAGGATAAAGGAAATGTTTCTAGTCCTTGTCTGTCTTCAAGGATCTTTTCTGGTCCTTACAGCTCAAGGAAGGAGAGAGTGGGGCCAACGGGGTCAGGTGCAGGGCTGGTGAACTTGATGTAGCTCCTTGGACTTCACTGGAGCTGATCAGACATACATCAGCTGGGGATCTGACCCCAGCTCAGACAGGACTCTAGATTATTGTGGGGTGTGGGAGAAACATAGGAGGTGGAAGCAGCTCTTAAAACTTGTTGAATAACATTGTCCTGCTCCTAGGATCACTGATTGTCCAATGAAATTTTGTTGTGATGAGGTCACGTTTCTACCAGTGTCTCATTGGCTGAGAGTGTTATCCTGCTGGGGAAGCCATGGGCATGAGTAGAATTGGTCTGTACAGGGAGTAGGCACATGCCTGGGGACCCCATAAAGACAATTCCTGCTTGGATGAATAGGAACTGAGACCCATCCTCTCCAGGAAATTCCCTTGACCATCTGAAGAAACGAAGCAGGAATATGGGCGGGAGAGGGGGAGCAGCCCTCCCAGAAGAGTGTGGTGGTGTGTCCCCAAACACCCAGCTAATGGCCTCTGCCAACTTACCTACAGTTAGTATTATTGCACAGGAGCAGGGCCAATAGGAGCCCTCATGCTGAGGTGTGCCTGATGCCCCTGGAATGTCTTAATGCAGTCCTGGATCTGACCTGTTTTTTCCACCACAGTTCCCCTGAGTGGGTCATTGACTGGATCTCTCTTAATAAAGACTGGTGTTAATTTGCTAGTTTGCCCCTGCGACTCTAATGACCCTGAACCCATCTGGAATGCATGACTGTCTTTGTGCAGCATGTCCTGGGCACTCAGAACTTCACAGTAACAGGGGGTTAGTACTCAAATCCTGCTACTCCAAAGGGGGTCTAAGCAACAGCTGAGTAGAGGTTGGCTGCTCTTGTGCCTAAGGCATGGGCTGGAACTCACAAGATCTGGCTTTAGTTCCCAGTTTTGCCGCTGACTCCATGTGTGACCTTTAAAGAGTCACATCATTTCTCTGTGCCTCAGTTTCACTATCTGTGAAATGGGTAACATTTCTTGTCTCTTTGTATTGTAACCATTTCTCGCTCTGTGTCCTTGCAGTGCCAGAGCAAGGGTACCCAATCTCAGTTCGGGTTTGTGCAGCACCTGGCACAAAGGGGCCCTAATCTCAGGTGGGGCTGGTAGGCAGCACTGTAATATAAATAAGTAATAGCTATAAGTGAAATCTATTTGCATCCTGGAAAACAACTGCGCTTGCTCCATAAATTTCACACACTCCTGGATGAATGGTCCTTATCCAGCGCTCCTCAGGGGTGGAGCATGTGGGTGGGGCACCATGTGTTGTTATTTCAAATGGAAACTCCCCATTCTCTCATCTTCCTTTTAGAGTTAAAGATGTCCAAAGAATTCAACGTGTTTAACAGTCGACTTCTTAATGGTACGTTCTGCTGATGTTTCTCAAGAGGTTGGGCATAAACAGTTCCCTTGTCACAAGACGTGCACTAAAATCATGGGGGGTTGCCCATGGGTGGGGTCTCTCCCTTTGAGGCACCCATGTACCTCAGTTCTTTTCTGCCCCCTGTTGTTTCCAGTGTCCAAGGAGCTGGCTGGCAGGAAATGTCTGGGAGTGAGAACAATGAAACGGGGCATAGCACAATGCGCTGCCACAATTGCCTCTTCCACATAACACAAGGAGAGCTTGGGCTCGACAAATACATTCCTTTCCTATTTAACTTTGCAACCAGCTAACCACACACAAACCGAAACAGGCTCCTCGTGGCAGCAGGCGGCTTTGTGCTCTAGACAGCAGTCAGAGCCCTGCATTGCTCTGGGAAGGCTGAACCTTTTCACTCTCAGCTTTGCTCTGCCCCTTTGAGCTGTCCAGCCACATTCCACGCCCGGGTGTAGTAATAGCAGCTGCACCGCATCTCTTGGGGCCACTGGCAGCTCAGTGTAACATAGAGCAGCCCCAACGCAGCTCTACATTGTACCAAGGACACAGCTGATGTCCAGAATAATGAATCCCGGTGTTGAGCACAGTGCACCTGTAGCGGAGGATCACAGCTAGCACGAGGTAATGGACATAGGAAGTCTAGGGTAATAACAGGGAGGAAATCATGTTTTACAGCAGCAGGGATGTCCCCAAAGTTATGGGTTTCCCCTGCTGATAAATTTTACTCTGCTATCAAAAGTCTCATGTCTACAGTGTCCCGGGGTCTTGCCGAAGCCCAGCTGGATCGAGATGCTATCAGAAGAGATGCCCAGAGAAATCTATCAGATCACAAGGACTATCTAGGTGAGAGGATAAAGGAAATGTTTCTATCCCTTGTCGGTCTTCAAGGATCGTTTCTGGTCCTTACAGCTCAAGGGAGGAGAGAGTGGGGCCCACGGGGTCAGGTGCAGGGCTGGTGAACTTGATGTAGCTCCTTGGACTTCACTGGAGCTGATCAGACATACATCAGCTGGGGATCTGACCCCAGCTCAGACAGGACTGTAGATTATTGTGGGGTGTGGGAGAAACATAGGAGGTGGAAGCAGCTCTTAAAAGTTGTTGGATAACATTGTCCTGCTCCTAGGATCACTGATTATCCAATGAAATTTTGTTGTGATGAGGTCACGTTTCTACCAGTGTCTCATTGGCTGAGAGTTTTATCCTGCTGGGGAAGCCATGGGCATGAGTAGAACTGGTCTGTACAGGGAGTAGGCACATGCCTGGGGCCCCCATAAAGACAATTCCTGCTTGGATGAATAGGAACTGAGACCCATCCTCTCCAGGAAATTCCCTTGACCATCTGAAGAAACGAAGCAGGAATATGGGCGGGGTGGGGGGGGCAGCTCTCCCAGAAGAGTGTGGTGGTGTGTCCCCAAACACCCAGCTAATGGCCTCTGCCAACTTACCTACAGTTGGTATTATTGCACAGGGGTAGGGCCAATAGGAGCCCTCATGCTGAGGTGTCCCTGATTGCCCCTGGAATGTCTTAATGCAGTCCTGGATCTGACCTGTTTTTTCCACCACAGTTCCCCTGAGTGGGTCATTGACTGGATCTCTCTTAATAAAGACTGGTGTTAATTTGCTAATTTGCCCCTGGGACTCTAATGACCCTGAACCCATCTGGAATGCATGACTGTCTTTGTGCAGCATGTCCTGGGCACTCAGAACTTCACAGTAACAGTGGGTTAGTACTCAAATCCTGCTACTCCAAAACAGGGTCTGAGCCCCAGCTGAGCAGAGGTTGGCTGCTCTTGTGCCTAAGGCATGGGCTGGAACTCACAAGATCTGGCTTTAGTTCCCAGTTTTGCCGCTGACTCCATGTGTGACCTTTAAAGAGTCACATCATTTCTCTGTGCCTCAGTTTCACTATCTGTGAAATGGGTAACATTGCTTGTCTATTTGTATTGTAACCATTTCTCGCTCTGTGTCCTTGCAGTGCCAGAGCAAGGGTACCCAATCTCAGTTCGGGTTTGTGCAGCACCTGGCACAAAGGGGCCCTAATCTCAGGTGGGGCAGGTAGGCAGCACTGTAATATAAATAAGTAATAGCTATAAGTGAAATCTATTTGCATCCTGGAAAACAACTGCGCTTGCTCCATAAATTTCACACACTCCTGGATGAATGGTCCTTATCCAGCGCTCCTCAGGGGTGGAGCAGGTGGGTGGGGCACCATGTGTTGTTATTTCAAATGGAAACTCCCCATTCTCTCATCTTCCTTTTAGAGTTAAAGATGTCCAAAGAATTCAACGTGTTTAACAGTCGACTTCTTAATGGTATGTTCTGCTGATGTTTCTCAAGAGGTTGGGCATCAACTGTTCCCTTGTCACAAGACGTGCACTAAAATCATGGGGGTTGCCCATGGGTGGGGTCTCTCCCTTTGACACGCCCATGTACCTCAGTTCTTTTCTGCCCCCTGTTATTTGCAGTGTCCAAGGAGCTGGCTGGCAGGAAATGTCTGGGAGTGAGAACAATGCAATGGGGGCAAAGCACAATGTGCTGCCACAATTACCCCTTCCACATTAACACAAGGAGAGCTTGGGCCCGACAAATACATTCCTTTCCTCTTTAACTTTGCAACCAGCTAACCACACACAAACCGAGACAGGCTCCTCGTGGAAGCAGGCGGCTTTCTGCTCCGCACAGCAGTCAGAGCCCTGCATTGCTCTGGGAAGGCTGAACCTTTTCACTCTCAGCTTTGCTCTGCCCCTTTGAGCTGTCCAGCCACATTCCACGCCCGGGTGTAGTAATAGCAGCTGCACCGCATATCTTGGGGCCACTGGCAGCTCAGTGTAACATAGAGCAGCCCCAACGCAGCTCTACATTGTACCAAGGACACAGCTGATGTCCAGAATAATGAATCCCGGTGTTGACCACAGTGCACCTGTAGCGGAGGATCACAGCTAGCATGAGGTAATGGACATAAGAAGTCTAGGGTAATAACAGGGAGGAAATCATGTTTTACAGCAGCAGGGATGTCCCCAAAGTTATGGGTTTCCCCTGCTGATAAATTTTACTCTGCTATCAAAAGTCTCATGTCTACAGTGTCCCAGGGTCTTGCCGAAGCCCAGCTGGATCGAGATACGATTAGAAGAGATGTCAAGAGAAATCTATCAGATCACAAGGACTATCTAGGTGAGAGGATAAAGGAAATGTTTCTATCCCTTGTCGGTCTTCAAGGATCGTTTCTGGTCCTTACAGCTCAAGGGAGGAGAGAGTGGGGCCCACGGGGTCAGGTGCAGGGCTGGTGAACTTGATGTAGCTCCTTGGACTTCACTGGAGCTGATCAGACATACATCAGCTGGGGATCTGACCCCAGCTCAGACAGGACTGTAGATTATTGTGGGGTGTGGGAGAAACATAGGAGGTGGAAGCAGCTCTTAAAAGTTGTTGGATAACATTGTCCTGCTCCTAGGATCACTGATTGTCCAATGAAATTTTGTTTTGATGAGGTCACGTTTCTACCAGTGTCTCATTGGCTGAGAGTGTTATCCTGCTGGGGAAGCCATGGGCATGAGCGGAATTGGTCTGTAGAGGGAGTAGGCGCATGCCTGGGGCCCCCATAAAAACACTCCTCCTTGGGTGAGTGGGAACTGAGACCCGTCTCCTTCAGGAAATTCCCTTGACCATCTGAAGAAAGGAAGCAGGAATATGGGCCGCGGGGGCAGCCCTCACAGAAGAGTGTGGTGGTGTGTCCCCAAACACCCAGCAAATGACCCCTCCCAACCTACCTACAGTTGGTATTGTTGCACAGGGGTAGGAGCAATAGGAGCCCTCATGCTGAGGTGTCCCTGATGCCCCTGGATTGTCTTAATGCAGTCCTGGATCTGACCTGTTTTTTCCACCACAGTTCCCCTGAGTGGGTCATTGACTGGATCTCTCTTAATAAAGACTGGTGTTAATTTGCTAATTTGCCCCTGGGACTCTAATGAGCCTGAACCCATCTGGACTGCATGGTTGACTTTGTGCAGCATGTCCTGGGCACTCAGAACTTCACAGTAACAGTGGGTTAGTACTCAAATCCTGCTACTCCAAAACAGGGTCTGAGCCCCAGCTGAGCAGAGGTTGGCTGCTGTTGTGCCTAAGGCATGGGCTGGAACTCACAAGATCTGGCTTTAGTTCCCAGTTTTGCCGCTGACTCCATGTGTGACCTTGAAAGAGTCACTTCATTTCTCTGTGCCTCATTTTCACTATCTGTGAAATGGGTAACATTTCTTGTCTATTTGTATTCTAACCATTTCTCGCTCCGTGTCCTTGCAGTGCCAGAGCAAGGGTACCCAATCTCAATTCGGGTTTGCGCAGCACATGGCTCAAAGGGGCCCTAATCTCAGCTGGGGCTGGTAGGCAGCACTGTAATATAAAAAGAAGAAGAGGAGTACTTGTGGCACCTTAGAGACTAACAAATTTATTAGAGCATAAGCTTTCGTGGACTACAGCCCACTTCTTCAGATCCGAAGAAGTGGGCTGTAGTCCACAAAAGCTTATACTCTAATAAATTTGTTAGTCTCTAAGGTGCCACAAGTACTCCTCTTCTTCTTTTTGCGGATATAGACTAACACGCCTGCTACTCTGAAACTGTAATATAAATAAGTAATGGCTATAAGTGAAATCTATTTGCATCCTGGAAAACAACTGCGCTTGCTCCATAAATTTCACACACTCCTGGATGAATGGTCCTTATCCAGCGCTCCTCAGGGGTGGAGCATGTGGGTGGGGCACCATGTGTTGTTATTTCAAATGGAAACTCCGCATTCTCTCATCTTCCTTTTAGAGTTAAAGATGTCCAAAGAATTCAACGTATTTAACAGTCGACTTCTTAATGGTAGGTTCTGCTGATGTTTCTCAAGAGGTTGGGCATCAACTGTTCCCTTGTCACAAGACGTGCACTAAAATCATGGGGGTTGCCCATGGGTGGGGTCTCTCCCTTTGAGGCGCCCATGTACCTCAGTTCTTTTCCGCCCCCTGTTATTTGCAGTGTCCAAGGAGCTGGCTGGCAGGAAATGTCTGGGAGTGAGAACAATGCAATGGGGGCATAGCACAATGCGCTGCCACAATCACCTCTTCCACATTAACACAAGGAGAGCTTGGGCCCGACAAATACATTCCTTTCCTATTTAACTTTGCAACCAGCTAACCACACACAAACCGAGACAGGCTCCTCGTGGCAGCAGGCGGCTTTCTGCTCCGCACAGCAGTCAGAGCCCTGCATTGCTCTGGGAAGGCTGATCCTTTTCACTCTCAGCTTTGCTCTGCCCCTTTGAGCTGTCCAGCCACATTCCACGCCCGGGTGTAGTAATAGCAGCTGCACCGCATCTCTTCGGGCCACTGGCAGCTCAGTGTAACATAGAGCAGCCCCAACGCAGCTCTACATTGTACCAAGGACAGAGCTGCTGTCCAGAATAATGAATCCCGGTGTTGACCACAGTGCACCTGTAGTGGAGGATCACAGCTAGCATGAGGTAATGGACATAAGAAGTCTAGGGTAATAACAGGGAGGAAATCATGTTTTACAGCAGCAGGGATGTCCCCAAAGTTATGGGTTTCCCCTGCTGATAAATTTTACTCTGCCATCAAAAGTCTCATGTCTACAGTTTCCCAGGGTCTTGCTGAAGCCCAGCTGGATCGAGATGCTATCAGAAGAGATGCCCAGAGAAATCTGTCACTTCAGCAGGACTATCTAGGTGAGAGGATAAAGGAAATGTTTCTAGTCCTTGTCGGTCTTCAAGGATCTTTTCTGGTCCTTACACCTCAAGGGAGGAGAGAGTGAGGCCCACGGGGTCAGGTGCAGGGCTGGTGAAGTTGTTGTAGCTTCTTGGACTTCAGTGGAGCTGATCAGACATACATCAGCTGGGGATCTGACCCCAGCTCAGACAGGACTGTAGATTATTGTGGGGTGTGGGAGAAACATAGGAGGTGGAAGCAGCTCTTAAAAGTTGTTGAATAACATTGTCCTGCTCCTAGGATCACTGATTATCCAATGAAATTTTGTTGTGATGAGGTCACGTTTCTACCAGTGTCTCATTGGCTGAGAGTTTTATCCTGCTGGGGAAGCCTTGGGCATGAGTGGAATTGGTCTGTACAGGGAGTAGGCACATGCCTGGGGCCCCCATAAAGACAATTCCTGCTTGGATGAATAGGAACTGAGACCCATCCTCTCCAGGAAATTCCCTTGACCATCTGAAGAAACGAAGCAGGAATATGGGCGGGGCGGGGGGGTGCAGCCCTCCCAGAAGAGTGTGGTGGTGTGTCCCCAAACACCCAGCTAATGGCCTCTGACAACTTATCTACAGTTGGTATTATTGCACAGGAGCAGGGCCAATAGGAGCCCTCATGCTGAGGTGTCCCTGATGCCCCTGGATTGTCTTAATGCAGTCCTGGATCTGACCTGTTTTTTCCACCACAGTTCCCCTGAGTGGGTCATTGACTGGATCTCTCTTAATAAAGACTGGTGTTAATTTCCTAATTTGCCCCTGTGACTCTAATGAGCCTGAACCCATCTGGACTGCATGGTTGTCTTTGTGCAGCATGTCCTGGGCACTCAGAACTTCACAGTAACAGTGGGTTAGTACTCAAATCCTGCTACTCCAAAACAGGGTCTGAGCCCCAGCTGAGTAGAGATTGGCTGCTCTTGTGCCTAAGGCATGGGCTGGAACTCACAAGATCTGACTTCAGTGCCCAGTTTTGCCACTCACTCCATGTGTGACCTTTAACGAGTCACTTCATTTCTCTGTGCCTCAGTTTCACTATCTGTGAATTGGGTAACATTGCTTGTCTATTTGTATTGTAACCGTCTCTCACTCTGTGTCTATGCAGTGCCAGAGCAAGGGTACCCAATCTGCGTTTGTACAGCACCTTGCACAAAGGGGCCCTAAGCTCTGGTGGGGCTCGTAGGTGGCACTCTGATATAAATAAGTAATAGCTATAAGTGAAACCTTTCTGGTATCAGGCCCATCCCGTGCAAACATGAGCTGGAGTCTGATCTCGGTTCTGCTGGTGTCAGTGCCGTGACTATGGATTTAGATCTACGTAGAAAAGCCCTGTGATGCAGAAGTGGAGTGTGGGCTACGTCATTGTGAGCCTACTGAGGTAAAAATTCCCTCACTGAATACAACAGTTGGCTTGAAGGAAAATCAATGAGGTGCTTAGATAATATAATGGTGGACTCCAGTATCAGAGCATAGATAGGTCGAAGGCTGTAAATGCAGACGGAGAGTGTGTTTGCGGATGAATGGACGCATAGAAATTTCCAGCTGCTGTGAAGGAAGGTCTGAGACAGCCTAGAAATATCAACCTGTTGATTTCAGTGGCATTTTTCTACCCCCTGCCTGCCCTGACAGAGATAAAGTCGAAGGAGCTGGATGAGGTGAAAAGGAACCATGACAGACTCCAGGAGGTCTTGAGCAGGGTGCAGGAGGAGTTACGGAACCTCACAGGTAAAGAGGCACCGGGCAGGGCTGTGGCCCCTGTGACAGCATTAACTTCAAATGCTCAGAGTCAATGAAAGGCAACAGGGAACAGCACATTTGTCTGTCCTTTTCCCAATAGTCCTATAGCCTGTGTAGCTCCCCCTGCACTGAAACTGACCACATCTCTCCAGCTGGCTGTAGCGCCGGCACAGATGTCTCCTTTGCCACTCTCCTGTCTGGCCCCGATTCTCTCATTGGTTCTATGCCTTGGGCACCAGAGTTGGTGTAGAGCCAGCGAGAGATTCGGGGACCCATAGGCCATTCCCTGATACCTGCCCTCCACCCAATGGAAACAGACACAGCTGATAATCTTGGCCCTAGTTGGCTAAATACATAATGAAGCCTAACATGAGAGGGATACAATACTGTATGGCAGAAGCCACCAGATGGTGCTGTTGTACATCAGCTTGCAAGTTCTCTTTCCAAGCATGTCAGCTGTATTCAGTCTTTGAAGACATGCTATGTCGTTATTTGCAGGCTGTGATATTTTTGGAGGGGAGCTGTTGCAACTAGCAAGGGAGTTTGCTCCCTGCCTGACACACTCTAACTAGAGTCAGTTCTTGGGGCACAGTTGTACCCAGGAAACTGGGCATGAGTGTCTGGGCTGAGATCACAGACTGGCCTGCTTTTTGTTTATGGGCACCCCGTTTTCAGGACTAGTGCACAGAGCGAAAATCAACAAGTTATACTAGGAAAATATTAACTCGCTGATTTATTTTTCAATGGGAAAGCGACCTACCAGGGCCTGCCATCTGCTACCACATGTCAGAGGGGTGACACTGCCATGTAACTTATAAAACCACTCCATAGAGGATGAATACAAATGTATGAATATTTGCAACAAACTATTTGGCAAACTTTTCAGGAGGGTGCGGGGAAATTTCTTCGTGAAATTTATTAATAAGTCCAAATACTGAATAAATGCTAGAATTTCTTTAACTGCTTGTGAGCACTTGGACTGCATTTTCACTCTCTAATCCAGGCTTGTCCAATAATTTTGACTTCTCACAGAATTCACCTCCATAAAATGTCCACCTGGCTGGCAGCAGTTTCAGAAAAGTTGCTACTTCTTTTCAACATCAGATAAATCCTGGGAGGATGCTAAGCAGTTCTGTACCGATCACGGGTCTCACCTGGTTATTGTTAACACCGAAGAGGAACAGGTAAGCCAGCCACTCAGATTCCTATTGTGTATCATGCAGAATGGAAGGAATTAAGCTCAAGGGGCCAAATTCTCTGCTGTTACACCAGGGTGAATCTGGAGTTTCTCTAGATTTACCCCAGCGAACCTAAGATCACAGTCTGTCCCAAGTTCTTGGGAATTTAGCAATATCTTTGGGTGTAGCTTGCTGCTCAAGGGACATTGAGGGGACCTGGATACTTACAGTCATTTGAAAAATGTTGCGTGAGCTTTGTGAACAGAAATCTCTGTGTCAAATGTGGATGGTTTGATGTGAATCAAAATTCATGTGTGTGTTGGGGGCAGTTCTAATCCCGTGTGAATCCAAATCACAGAGTTTCATGGGGACCTAAAAATAACATTTGATTGCTTCTGACCTGGGCAGGATTTCAGCTGCTGACCCAGAGGTAAAATGCTTTTCACAGCAGTTCACTACTACACTAGGAAAGGCCTTTTGATATCCTGTTGAAGACCCTATTCCAGATTCCTCATCAAGACATTGGAGAAGGAATCCTGCCCTGAGGGAGAATCCACCTTAAGTTTTAAATTGAGCCCGGTGCCTGCTGGGAACAGGACTTTGGAAGACTAGTTGGTGCTGGGAGGGTGCCCATGTAGTGCAGAGGTGGGCAAGATACTGGTGTGAATCTGACTCACGAGCAGCACAGCTCATAGCATGTGTATTTCGCTATCCCGTCTTCAGTTCTGGATTTAAGGCTCCTCCAGTAACCAGGGTGCAGAATGGGACTTAACGGGGACTGTAAGATGATTCCTTGGTCCCCCTGCCTGGAGGAGACCTATGGCCATGATATTCACAGTCCCCAGAGGCAGACCCTCAGCAGCTGTAGAAGGATTGAAAATGATCTGCAGTCCTCAGGCAACAGCAGCATAATATTCAGCCTTATTATTATCACTTATCTGTATTGTGGTAGCTCCTAGAAGTACCAATCGGGGCCCTGTTGTGCTAGGTGCTGTACATACGTCACAAAAAGCAGGCCAGCATTCACCTCCCATTCTAAAGGGGAAATTTTCAGGGCTAAGGGCAGAGATGATGCATTTGAAGTACAGCTGATCAGAAAATGACTTTTTTTTTTCCTGTGGAAAATTTCATTTTTGGGGCAAACATTTCTACATTGCAATTTTTTGACTGAAAATCGAAACATTTCAGTTTGGAAATGCTGCTGCAATGCCTCATGGGAGCTGTAGTTTGGATGCCTCAGGCCCCCATTCTTTAGAGGTCAGACTACATCTCCCAATGGCCATTCCTCTTGAAGAGAGGAAGTGATGCATCATGGGAGTGCCTGGTGCATCATGGGAATGTAGGGTGGCCAGCACCAATGTAAAGGGCTGGGAAAACAGAGGGAGGGGTGAGAATCTACAGCGACAGACTCTGCTGGCCACAAACACGGGTCCCATGAAACCCCCTCACCTCCCCCCTCACCTTCTGCTTGGGATCATGATTGTCTCCTTCACCTATTTTCCCACATAGACGTTTTTGTCAAACCAAAGCACTAACTCCCACGTGTACTGGCTGGGCCTCAGGGACTCAATGAAGAAAGGGGCGTGGCGCTGGGTGGACGGCAGCCTCCTGTCTCTCAGGCAAGTCCCTCTTTGTTCAGTTTCTTTGGAGAGAGAACTGTCCCTTACAATCAGCTGTTTCTGCTTTATCTCCTGTCCCGCTAAAGAGCCAGATGGAGCACTGATAGGGGTCTCTGGTCCACTTTAGTGGCTAAAGCATGTAAAGAAGGTTATGAGTCTGCTACTGCCTCCATGCTAATGTCATCCAGGGTCAGCACAGAGCAGGGACTGGACGTGGGATGTTCCTGGGGAGCAGAAAGCTGCTTGACCATGGGGCATTCTGAATGTCCTGCTAAGGAACGGTGCTGGGGAGAACAGCAACATGGCCCAGGGGACAGGGCCATGGACAAGGAGGCAGCACTCCTGGGTTCTAGTCCCAGCCCCATGAGTGTGCTCTGCTGGCCGACTGAGAGGCACGTCTCTTCCTGCTCTGTGCCTCAGTTTCCTCACCTGTAAAATGCACTGAAAATTGATGTCGTCCAAGCTGAGAACAGCTCTGGCTTGAGCAGTGGCTGGGCCAGCTTCCCCCTCTTCAGTGGCTAGCCCCAACCTGCCATGGCCCTGACCTCCAGACACCACCTCAAGGAGTGAGTAGGCAGATCAGTCCATGCCCACCTGGACTCTCTCTGCTAAAACTATCAGACCAGTCAGTGCCCGTTGGCGGCAGTGACGTGGAGACGTGTCCCCTAGGAGCTGGCTCATTTCACACCACCTGGTTGGATTAGGTTTTCAAATCAGAGACCTCTAATTTCACGTGGCTTCGGTTTCCTTCTCAGTTTCTGGGGGCCCGGGGAACCCAACAATGCTGCTGAAGAGTGTGGCACCCTGCACTCTGACGGGAAGTGGAACGATTCCACCTGCTCTTCGACTGAGCACTGGATCTGCGAACGGCAGTGCTAGCTGAGTCCCTGAATCCACAGCAGGGAGGGGAGGTGTCACACAGGCTGCCCCACGTGGGACTGCTCCGGAGCTTTCATCTCTGTAAATCAGTGATTCTCAGACTGCCGCTCGTGAGCTGCAAGAGGCTCTTTAATGTGTCTTCTTTGGCTTTTTTCAGCACACGATATTACAACACTTTGATTTAATTATTAGCAGCTCTAAGTTATTAACCAATCTGGATGCTTTTACTATGTTATTAACCCATTAAGTTATCAGCCTGCACTAAGCTACTAACTTATTTGCTGTGAGAATAAGAGAGATAGATATAAAACTAAATATTTCCCATCACACTGTTTAAATATGACTAGTACTATAGTAAATGAAACAATGAATTCACCTACTGTGGCGCTTTTGCGTAATGGTGATGGCTAATTTGGCTCCTGAGGTCTGTCTGGCCTCCCCTCCATTTTCCCAGCCAGGGAGTGGGGAGTATTGACCTGGGAAGGTTGTAGGGGAGTTTTACTGGGGCTGTCTGCATTGGGGATGGGAGACTTTCCTTGAGGGAAGATACCTGAGCATGTAACATGAGAACCCAGGTGGGGGGTTGAAGATCACGTGACCTCCTGGCCCGGGGAAAGAGACAAAGGGAGAGGAGGGGCTGGAGAGTTGCAGTTTGGAGCTGGCTGTGAAAATGGAGGGGAGGCCAGACAGACCTCCTGACCTCCCCTAGCCCCCAAGATGGACCTGACTGAGAGGGGTCCTGTTGTCTGTACCTGCAAGACCTGTCTGGGACTGTGTTCCTGTCATCTAAATAAACCTTCTGTTTTACTGGCTGGCTGAGAGTCATGGTGAATTGCAGGAAGCCGGGGGTGCAGGGCCTTGTGTCCCGCAAACTGTGTGACAGCAGGATAAACATATTAATTAAACAACTGCTTGTTGGAGAGGTGATTTTCTAGCTGGTGCTGGGACGCAGCCCAATCTGCTGTAAATCAGATTCGGCATCACTGCTTTATAGTCCATAGGGCCAAATCCATAGCTGGTGTAATATAACTGGCATTCTGGGGCCACATCTCCAGCTGATTTAAATCAGCATTGCTCCTTGGAGTCACGCAGCCATATCCCCCGCTGGTGTGTATTTACATAGTTCCATTGTCTTCAAATAGCTCTATGCTGATTTCCACCAGCTGAAGATGTGGCCCAGAAAAGTGGTCATCTCTCTCTCTCTCTCTGTCTTTGATATCTGGGGAGTTTCTGTTCCGGGTGTTTTCTTTTTTAAATACCAGAGAGTTTGTTACAAACATTTTGCAGGCGTATGCAAATTCACAGATCACCTCTACTGGAGCATGGCAGCCTGTGTGGGTTTCTCTTTTAGTGGACGGTACAGGAGTGGGTTTACCACATTTACCAGGGGCATGCGAGTGAAAGTGTGCGACACCATGTGAATCAGTGTGAGAATGTATGTGCACACGCATGTGTATGTGCATCTGTGTATGTTTGTACATTGACACCAGCTAAGGAGCTCGCCTATTTAATTTAATGGACTTATTCATGATTTACACCCATATATACAAGATCAGAATGAACCCCGCTCTGTGTGTTATTCCTGGATATCACGTTAAGGCTAGGAGCAGCAGAAGTTTGGAGTTCAGGTAGTGCTAAGTAAAGATCTCCAGAGTAGATTCTGATCTTAGTTACACTGGTATAAATCCAGAGTCACACCTTGGCACTCAGTGGAGTGACACCAGATTTCCACCCGGGGAAGAGTGCAGAGCCTGGCCCTTTGGCTGAACACTTCAGTGTATGTATGTTGTGGAGTTTAGGCCATGAGCTCCTGGGAGGAAGGATGGTGAAGATGGGAAAATATCTTTGCTCCATCGAGCAGGAACATGTAATATGATTCAGCAAGTCAAGGGTTAAAGGATTACTTTAGGAGCTCTATCTATAGCAGGTGAAAAGTCATTGCAAGCAACCCTTGTTTGGATGCCCTGGGCTCATGATCCCTCAAGGCATCCCTAGGTGCTTCCAAGGTTTGGGTGACCTAGCTGCCTGTAAAGCCTGGGACACGGTCATTAGCTCAGGTTTGTCTGGACAGGTACTGGTTTCTTCCCTCAAGAATTGCAGTTGCCCTGGCTTCCACCCCCACTAGTGACCTCCATCCCACAATTCAGTGCTTTGTGTTAAGAAATTCCCACAAGCCCCTTCACCCAGGAACTACTGGACAGGTGAGTCCCAGAATGCACTGGAACAACCATGTCTGCAAGGGGTGGATGGACCTGGTGAGAAACACAAACACATATACTGTAATGATCATAATAGGACCCTCACATCAGAGCTCACAACTAGTATGGGAAGTGTCCTTCTTACCCTAACCCATGACGCCTTCCTGTGTGGGCAGGACAGGGCCAGTTATAGGTGATGAGGATCACTGGGACTTAACAAATGTGGTACATTATTAGCAGGTGCAGATATATCCTCTTCTAGTCCCTTCTTCACAGCACTGTGGTTTGCTGCATCAATGACCATCTTATTTATAAAATAAATAAATAGATGCTTAAAAATAAAAGTGTTGCCAGCCTATACCTCCAGCCCTACATCTGCTACTGGGCTACACACTGCTCCGGCGATCTGACGGGCATTATGGGATCGGTATCCCACAATGCACTTGGGGTGAAACTGATCTCTCTGCAGAAGGCTAGCCCAAGGCTTAGGGCATAAGGAGGATGTACGTGGTGCCTTGGCCGGGGGAGTGATGTGTATTGATGCCCACTTGCCAACAGCCTAGCTCATAGCTGAGGTACACTTATCTGTGGCAGGGGCCTGCACTGGCACTGATCCCTGCTACAGGACTGAGGTATCGATTGAGTTGTAGGATAAAAGTCTAGCCACCTATGCAAAGCCAGGGAAGGACTGTGTGTTTCCTCCACCAACCACCCAGAGCCAGGGCGTGTGGACATCGGTGCAGCTAGGACAGAGGTCTTCCTATGGACTCTAGGAGAAGCTGCAGTGGGGCTGGCCGCTAGTAGAGACAGGATATTGGGCTAAATGAACCACGGGTCCAACCCAGTATGGTGACTCCTATGCTCTAGAGCGTAGCTCTCAACCTTTCCAGGCATAGAACGGTTGTTTTGCATACCCCCCAAGTTTCACCTCACTTCAAAAGCACTTGCTTACAAAATCAGGCATAAAAATACAAGCGTCCCAGCACACTACTACTGAAAAATGGCTGACTTTCTCCTTGTTACCATGTAATTATAAAATAAATCAATTGGACTATAAATACTGTACTTACATTTCAGTGTAGAGCATATAGAGCAGTATAAATAAGTCAGTGTCTGTATGAAATTTTAGTTTGTACCGACTTTGCTAGTGCTTTTAATGCATCCTGTGGTAAAACTAGGCAAATACCCAGATGAGTTGATGTACCCCTTGGAAGACCTGTGCGTACCCCCAGAGGTACGCATACCCCTGATTGAGAACCACTGCTCTTCAAAGTGTGGGCAGTAGACCCATGCAGTTCACAGACCAGGTGGCCACCTCACCACCACGCCTCCAGCCGCCCCACGGCCATGCACCCCGCGGCGGGGTTGTGGCGTAGCTACACTCCATGGCACACAACATGGTCTCCCCTTTTACCTGGCTCAGTGTGCACAACTGAGCTCTGCTGCATTTCATGCTATTTGCATAACCTTATTTATCCGAGCCCCAGCAGAGAGAGGAACTGAAACTGAGGGAGTAACACAACTTGCCCTGAGCGAGATACGGAGCGCAAGGGAGTGCTTCAAGCAGAACTGGCTCTGGGGTTGGGGTGGGGTGGGGTTGGTTGATTCAGCAGCAACCCACCTAAGCCCCTGGTCCCCAGCAATAAGGAATGTCTCAGCAAGAGCTCTATGGGAATTGGCTGTGCCCTCCACCGTCACCAGGGAAGAGACTGGTGAGACAAACAGGTAAAGACAAAGTGGTTGGAAACAGTTGGCACCATCTGTAGCCAGGCTTAGAAGGGGCAGATGTATGTTGTGTTGCGGTTGTGTGACGTGTGCAGCCATGTGCATTGTGGGGTGTGGGCAAGAAGCATATACCTACAGACGTGTGTGCTTTGTGTGTGTGTGTACATGTGTAAGCCCCATTTAATGTGGATTATGTGGAGGGTGCATATGCAGTTGAATGTACTGTGCTTTGTGTGCAGGACTGTGCGCCTACACATGTGCTGGTGTGTGAGCGAGTTTTGTGTCTGTGTGTGTACATGGGTGTGTAGTACATCCATCTTTCTGTGTGCGGGGCTGTGTGCGTTCTGTGTGTGTATGCAGAGGTGTGTGCCATTTGTATGGGAAGAGGATTGTGTGTGTGTAAGTATGTGCAAATGTATATGCTGTATAGTGTGTGGTCATTTTGTGTGTGTGTGTGTGTGTGTGTGTGTGTGTGTGTGTGTGTGTGTGTGTAGCATAAAAGAGTGCAGATATGTGTGCTCTTTGTGGTGCATATTTGTTCAGAAGGGAGAGGGGTAAGATGGGATAAGGTCAGTCAACCATAAACACAATACATCTCCCACTCAAATCTAGTGGTAGCTGGGGAACCCCACTGTGGTTCTCACTTGCATCAGTTTAGATCTTTGTGGAAGAAAATGACTTGGAAAATAATTGAGGAACCATAACCGACTGTGGGCTGAATTCTGCTCTCACTCAAATGCAGGCAATGGGCTGTTGGTGTTAGCAGGCCTAGTTCCTCTGGAGCTAGTAGAATTGAACTGCTTGCATCCCGGTGGAATTTAATGGGGCTGGATGTGGCCAGATCCCAAGCTGGTGTAAATTGTCATCACTCCATTGACTTCAGCACAGGACGCGGATTTACACCAACTGGGGATCTGGACCTTTGTCACTAAGGGCATGTCTACATCAGGAGATATTTTAATTTGAGGTTTACATTTGGGAAAAGTGCAGAACATCAACCGTTACAAAGTTAACTTCTTCCAGTGAATTGGCAAGTAATTAACTCCAGGTCATAAACTCTATGGTAGACAAGACCTGAAGGTAGAAATAATATTAAAATGTCACCGGGATCAGATATGTCATGTCCAAGACTCTAGGACAGATCCGAGAGGCCTTCAAACCCATACAGATCCTGGCTGTGCTGTAAGATTGAACTGTGTTTTAACAGTTTCTGGGAAGAGCATAACTGTAACCCCTGACCTGGCTGGATTTGTAGCAGGGATGGGATGTAGGAGGCTCAAGGGAGAGCAAAATCTCCCCAACCACGTCCAGACATACGACTTCCATGCCCAAGGCAAAATGCTTCTGAAGAGCAAATTTGTTTCCCTTTTGGAATACGCTTCGCATCAGATATTTTCTAGGGCTGTCAAGCAATTAAAAAATTTAATTGCGATTAATCGCGCGATTGATCGCACTGTTGAACAATAATAGAATACCATTTATTTAAATATTTGTGGATGTTTTCTGTTTTCTATTTTCTATTTTCAAATATATTGATTTCAATTACAACAAAGAATACGAAGTGTAGAGTGCTCACTTTATATTTATTTTTGATTACTGTAAAAAACAAAAAAAATAGTATTTTTCAATTCACCTCATACAAGTCCTGTAGTGCATTCTCTTTATCATGAAAGTTGAACTTACAAATGAGGAATTATGTACAAAAAAATAACTGCATTCAAAAATAAAACCATGTAAAACCAAGTCTGCTCAGTCCTATCTCAGTCAATCGCTCAGCAAATAAGTTTGGTTACCATTCGCAGGAGATAATGCTGCCCGCTTTGTTTACAATGTCACCTGAAAGTGAGAACAGGCATTTGCATGGCACTATTGTAGCTGGTGTTGCAAGATATTTACATGCCAGATGTGCTAAAGATTCATATGTCCCTTCATCTTCAACCACCATTCCATAGAACACACGTCCATGCTGATGATGGGTTCTGCTCGATAACGATCCAAAGCAGAGCGGATTGATGCAGGTTCATTTTCATCATCTGAGTCAGATGCCACCAGTAGAAGGTTGATTTTCTTTTTTGGTGATTTGGATTCTGCAGTTTCCACATCTGAGTGTTGCTCTTTTAAGACTTCTGAATACATGCTCCACACCTCGTCTCTCTCAGATTTTGGACAGCACTTCAGATTCTTAAATCTTGGGTCGAGTGCTCTAGCTATTTTTAGAAATCTCACATTGGTACCTTCTTTGTGTTTTGTCAAATCTGCTGTGAAAGTGTGAAAATGAACATGTGCTGGGTCATCATCTGAGACTGCTATAATATGAATATATGGCAGAATGCGGGTAAAACAGAACAGGAGACATACAATTCTCCTCCAAGGAGTTCAGTCACAAATCTAATTAACGCATTATTTTTTTAATGAGCATCATCAGCATGGAAGCATGTCCTCTGGAATGGTGGCCCGAAGCATCAAGGGACATACGAATGTTTAGCATATCTGGCACGTAAATACCTTGCAATGCCGGCTACAAAAGTGCCATGTGAACACGTGTTCTCACTTTCAGGTGACATTGTAAATAAGAAGCAGGCAGAAGTATCTCCTATTAATGCAAACAAACTTGTTTGTCTTAACGATTGGTTGAACAAGAAATAGGACTGAGTGGACTTTTAGGCACTAAAGTTTTACATTGTTTTGTTTTTAGTGCCGTTATGTAACAAAAAAAATACATATGTAAGTTACACTTTCACAAGAAAGAGATTGCACTACAGTACTTGTATGAGGTGAACTGAAAGATAGTATTCTTTTGTTTATCATTTTACAGTGCAAATATTTGTAATAAAAATAATAATATAAAGTGAGAACTGTACACTTTGTATTCTGTGTTGTAACAGAAATCAATATATTTGAAAATGTAGAAAAACATCCAAAATGTTTAATACATTTCAATTGGCAGTCTATTGTTTAACAGTGTGATTAATCGCGATTAATTTTTTTAATCATGATTAATTTTTTTGAGTTAATCGCATGAGTTTGCTGCGATTAATTGACAGCCCTAGTAGTTTCAGAGGGCAGTTATCATGGAAACCTTCCTGCTACACAACCTTCAGTCCACCAGCCTCTACGGGAGATGGCACTAGCTGAATTCCGTGCTTTGCCACCATTGGATAATTAGGGCCAGATCCCCAGTTAGTGTTATTCTAGACTTGTCTGCCCTAGAAATGTTTGTTGCTTTAACTATATACTGGTATTGCTAAAGCGGAAAACCCCAGGTAGCATGAATGCAGTTATACCAGCATAAAAGTCTTTATCCTATATTGGTATAAGGCACCTTCCAACCAGTATACATGCACCTACACTGAGGCTTATACCAGAATTTGGGTAAAAAAAAAAACACGCCCTCAACCAATAGTTATACTGGTCACAGGTTTCAGAGTGGTAGCCGCGTTAGTCTGTATCAGCAAAAACAACGAGGAGCACTTGTGGCACCGTAGAGACTAACAAATTTATTTGGGCATAAGCTTTCATGTGCTAAAACCCACTTCATCAGATGCATGGAGTGGAAAATACAGTAGCAAGTATATATACCACAGTACATGAAAAGATGGGAGTTGCCTTCCCAAGTGTGGGGTCAGTGGTAATGAGACAATTCAATTAACAGTAGAATACCAAGGGAGGAAAAATCACTTCTGTGGTATAATGAGGGTGGCCCATTTCGAACAGTTGACAAGAAGGTGTGAGTAATAGTAGGGAGAAATTAGTATGGGGAAATTGGTTTTTGTAATGACCCATCCACTCCCAGTCTTTATTCAGGCCTAATTTGATGGTGTCCAGTCTGCAAATTAATTCCAGTTCTGCAGTTTCTCACTGGAGTCTATTTTTGAAATTTTTTTTGTTGAAGAATTGCCACTTTTAAGTCTGTTATTGTGTGACCAGGGAAACTAAAGTGTTCTCCTACTGGTTTTTGAATGTTATAATTCCTGATGTCAGATTTGTGTGCATTTATTCTTTTTCATAGAGACTGTCCGGTTTGCCCAATGTACATGGCAGAGGGGCATTGCTGGCACATGATGGCATATATTACATTGGTAGATGTGCAGGTGAATGAGCTCCTGATGGTGTGGCTGATGTGGTTAGGTCCTATGATGGTGTCCTTTGAATAGATATGCGGACAGAGTTGGCACCAGGGTTTGTTGCAGGGTTTGGTTCCTGGGTTAGTGTTTTTGTTGTGTGGTGTGTAGTTGCTGGTGAGTATTTGCTTCAGGTTGGGGGGCTGTCTGTAAGCGAGGACTGGCGTGTCTCCCAAGGTCTGTGAGAGTGAGGGATCATCCTTCAGGATAGGTTGTAGATCCTTGACGATGCGCTGGAGAGGTTTTAGTGTAGGGCGGTAGGTGACGGCTAGTGGCGTTCTGTGACTTTCTTTGTCAGGCCTGTCTCATAGTAGGTGACTTCTGGGTACCCTTCTGGCTCTATCAATCTGTTTCTTCATTTCACCAGGTGGGTATTGTAGTTTTAAGCATGCTTGATAGAGATCCTGTACTGGTATAACTCTTCTAGTGTAGACCAGCCCTCGGTGTTGCTCTCTTGGAGTCAATGAGCCAGACTCCAGTTGAAGAAAATCAGCTTTACACCTGCTGTGAATCTGGCCCATAGATTGTAACAGACTTTTTCTTTGATGAGTTTCACCTCTTTTTTTCCCCTGTTGGTGAACGGTCTCAATTTCTGTCCTAATTATGTGTTATCCAAAATGATTTGCTGAGCAACTCCTCCGCTAGTAAGACCATTCGCCATATTTTGAAATCCAAGGACACATGGCATCACTTCCGTTCCCTGACTGGATAACTGTATCTCCATGGATCAGGTTTCTAGTAGCAAAGGTTCACGCTTACAGGTTCAAAGCTCTCTTACCAATGCTGCTTTAATTGGATGTTGCCAAAGAGCAGCTGCAGTGAAGATGATTTGGTTTCACCAGCTTGAGGGCTGCCTCTCAGATTGTGGTGTCAGGATCAGATCCTGCAGGGGTATCCCCTAGAGAATTCTCACTTTCTCCAAACACATACCCTTTTCCTTCCTTGTTTGCAGGGATCTACTTATTAGCAGGAGGACCAGCACATGCAAGTCACTTCAGATCTGGTGAGTCCATATTATTTCCTCCTCATGTTCCTTGGATCAGGCTTTCTGCATCTGGGCCAGAGCAGAGTCCTGGGCCACAGCATGGTGCAAAGCGAACCTCGATGAGATGCCAGTGTAGAGATAACTCTACTCCCAGCTTTGCTGGTGATTTATATGCAACCTTGGACCTCTTCTCTCTTTGTGCCTCCGTTTCCTCATCTGTGAAACGGGTGTAACAACTTCAAACCCACCTTCAAACAGGTGCTTTGAGATCTGTGCATAAAGGGACCGATTCTCCTGTCCCACACGCCAGTTTTATTATTTGTATTACGATAGCACCTCAAAGCCCCACCTGCAATCAGGGCCCCATTGTGCTGGGTGTTGCACAGCCACATCATCAGAGACCATCCCTGCCCTGAAGAGTTGACAGTCTAAATTTACAAGACAGGCAAATGTGACGGGACAGCGGCAGGAAGTGATTTGCTCAAGGTCACATGGTGGGTCAGAAGCAGAGCAACAAACAGTACCCAGGGTTCCTGAGTGTTAGACTAGTGTCCTAACCACTAGGCCACCGTGGCTTTCGGCTTTGCTCCGTAAACTAAACCTACTGGACCAGCCAACATCTCCTCACTTCAGCACTTTCTACAGATTTTCTCCATTATAAGGGAGAAGAGAATGGGGCTCCAAAAGAAATGAATAATATAATCATCATCCTTCTAGTAGTGAAGAGGGCAGTTGGTGAAATCTCACTGCAGGTGTTCTGTAATTCCAAAGCGACTAAGAGCTCTATGCCCAGGATGTGGAATCCCCTATGAATGTTCTCAGATGCAAAGGATTTGCTCTCATCAAAGTATATTAGCTCATTGGGCCAGATCCTCAGTTGATGTCATTTGAAGCGATGCCCATTTATACTGTCTGAGGATTTGGCCCGGATTACTGTACTGGGGTTAATTCTTCTCATCTATTTAGGCTCACCTGATAGTTTTTCCAATGAGGAGGATTATGACGATGTGTCCCTGTCCGAGACGGGAGATCACATGCAAAGGAGGCTACCAGCTTATCAAGACAATACAGATGTAGCAAGTCAGAGAAGCAAGGAAAGCAAAGGTAGAACCTACATCTCCTCCTGTTTGCTCCCTGGCCTGAACCGATCCCTGGTGAAGTCAGTGGGGATTCACCAGAGATGGGTTGGGGCCCACGACTGCATGTGGAGTTACACTCCCAGCAGCGGCGTGGCCTGGAGAAACCTGCATATTTGATCGTGGGCGAATTGACGCTTCCTCCAATGCCTGCACTTTCCTTCCTGTTTGCAGGGGTTTACGTGCTAGCCGGGAAGCCAGCATCTTCAAGTCTCCCAAGGACAGGTTAGTTGGAGTTCCTGCAGTCTCCTGTCCCTTGGACTCTACTCCCTGTGTTGCTCTGGGTAATTGGATTCATATGGGCTACGGAGCAGCCATCAGATGGGAATGACTTTTGGTTGCTATAGACCTGGAATCAATCGATCTGTCTAAAGGTTTTATCCTGCCACCTATAACTGACCGCCTTCCACATAAAGTTAATAGTATTAGCAGAGTCCCTAGTGGACTTCATGGAGTCTCTACCACTTCTCCCTTTTGGTTTGGATTGGGACTGATGCCCTAGAGATTAAAGTCCTCATATCCATTTTCCCTGACACCCCACAGCCAACCCCATGCCTGGGGACAGATTGGAGCCAATGCCTGAGAGGTGAAAGGTCCTGTGTTCCCTTCCCCAACCTCTGTCTTCTGATCTAACCATTAGACTCCACTCACCTCTCAGAGCTGGGGAGAGAACCCAGGAGTCCAGATGCCCAGCCCTAACCATCAGGCACCACTCTCCTCTCAGAGATGGGGAAAGAATGCAGGAGTCCTGAATTCCGGGCCACACCCGGATGTGACCACTAGACCACACTGCTTCCCATTACTCATTTAAAAGAGCGAGCCAGTATCATTGTTTTCAGTGCAAGCCAACATGATTCTGAAAAGTTTAAATAACCACAAAGTCTTCCTTTAACATCAAGAGCCTGGGTGAAACCCTGTCCTGGGGTAAATGATTCCGGGATCCGTCCTGCTAGGAAATGCTGAAAGCACAGGGAGGTACTAACCAGCGCTGCTCTCCACAGCTGACCCCATTCCTGACGCCAATCAAGGAATAGGCTACAGACCGAAGTCCATTGTGACACTGTATCTCCTGATGGGCATTTGTTTTGCAATGTGGGCAGTTCTCCTCTCACTGGCAGTGGTGAAATGTAAGTCTCAGCACAAGTTAGTATGGACACCTACATTGGGGGGGGGGGGGTGAGGGAGGGGCCTACTGATGTTATTCTCTTCTCTGAATTAATATATTTGTGCTAGGATAGGCATGTGACAGGGGCAGAAGTGGGGAGACAGCATCACAGATAAGCAATTAACAGAAAAAAATTTATTGTTATCGCCTGCTCTCACACACACACACACACACACACACACACACCAAAACACCATCGACACACCCTGATCTCACAGTGGTGCCAAAGCATCCCCAACCCACACTGATCTATTATCCTAGTGCCAAAGCATGCACACACATGCGTGCGAACACACACACACACACTGATTTCAGTGCCATTCATGCCAAAGAGCCCCCAGTACACACACTAATCTCAGTAGCACTGGTGCAACAGCACTATACTCTGTGTCTCGGATCTGTTACACTAGCGTAAATCCAGAGTAACTCCAGCAAAGTCAACAAGGAGTCTGGTGGCACCTGAAAGACTAACAGATTTATTTGGGCATAAGCTTTCGTGGGTAAAAACCTCACTTCTTCGGATGCATAGAGTGAAAGTTACAGATGCAGCGAAGTCACAACACTGTAAGCCTCATTTGATGTTGTCCTGAGTCCTGACCTGACCTGGTATTACTTCACACCCGCCTTGCACGGATGTAAATAACTGCACAAGGTTCAGGGCAACAGGGGCTCAAGCTCTACCCATACTAGCAACACTACTTTACCACTGAATGTTAAATGGGCTCGTGCTATTATTGAACATGGAGAATGGGGATGGGGGAGTGCGACCAGCAACTCCAGACAAATCCCTGCTCCAGTGATTCACCCATCAGGTCCTCTCCAAGAGAAAAGTGAGTGCCGTATCCTCCTTCCCCCTCTTCCCCCCCCCCCCCCCAAGTGTTCTTATAATTATTTATTATTATTACTTGTATTACAGTAGCTCCTAGAGAACCTGACCAAGATCAGGGCCCCATTGTGCTAGGCACTGTACAGGAATATAGAGAAAGGCAGTCCTTGCCCTTTCAATCTAAATGGATGAGGGTACATGTACACAGTAAAAAAAACCCAGAACCTATGGCAGCGGTCTCAGACCAGGATCAGTTGACTTGGGCTTGTGGGGCTAAATATAGCAGTGCAGATGTTTGGGCTTGGGCAGGAGCTGGGCTCCAGGACCCTCCCTGGTTTCACAGGGCAGGGTCCGGACTGATCCTGAATGTCTACATTGCTAGTTTTAGCCCTGCAGTGTGAGACCCGTGAGCCTAGCCAGTTCACCTGGGCTCTGAGACTGGCTACCACGGGTCTTTTTTTTTTGCTCTGTAGACACACCCTAAGAAAGACAAAGGGTGGGAGGGACTCCTGTCAATGCAGTCAAGTCCCATCCCAGCAATCCCACACTTAGGGATCAGATACTGCTCTTGGTTACAGTGGTGTAAATCCGGAGTAACTCCACTGGGTCAGATACTCAGCTGTGTAAATCAACGTAGTAGCCCCACTGACTTAAAGGCATAAGCCAACCTCTCATTATTGGGTGGTAGGAGGAAACTTCCCCTGGAGTCAGGTTACCACCAGTGCACCTTCCCCCAAAGCAGTGAGCGGAGGCTGCTGTTGGAGACAGGATACTAGACTAGATGAGATTCCTGATAGGATCCAGTGTGGTCATTTCTAGCTAGGTGAGGATCTGGCCTATTTATTTTAGCATGAATATTCTTTTGTTTCCTTTTTAGACATGGAGATGTCAGAGGAGTTAAAAGTTTTAAACTATAACCACTCGGAGAGGCTAATGAACGGTAGGTTCGGGGACTCTAGCTAACACATCGTAGGTTCTTCTGGTTCAAAGTGGAAAGTGCTGGGTTTGAATTCGGGGTGGGTGGGTCAATTTGGCCATGCTAATCCTTTCAGGAATCCCTGGCCCATCTCTAGCACCACCCACTGAAGCATCTCAAAGCTTTTTGTAAATAATGAAAACAGCGAAACGATCTGATTCTCCTTTCATTTATATCAAGAAAAGAACCATTGACTTCGATAGAGTTACTTCTGATGTACACCAGAATTCCACCTTTGGACCTGATTCAGCTCTCACATCAGTTTATATTAGTGTAGCACCACTGACGCCAATGGAATTAGTGCAGGTGCCCACTGGTTTAAGTGAGATCAGGATCAGACCCGCTGAGCTTAATGGAGTTACTCCTGATTTACACTGGATAGTATGAGAGGAGAATCAGATGGAGAAACTGAAGCTGCAAGAGGCGAAGGATTTGGTTATGGTCACACAAAGAGACTGGGCACTTAGAAGATCCTCAGCTGATGTAAATCAATAAATGCCAATTGACATCCATTGAGGCTTATTGTTATCCCTTATCTGTATTGTGGTACCACCTGGTGGCCCCATCCCTACTGTGCCAGGCGCTGTGCAAACATATAAAAAAAATCACGGTCCCTGCCCCAAACAGCTTACACTCAAAGGCAAGAAAAATCAGATGAAAACAACAAATAAATGGTAGGCGCACACGATCACAATGAAGGAATTAAGGATCTGGCCCATCACGAGGCAGTCACGAGGAAGTCTGCCTCTCATGGAGCTGAAACTGAATTTCAATTATTACTTGCATTACACCAAAGTCAGGGGTCCGTTGTGCTAGGCACTGTACAGGCACATGAAATAAAACCGCCCTTGCCTGCAGAATCTAAAGAGAGAGGGAAAAGAGACTTGCCCAGACTAACAGACAGAGGGGGGAATAGAACTGAGATCCCTAGCACAGCACCTCATCTGCTAGACCATGCTGCCTACTGATTCATCTGATGCTTTGCACTTTTCAGTGGTGCAGGACCTGGCTGATGCACGAATAGAGCGAAAGAAAATCCAGACCAACATGAACAAGAGCTATAAGGAATTGCTGGATTTGACAGGTACATCAGGCATATTTTCATCACGGGTATTTTCTCATGGTCTGTTCATGGTACCGGTGAAAACTATGTTGATTGTTATCAATTTTACCCCAAGAAGCATCAAACGGGCTGGTGAATGAAAGCCCGTTTCTGCTCGTGTATAAATCCAGAGTAACTCAACAGAAGACTACTGAGTCACTTTGAGTTTATGGCCGTGTGAATAAGAGCAAGATTTGGAGAAAGAAAGAGTCGAAGGCAGGCAGAATCCAAAGAAAAAAGGATTTACGGGTCAAAATGGTTCATGGGAACAAATTGGAAGACAGTGAAATGGCTGGAAAACATATGACACGCTCCCAGTGAGCCACCTCACTAAATAAGCAAAAAGTTGCTTTCTGCATAAGCCTTTGTTTCCAATGGTAAAGCAGAGCTGTCCTGAATTCTCCCTTACAGCATCCATCTGCAATGCGTTCCCAGAGCCTATTCAATGTGCAGCCGGCTGGAAGAAGTTTGGGAAAACATGCTATTACTTTTCAAATACGACTACAGACTGGATGGGTGCGAAGCAGTTCTGCACTGATCAAAAGGCTTACCTGGTTATCGTTAACAATGACAACGAACAGGTAAGCTATCCCCGCTGTTTGCTGTAGTATGCCATTCACAATGGAAAGAGTGAGGCCTAAAGATTCTGCGTTCAGCTCCATCCATGTCAATCCAGAGGAACTCCAGTAAATTCAGAGGTATTTCACAAGTTTGCACTGCCTCATCTTCCTCTCTGACTGATGTAACTTGACTGGCTGCAATTAAGTTACACTGACGGGAGAAGAGAATCAAGCTTGGGGTAGGAGTTTGTGACTTTCGTCACAAATGTGATTTGAGATTTGACCAGATCCTGAGATTTGGAAATCAGCATAGCTCTACTGAAGGCGATGGAGCTCTGTCAATTTTTGAGAATCTGGCCCTTTTGACTTCAGTAGAACTACACCAGCTGAGGATGTAGCCCTGAAAGCCCATCTGTGCTTCTTTTAGAGCACTGGGGAAGAGGCTGTGGTGGGAGGACGTTTGTCAGAGACATGCACCCTGCCCGACTGGGAACTCCCAAACTCATCTCCCCTAAGGCAGTGAAAACACATTCAGAAGGCCGTGACTTTTGATCGCTAGACAGCTGGCTGACTTACAAGTGAAAGGCTGTTGAGATACCATGCCGATGGATGCACTGGAATTGTACAGACTGACCCCTCCGTTTCACCTTGCCAGTCCCCAGAGCCATCATGCTGGCCTTCTTCATTTTAAATTCTTTTCCATTCTAGGCTTTCTTGAAAGACTGTAATAAACAGAAAAGGACATACTGGCTGGGACTGAGTGATGCAGAGGAGGAAGGGAAGTGGCAGTGGATAGACAATAGCCCGTATTCTGTCAGGTAAGCCCCTTCTCACGCAAATCCTTTAATCAGAAAGTTAGTCCCAATCCTCGGGAGTTTTGAAACCATTGATATGTCTGTTTTGTCTCTTATCTCATGAAAGGGGACTGAGTAGGATAGGCTCAGAACAGGCACTGACCCTGGGAAGCAGGGATGCAAAACTGGGGCTGGAATCTTAGCATGGGAGGACTGTTTTACATGAATTTAGTGCCAATAAAAAGTATCCCCGAGACTGACGTCCTTTGTTTATCTGCAGAGAAGGTACAGCCCATGCAGCAGCCAAGAAAGCCCCGCTTCTGCCCCGGCTGTTCCTTGCCAATATGCCTCTCCTCTGCCCTGGAGGGACTCCTCTGGTGTGAGAGGGGAGTTCAGTCTCCATGGCCTATTCCATCCTTGGCCTCTCTGCCCCGATGGCCAACACATTTTTGTGAGTGAGTGAGTTTCTCACAACATCCTGCCAGTCCCAATGTTGGTACACAGGGCGGAAACCAGTCTCTTCCATACTTATGGTCTTGAGATAGCCTATTCTGCCCTCCTTGCTAAGGGTTCTTCTTCAGGTTTTTCTTGGGTGTCCTTGATTCTTCACACCAGTCAGTTTCTACTTGGCAGCTTCATGTGGGAATCTATGTGTTGGCATTCAGAGTACAAGCCCCACTTATGTCCAGCAATTCCTTCTGATTCTGATGGAAATGAGCTGTGAGTTGTTGATTTCTCAAATATCTTCATTGGTGATGAAGTTTTTTTTTCAATCAACTCCCAGAATCTTTCGTAGGCACTAAATTTCCAAAGTTGTCCAGTTTTCCATCTAAGATTTTAGTAAATCTCCAGGTCTTGCAGCAGTATGTTAGCACCGAGATTACATTTCAATGGAAAATTCTCAGGTTTTGTTCTAGTACTATATCTCTTTGATTTCTATATGTTGCTGAGTTTAGTAAGTGCGGTGTATGGCTTTACTATCCTTGATGTCACTTCCTTCTTGAGGCCTCTGTTAGCTAACTTTCTTGACATTTTTGCATTCTACTGTGACGTTACTGCTTGACATCTGGGTTTCAAGGATGTTTGTTTTAGCATAATTAATTCTGAGCTCCACTTGGCGTGCTATTTTTGCCAAATTCTCTGTCTTTGTTTTTAACTTTCCGGGGATATTGCTCAGTAACACAATATAATCAGCCAAGTCTAGGTCTTCTAGGCATTTTGCCATCTACCCATGCTATATCAGCGTTTGTGTTGCTAATACACGTCTTTCTTCATTATACAGTCTATTGCAGTGCCAAACAATGGTGGAGATAAAATTCAACCCTATTTCATGCGGTCCACACTGAACCAGTCTGCGGTCTGGTTGTTCACCCTTACAGAGCACTTTGCATGGCTTTGATGTTGCTTATGACTTTAACTGGGATTTTGTAGGCTTGAAGAATATTCCACAATGTATATCTGTGCAGGCAGGCAAATGCCTTTTGAAAAAAGAAGGAAAAAAAATCAATAAAATGGATGAAAGGTGGAGTTTGCTATAAAGGTTCTAAATGTGAATATCTGATCTACATAGGAACTTTTGGGCTTGAATCCAACTGCTTCTTCTCTAAGCTTTGCATCCACTACCTCTTTCATTCTGTGTAGTATCACACGGCAGAAGGCTTTCCCTACAACAGAGAAATGTAACTCCCCTCCAGCTGTTACAGTCAGGAAGATCGCTCTTTTTGGGTATTCTGACAATGATTCCATGATTCCACTGGTCAAAAGGAAACCCCCTTTTCCCCAAATGTCATTGAACATCTGTCAATTTTGGTAGTATCAAATACTTTCAGCATCTCTGCTATAATTTGGTCATCTCCCACCACTGTTACTTTTCAGATTTTTGACTTCAGCCTGTACTTCTGACGTCTTTATTGGATTGTTGTTAATGTTTCATCAAACATGGCGCTGAAATGGGCCTGGGTCTATTGACGACTTCTTTGAAATGCTCTGCTCATCTGTTTTATCGGTTCTACTTCAGTTGTAAGCCTTTTTCTGTCTGCTTTTTATTGGCCCATGTCTGGTTTTGAAATTTTCACACATGTTTTTAGTCACTTGGTAAAAAGCTCCATGGTTTCCTAACATAGCAGCAACAACAGCAACTTCAACTTCAGCCGCTAGGTCTTCAACATATCTTTCCTTTTGTTCCGTCATACTGTTTTTTCTGCTTTCTTATACTCCTCTTTTGGCTTTTGCCAATAGTTTATTGGTCTTAACATTCAGTTCTTTCCTTGATGAGATACCACATCTCTTGGCTTATCCAATCTGGCACATATGATGTTTTGGTTAATCAGTTCCCAGCCAGTGAGTGATTTTTCAGCAGAATCTGTCAAAATGAGAGCTACTCCCCCAAGTGTTGTTGTCACTATGACCTGAGTAAATGAGATGTTTCTTCTCTGGCTTGAAACGCTTCTTATCCGCACCTATCAACCTGCTCTCACTGATGCTCAAGATTTCAAGTCTATTGTTGTCCCTCTGTCTCATGACCTGCAAGATCTTTGATGTTTGAAACATTGTTCTCATATTCCAATGACCAATTCTGAAGGCCAGCATCAAACTTGTGGGGTCCTGGCTTCCACCAGGAGCCTTCTTGCAGCATGAGGGGGCAGCAGTGTTCATTTCTACTGAAATGTTGAGATATTTTTACTAGGCACAGTTGCCAACTTTCTCGTGATAAATAAGCACCCCGACTTTCACAAGTCAATCCCATTTCAAAACAAGGCCAAAACAAGCCAATCCCTAAGAACTAGGGCTGTCGAGCACTCAAAACAATTAATCACTCAATTAATCACACTGTTAAACAATAATAGAATACCATTTATTTAAATATTTTTGGATGTTTTCTACATTTTCAAATATATTGATTTCAATTAGAACACAGAATACAAAGTGTACAGTGCTCATTTTATATTTACTTTTTATTACAACCTAATACAAGTACTGTAGTGCAGTCTCTTTATAATGAAAGTTGAACTTACAAATGTAGAATTATGTACAAAAAATAACTGCATTCAAAAATAAAACCATGTAAAACTTTAGACCTACAAGTCTCACTTTCAGGTGACATTGTAAATAAGAAGCAGTCAGCAGTATCTCTTGTAAATGTAAACATACTTGTTTGTCATAGCAATTGCCAGCAAGTTAACAAAGTATGGGCTGGATGAATGGACCATAAGGTGGACAGAAAGCTGGCTAGATCGCCGGGCTCAACAGGTAGTGATCAACGGCCCCATGTCTAGTTGGCAGCCGGTTTCAAGCGGAGTGCCCCAAAGGTCGGTCCTGGGGCCGATTTTGTTCAATATCTTCATTAATGATCTGGAGGATGGCGTGGACTGCACTCTCAGCAAGTTTGCGGATGACACTAAACTGGGAGGAGTGGTAGATACGCTGGAGGGTAGGGATAGGATACAGAGGGACCTAGACAAATTAGAGGATTGGGCCAAAAGATACCTGATGAGGTTCAACAAGGACAAGTGCAGAGTCCTGCACTTAGGACGGAAGAATCCCATTCACTGTTAAGACTACGGACAAAATGGCTAGGAAGCAGTTCTGCAGAAAAGGACCTAGGGGTTACAGTGGACGAGAAGTTGGATATGAGTCAACAGTGTGCCCTTGTTGCCAAGAAGGCTAACGGCCTTTTGGGCTGTATAAGTAGGGGCATTGCCAGCAGATCGAGGGACGTGATCATTCCCCTCTATTTGACATTGGTGAGGCCTCATCTGGAGTACTGTGTCCAGTTTTGGGCCCCACACTACAAGAAGGATGTGGAAAAATTGGAAAGAGTCCAGCGGAGGGCAAGAAAAATGATTAGGGGGCTGCAGCACATGACTTATGAGGAGAGGCTGAGGGAACTGGGATTGTTTAGTCTGCAGAAGAGAAGAATGAGGGGGGATTTGATAGTTGCTTTCAACTACCTGAAAGGGGGTTCCAAAGAGGATGAATCTAGACTGTTCTCAGTGGTACCTGATGACAAAAAAAGGAGTAATGGTCTCAAGTGGCAGTGGGGGAGGTTTAGGTTGGATATTAGGAAAAACTGTTTCACTAGGAGGGTGGTGAAGCACTGGAATGGGTTACCTAGGGAGGCAGTGGAATCTCCTTCCTTAGAGGTTTTTAAGGTCAGGCTTGACAAAGCCCTGGCTGGGATGATTTAGTTGGGAATTGGTCCTGCTTTGAGCAGGGGGTTGAACTAGATGACCTCCTGAGATCCCTTCCAACCCTGATATTCTACGATTCTATGAATTGGCTGAACTAGAAGTAAGACTGAGTGGACTTGTAGGCTCTACAATTTTACATTGTTTTGCTTTTGAGTGCAGTTATGTAACAAAAAAACCCTGCATTTGTAAGTTACACATTCACGATAAAGAGATTGCACAATTGTACTTGTATGAGGTGAATTGAAAAATAGTTTTTCTTTTGTTTATCATTTTTACAGTGCAAATATTTGTAATCAAACATAATAATATAAAGTGAGCACTGTACACTTTGTATTCTGTGTTGTAATAGAAATTAATATATTTGAAAATGTAGAAAAACATCCTAAATATTTAATAAATTTCAATTGGTATTCTATTGTTTAACAGTGCAATTAATCACAATTAATTTTTTTAATTGCAGTTAATTTTTTTGAGTTAATCACGTGAGTTTACTGCGATTAATCAACTGCCCTACTAAGAACCCCAACATTCTATGCGACTAGATCCCGCCAGCGTGCAGTCTGGGACTGTGGTGGGCCCACTGTGCACCCCTGACTCTCTCCCCCACTTGTTCCTGCTTGCCCCTTGCCCCTGCTTGCCAGGAGCCGATCAAAAAAAAAAAAAAAAAAGAACAAGCAACAAGCTAAAAGCCAAAAACTAGCCAACAAGCAACTCACAAGCCAATTAAGCCAAAAACAAGACCAATTTCTGTGTTTTTTTCGTGGGTTTGGCATGTCTGACCAGCAACCCCAGCGTGCAGGAAGTGGGGTTCCATTATGGTGGCTTGTTGTTATTCTTCTCCATTGTTGTATGGACTTGTCCCTCTGGCAAATGAATTGACACTAAGGGACAAATTGTGACTTAGCATAAGTGGGTGCATCTCTGTGGATTTGCACCTGCTTTCACCAGACCAGACTTTAATCCTAGGGATTCATTTCACATAGACCACCAAAGAGCCATCAGATGGGGACATCTCCTGGTTGTTTAGTCAACTGGTCTGGACTGACCCAGTAATTTAGAACTGGAACTCTCCAGTGTTCAGAGCAATCCAATCTCCCCTGCCTTGGAAGATCTCTTGCTGGAGAGTTGCCACTCTTGCCAGGGTTTGAGTTGTTCTACAGAACCTTCCCCACCTACAGCTTCTTCCCAGTGCCCTCCCAGTGCCCCTCCTTGTGGTACAGGAAAGCCCTGCAAGCACACTTCCCTCAGTTCCCTCTACAGGGATTCAGAAATAAATCACTCTCCTCCAGAATCTTTAAACAATATTCCCCTTTTCCTGGGGTCTAATTTATTTATTATATACACATAGGTCTTCTGATTTCAGTTGTAACGGATAAAGACTGATAAAACACCACGATCCAAAAAGAAAAAAAAATCCCTGTTTATCGGAATAAACACTGGAAAATATTACTTGTATCTAAGGGCTTGTCTGCACAGAGCAGTAATTGGGATTATGGGAGTTGGGATGGCCTACTAATGTGTTGTGCATTAATTGGTCTGTGTAGACCCTACTGGTATGGACTAAAGGTTCCCAAGTGCGCTTTAACGTAGCGCTGTTTGAAACAATACTATGTTAAAGTGTGCCTAGGGAATATTACAAATAGATGGCTTAGAGTATATACACATGACTAATTACAGTACATATGAAGAGAAAGCCCCGAAAATCCCCAATGTTTGTAACTCAAATATTGCTAAAAATAAATCCCCCAAATTGAAATTAATAAACCTCACAAACTAGAAGCCTTATTAATACAGCTTCACCCAAAATAGCTCAATGTTTGGTCCAGCGTCTTTCCAGCCCTCCTTCTTGGGATGGGGGATTTCAGTCCTGGCCTCCCTGGCCCATAGAGTCTCACCTCAGAGTCAGGGGTTTTCCTAGGTCTCTTTCTTGGGGCCAAGCTGTCAAGCTTCTCCCACAGCTTCCCTTATGGGGCTGTGTTTATTACCTCAGGCCCACTGTGGCTTTCAACCTGCTTCTCCTCCAGCTGGTCCTTTTTCACATTAGTCCGTTTGCTCTCTGGACTGGGAGAGCTTAGCTGACATCAACCTTCCACTTCCTGCAGTGTCTCCCTGTTTTGAGGGAGGAGGCCGATTATATCCGGACCTCTTTCCCAGCGCTGGTTCTGCTTGGTTAGGAGAGGGTGAAGCCTTGCCTCACCATCTCTACAAGACTTCTGGTCCTGGACTCTTAAAAGAATAGCACAGGTTTTCACCAATCACAGACTCTTCCCTGGGACCAATTCTCCTTTCCCCATAGCTGCCTTTGTCGTTTTTCAAGAACCTGGGGTACTAAACCTTAAAAGGATGACACCACAGGATAGGGATGGGATGACCCCTAGGCCCTACTACCCCGACACTGCAGGGAAACCATTGACCTTTGATATGCCTGGCATTAATTCCCCTCTTGCTAACACCAGTGCAACTCCAGAAAGCCAGATTCCCAGCTCATGTAAACTGGCATTGCTCCATTTACATGTCCACTTACATCAGATGAGGACCAGAATGTACAGATGACGCGACTTACTGGTGTAAGAGGAGAATCAGGTCTGTAGCGTTATCAGTACCAGATTTACCCTGGCGCTGGGCCCACGTTCCAAAGGGCCCTGGCCCGGCCCACTCTTCTCCGCCCCCCCCTCCACCTCTTCCCCTGAGTATGGTGCGTTCCCACCCCTCCCCGCGCTTCTCCTGCCGCTGAACAGCTGTTCATTCACGTGAGGGAGGGGGAGGAGCAGAGTCAAAGCCTGCTCACTGCTCGGGGGAGGAGGCGGAGAAGCGGCGGGGGCGGGGCCTTGGGGAAGGGGGTGGAATCAGGGCACACCCCCCCAAGCCCCCTGCCGTGAGCCGCTCAGGACAGGGGGCTGGAAACCCCCCCACGACTCCAGCCCACACTCCCAGCCCCCTGCCCTGACTCCTGCACCCCCACGACCCCAGACCTGTCTCCTGCATCCCTCACAAATACCACACACACCCAGTCCTGACTCCTGCACCCCTCACACATACCCAGCCCCACCCTGAGCACCAAATGGAAGCTGCCCCAGGTAAGCGCGCCACACCCCAACCTCCTGCCCCAACTCTGGGCTCCCTTCCTCACCCTAGCTCCTGGCCAGACCCTGCACCCCAACCCCCAGCCTGCTCCTGCACCCTAAATCCCTACCAGACCCTGCATCTCCAGCCCTGTGCTCAGTGCACCCCCACCCTCAGCTCAGTGCAGAGAGAGACGAAGAGAATGGGCTAGAACCAGGGAGAAAGTAGGCACCCGCTCTATGTGGGCAGGGGTGGGGAGGATCCTGTTTAGCCCCTCCCCAGCCCTGTTGTGTTTGCAGTTTACCCCCAGCCCCTCCCTTGCTACAGGGACCAACCCTAGCTCCTGCCCTGCTGTGCTTTTGTCCCCGGCCCCTGCCTTGCTCCAGTCAGCAGGGACTAATCCTTCCCCCATGTCCCACTGTGCTCATCTTGCCCCTGGCCCCTGCCTCACTCCAGCTGGGGACCAATCCTTCCCCCCACCCTGCCTCACTGTCAGGGTGGATAAAAATCAATGACTTTTTAAAAAAAAAATAAAAAAATCGGATTTTTTTTATTTAAATTGGCTTTTTGAGGGAAAAAAACTATTATATCTCATCATGGAATAGGGATTATAAATTCTAATTCTATAGTATGAGACAAGATATTCATGCAAAGTTTTGTAAATGAGTTCTAATAGTTCATGGATTAGGGGCCCAATCTTATGGGTTCCACAGGCTTCTTACAGAGTATTTAGGTTAGTCTTTCTATCTACCCAATGGGACTCAGTGCTCAGTCTAGAAGATACCATCTTAGATGCTTAGTTTTGCAGTTCTCAAACTGTGGATTTGTGTCTCCAGAGGTAACATGCTTGTTCACAGCAAAAAATGTTTTAAAATAAATAAATAAGATATAGTGGTGAGAAATAACAGACCCCAACTCTATTGCCCCTCTGCAAATTTGTGTACACAGAGTCAATCCCTTACCTCTCTTTAAATGTGAAAAGTTTCAAAAAGTTCAATGAATAGAAGATTGTTGGGGGCGGAATAGATCTGGACAAGGAGAAGAAGTCTGGAGATAAACGTGAGAAGCGAGGGACATATGCTTTTTTGTTAAAATATTATGTTTGCTGTTGAAAAAAAAAATCCAGAATACTTAACGTTGTTGTTTTAGTTAAATAAACAATTTAAATGTCTGTGCGGTGATGTTCTCCTCCTAAAATAGCCTGGCACGAAAATCCTCCAACTATTAATGATTAACCTGTTGAATTGGAGATAGTTCACCTCGCAATGCCTTCATAAATATCTTCTTCAATTATCTTTGGTAAATGAAATAACCAAACAATCATTCATTTTCTGATATAGCTGTAAAACTCATCTGAAAAGTTTTCAGAATAAATCACTGTTTAAAAATGCATAGTGTGTACCTTCTAAAAATGAAACCTACATCTATCTCTGAGTTGTGACGAATATGTATTAAGGTTATAACAACAAACAAGAATGCACTTTTATGTAGAAAACCATGATTAAATCGAGTCTTCCTGACTAGTGATTTAAATCGTGATTTAAATCAAATCCACCCTGCCCACTGTGCTCTTGCCCCTGGCCCCTTCATTCCCCAGGGGGAGCCCACAAATATGTTTGGCGCCGGGCTCACAAAAAGTTAATCCAGCCCGGGTTACCTTCTCAGAGTAAACTTTTGGTCTCCATTACACTGGAGTAAATCTGTAATCTCTCCATTAACGTCAATTTGGTTTACTCTTACACTGTTACCAGAATATGACCCATTGATTTAATCTTAAAAACTCGATGAATTTGTAGATATCTGTCTCATCAGTGGAAGAACTGTATTTAATAAAGGGGGCTGAGATCTACAAAATCCCTCCTTAGCGGCTACAGTTACTGGCACTGCCCTGAGAGGCGCCCATTTGTCTTAATGGGTTTTAACTCTGGAACCTGAACGTGACCTTTTAAATGTCAACACAGTTTAACTACATCAGCAGACTCTATGTGGCTTTGTTTTTCTTGGCAGCTTTTGGAACTTGGGGGAACCAGACATCCAGGGTGAGGAGGAAGACTGTGTCTACATGAGGTCTACTGGGACATGGGGCGATTCCAAGTGCTCCCAGCCCAATTACTGGATTTGTGAAAAGACATGGATCTGCTGACCCACTTTTCAAACATGCTGTCATTATGGGATTGAGCACAAGTCCTACTGCTCCTCCTGCACCTGCTCAGTGGCTGACAAGAACTCACTCCAGTTCCCCAATAGCTGAACTGAAGATGACATTTCTCCTGATTGTTAATAGTGCTCTCCTGCGTGCTAGTTAGGGCTGTAGGTTCAGGGGTCCAAGTGGTCCCAAAAAAGTGGCAGTATTATACCTCAGCCCTGCTCACTTCCTCAAGCTTTACCCATAAAACACAAAGCAGCTACACACTTCAGCTAAAATTATCAATAGTTGAAATGTAACTGTGCTGACATGTAAATGGCCACCATTAGGCTTCAGAATCAACACCCACTTAAAACAAATGAGGAAAGTTCATGCCTCTCAGAGCTATGAGGCCCAATTCTTTACTTGCATCTGTTTTAAACCCATGTAACAACTAATTTCAATGTAGTTACCTGTGTATCAGTAGTGTCTACTTAACTCTCAGAAATTATGGCTTCTATAGACTAATTCTTATACTTCAAATCCACTCCTCAAAAATATGATAGTGTTGACAAGACTCCTTAAAGGGATGCAGCCACTTCACTCATACCATATATTTAGGCTTGGCAGAATTAGGTTGTTTTTATATATACAATTTTGAAACATAAATAGTATCAATGTTTATTTAAGTATTTAAAAAAAATTATCAATGTAAATTTTCACAGTTGTAGAAAATTATGGGCAGGTCAGACAATATTTATTTTATGACAGTAGATAAATTAAACTAGTGGAGACATCCTATCTCCTAGAACTGGAAGGGACCTTGAAAGGTCATTGAGTCTAGCCCCCTGCCTTCACTAGCAGGACCAAGTACTGATTTTGCCCCTGACCCCTAAGTGGCCTCCTCAAGGATTGAGCTCACAACCCTGGGTTTAGCAAGCCAATACTCAAACCACTGAGCTATCCCTCCCCCTATTTTGAATGTAGACATTCAAAGAGTTAAAACATTATCACCATTAAAAACACAAATTGTCAATGTCACATGTCAGAATATACAAAGTAGATATCCTTAAATCAAACTCTAATATATGCTCAAGCCGTATTTTCTTACTTTATCTAGCTGTAAATTCTGATTATTAGCAATGAAATTTTTTTTGGCGGTTTATTTGTGTACTGTGAAATTGACATTTACCAACATTGAGTGATAAACATCGAATCCCTCCAAGCTTACATATATTCCTCCTTCACTTTCTATCACTCCATGCAAGTTGCATCTCTCCCTGCCTTAAGCCATGTCCTTTCATTCATTTGTGGAATAATAATTATGTGATTCTGTAGCTAGGGTCAAGTTGAGTTTTGCCCTTTAAAACAGGGATTCTGCTTTATTGTTATGTAGAAAGAACATAGCATATTTTCCTCAAACGTGCAGAAATTGTAACTGAGCACAGAATGGATTTTCTGAGGGTTTACACGTAAATCTGTTGACTAGTTTGGGTTATAATCAATTAAACTTGTGTCCTTTTAAGAAGTGCAGTGCACATTGCCAGACTTTTTTTTGTACTGAATGACAAAATCATCTGTTGCGACAAACTATCTGTTTAAAGATTGACCTAAGTGCTCTAAAATTGACGTTTGTTGGATTTCTTTAAATTTGGGGTGCCTCGGGAGGATGCAGGGTAGGATTAGTGATGCAAATTTGGAGTCATTCGAGCCAGGGATTCCAGAGATATAAGCCTGGAAAAAATAGCTATTTTTAAAAAACGGTTTCTAGGTGGGTGGCTTTTTTTGCAGAGAGCTAGAGCTCAAACTATTGATGGGATGCAGGTAAAAATGGTCTCAATCTATTGAGTTTTACCCAAGGTAGTGTGTTGTATTCACTAAATCTTTGGCACCCTTAAGACTAACAGAAGTATTGGGAGCATAAGCTTTCGTGGGTAAGAACCTCACTTCTTCACTTGCATCTGAAGAAGTGAGGTTCTTACCCACGAAAGCTTATGCGCCCAATACTTCTGTTAGTCTTAAGGGTGCCACAGGACCCTCTGTTGCTTTTTACAGATTCAGACTAACACGGCTACCCCTCTGATACTAAATCTTTGGGGGACCCAAACTGAGAACAGTATTTAAGAAAATGTACATTTTTACACTGTATGTGCACCAATACAAAAAAAACAGCTGGACAGTTTCCATGCCAGTTTTTTATATGCTTTAATCCTCGACTCTTATAAGAGCTCTAAAATCTGCATAGTGAATTGGATTGCTTTGAAATCTGGTGTGCCTCATGGTGGCATAGGGTAGAGTTAGGGATCCAAATTTGAGGTCATTTGGCCAAGGAGCTCCTGAGTTACAGGTCCCCTCCAAAAAAATGGTTTCCTTCTTTAGCCTTCTGCTGTTAATCTGAGGGTACATCTACACTACAGGGGGGAGTCGATTTAAGATACGCAAATTCAGCTACGTGAATAGCGTAGCTGAATTCGACGTATCGCAGCCGACTTACCCCGTTGTGAGGACGGCGGCAAAATCGACTTCTGCAGCTTTTTGTCGGCTGCGCTTACTCCCACCTCCGCTGGTGGAGTTAGAGCGCCGATTTGGGGATCGATTGTCGCGTCCCGACGGGACGCGATAAATCGATCCCCGAGAGGTCGATTTCTACCCGCCGATTCAGGCGGGTAGTGTAGACCTAGCCTGAGAAGTATTAATGACTGGATGAATCTCAGGCTTGGTCTACACTACAGAGTTAGGTCAATGTAAGGCAGCTTACATCGACCTAATGCTGTGAATGTCTACACTACAATTTTGCTCCTGCTGATTTAAGTCACCCACTACACCGACTTAATAACTCCATCTCCACAACAGGCATAGCACTTAGGTTGATAGAGACACTGTATAGACACAGTATAGACACCGCATTGCTTACATCAGACTGTTCCGGCTGACCCCGGGGCTCATGGCTGGCAGTGCCCCACAATGCCCCACACAGACAGTTAAATCAATGCAAGTGCTCCTGGTGAGAACATTCACTGCCGACAGAAGGAATTAGTGTGGACACGCAAAACTGATTTAATGGCTGTGGTGTGTAGGTGTAACTTAAGTGGACTTAACTTTGTAGTGTACACTTGCCCTTAGACCCCTTGATGGTGGTGAACTCAGCCTGCAATTACCATATCTAAGGGTAACCCCCAACCTAAGACAAAAGGAGTTTGGAACAGAGTGGTTGGAGGTGCTACAATTTGTGACTCATAGGTGCCAGATTTATTTTGGTGGAAATATAATCAAACTGTTTGGAGGGGGAAAAATCAGACCTGTGAATGCTTCTTGAGATGGGAGGGGTATTAGGGAGGGGAAGGAATAGAGCTAGAGGGGTTTGGGGCTGGAGCAAGGAAGATTCTGGGGAGGTGGATAAATAACGGATGGATGGTAAGTGTGGTGAAAGAGTTTGGGGGCTCAGGTGAGGGAGGCATGGCACCCCCCACCTCTGCCAAACCATTCCAACCCACCAGCACCCCAACCACCATGCAGCCCCAGCTCTGCCAGTGCACCTCAACCCCACTTCACATAAGCCACCCTCCACCCCAACATGCCTGTACCCCACAGCTCTGCCAGTGCACCTCAACACCTTGGAATCCCCAGCTCTGCCAGTGCACCCCAACCACCTTGCACCCCAACATGTCCTGCCAGTTCACCCCAAATCTCTGCATGCAAACACCCCAACTCTTCCAGTGCATCCCCAAATCCCTGCAATTCTAGCTTTGCCAGTGCACCCCAACCCTCTTGCACCCTCCAGCTCTGCCAGTGGTCGAGTGGACCCCATCTTCCCTGCACCCTCAGCTCTGCCACCGCATCCCAACCAACTTATACCCAAATCTTCCTGCACCCCAATACTATTCCACTGTAATATAGGTTATAGGAGAGGGCAAGTAATGGTAATATGAGCATTTGTATACCAGGGAGTGAAGAGTTTAGGGAGATGCTTTCCCTGCTTGCAGTGGGGAGGCCTAGGCATACTAGGGAGAAGGGGCCCGTTTGGCGGGGGAGTGCATTGAATGGGTCAGGGGCATGGCTGGGGAGGTGTGCCAGAACAGGGCCTGTGGGATACAGCTGATGTGCGTGGTAGGGAGGAGGTAGGAATGGCTGGCTCTATATGCTAATTGTGGGACCATAAATGTATAATTGCCCAAATGACTACTAACTTCTAGCAACACCACATCTTTTCTTGTTCCAAAAAACAGGAAATTCAACAGCAAAAGCCTGTTAGCGCAGAGTTAAGGTTGCTTGGCAGTATGTTGTCCGCTTGCAGAACACTGTTGTGAACAAAACCCAAACTTCTGAAAACCAGGAAGTGCAGAGTTAAGGTTGCCCATGCAACCTTAACTCTGCCCTCTTCCAGCAATGCCCAAATGCAAACCGTTAACACACATACTTGACTCTGCCAACCCACAGTTGCTGAGATCTACAAGCTTTTCACCTCCTTTTACAACCCAGTCACTCTCACCCGCAGGATTCCATCGAACACTTTTAAAGCCCCCCCCCCCCCAAAAGACTTGCCAATGGCATGTTCCCACTACATTTTTTGAGCAATGCCTCAATATGAACTCAGCACATACTCCCACTAGCCCTTGGCACTATTAGATCCAGGAGTGTTCAAGACCCTGGCATACTCCCTCACACTTTGCCAACACCCCAGAAAGAATACCACACATTATAATTTAAGAACTACTTCACAGACTTTTACAATAACTCCCTTCTACTTACTCATAGGATAGCATCTCACTTTCACTTCACCACCATTAAAGCATTGCAATCCCCTCAAATCCTGTCTCCCTGATGACAGTATTGCTTATAATAAAATCCCTCTGTCCTGCTATTGACAATCCTACACAGAAATGATGCATACTGCAATCTGAAGGTACGCACACACCACTTCTCATCGATCTCCTCATATCACAGTCACAGCTCTGTCACACGCCTCAAAGGAATCCACAGATCTCGGAAATACACCTCTACCAGGCAGGGCTAACTACTGCCTCCGCCATTCAGTAAAGCTACACCTGACACTGACCACACTCACTTCATCTGGAGCACATGTAGGTAATAAAAGCTTAGACGGCTCTCATATCCCAGCTCGCTACTGACAATACCTCTTGCAATAAAGCCCCCGGGCTCTGCTAACTGCATAACATATACAATTCTGCACAGAGATGATGCATACTGGATCCTGAAAGTACACATGCAGCACTTCCCTTTGCTCACACACTTCGGAGGATGCAAAACATAGATCATATCACAGTCACAGCTCTGTCACATACCTCAAAGTAATCCACATGTCCTCATATCACAGGCTTACCTTTACTCAGCAGGCCCAACTACTGCCTCCACCGTTTAGTGCAGGTACACCTAACACACTGACTGCACCTGGACTCTGTCCAAATAATTCCCATTGGCCATTGCCAGCTCCTGGGAAACAGAGGGAAGGGGGTGTGGGCAACCATATTTGTTGTTTTGTTTTTGTCCTTTAACAGTGTTCAATGGAATTCTGGGGGTGAGAGTGAATGGGCTGCAAAAGGTGATGAAGGGCTTGTACATTTCTGTGGGGCTGGCACAGTAAAGGTAAGTGTGTTAACAGCGTGTATTGAGGCAATGTTGAAAGAGGGCAGAGTTCAAGTTTCATGGGCAACCTTAACTCTGCATTTCCTGGTTTTCAGAAGTTTGACTTTTGCTCAACTCAGCGTTCTGCAAGGCAACGACGTATCACCAAGCGACCTGAACTCTGCGTTTAGGTAGGTTTTTTGGGTCACTGAATACATATAGACGTACAAGAAGAAAGAAAAAAGAGAAGCCCCAGGCAGGGCAGGGGCTATTGCAGAGGGTCTAGGGGATTACGACGCGCAGTGAATGTGTCTTGGCCTGAGCATTATGCTCCGGTTCAGCTCAAACTATCCCGCTCAGGCCACTGCGATGGCCATTTCTACGTTGACTGTTGGCAGCCGGCTTGGGAGAACTCCAGATATTCTACGCACAGGTTCTTGAAATCTGCCTCCTGGCTTTTGTGCTCACTTGGCCACTTCTCAATCCAAGTGTCTTTGCCAATGACATAGGAGATACTGGAAGGGACAAGGAGAAGATGTGTGCCTTTGATTCCGGGCTTCACTCACTACTCACTGATCTGCCAGCCGTCTGTTGAGTTCTTCAAGGATGGCCAGGCCTGCTCTCTTTGTAGGATCCCAAAGGCCACACCTGCCTTGTACAGAATCAGAACAGATTGCATCCGGTATCATCTTTAATTTAGGGACATGGCCCATGGAGACTACAAGTCCCAGCAAGCAATGATCCACATTCAACTAGTCAGATTAGGATGGACCATTGCTCAGATGTCCTGCCCCTATTCTCCTCTCACTCACTGACTGGTCAGTTCTAATCAGACACCTAAATACAACCTTGGTTTCCACAGGATCAGCCAAGGCTGTCCCACTGAACTGGTGGCACCTTCCCATTCTAAGCTTATTTATATATTTACCCCCAAAAGAAATATATTTCCACCTGTTCAAGTGAAGTTATTTATCCAAATTCAGGCCAATGCTATTCAGAAATGGCTCTGGGCCAATAACCCTCGAAGCGAACTGAAAACAGTGACCTTTAACTATTGTTGTCCTGGTTAAGGTGAAATGATTCACAAACTACAACTTCCTGCCACAGCATTCTCCCCATCAACATGCAGAGATTCAAGGCCCAGGTCAAGGGGCTACTTACTTGGCTCTCAGGGCCCACAAATTACTTCTGAGACCCCAGATTAAATAGTCATTAAGCTCCAGTTTCAGAACCTCACGACATTTTGCATAGCTGATCAACACACGTGTTTTTCCTTCTGGATTTTCATCAGTTCCTGGGGAAAAAAGAAAAAGATGCCGCACATCAGAAGTTGGAGAGGGGGATATTGAGTGCAGGGAAAAGAGATAACAGGAAAAGGAAAAAGGGGAATCCCAGATGTTCTCCTGCAGCTTCAATACAGAGACCTAGAGCCAAATTTAATCCTAGAATAAGCAAGTGAACCTCTTATTGAAGCCAATCACTATAATTCAACACTCAGATTAACTCGCCTCCCAGTCATGATAATCACGGAAGTGGCACAAGAACTTACTTTGCCCCCTGTTCACTTTGCCTTTATCATGGTTGATAGAAGTCAATTTTTAGGAACATCGGCTCATCCTCATCCATACCAGCTTGGGGCAACATCAGAGCTGGCATCTTGGCTCCGGCAGTGGCCATTACTGGAAAATTACACTTGGCAGAATTCTTTTTTTTTTTTTTTTTTTAGTTATTTTGACAGATAATATTTTTTATTTGTAAGCATTTTTTCTCTTTTTATCCATTTAAATTTTCACAGTGATAGGAAATTATGGGCAGGTCAGATAATGGGGGAGGTATCTGACAATAATTATTTAATTAGAAAAAAGAAGAACAGGAGTACTTGTGGCACCTTAGAGACTAACATCCGAAGAAGTGGGCTGTAGTCCACGAAAGCTTATGCTCTAATAAATTTGTTAGTCTCTAAGGTGCCACAAGTACTCCTGTTCTTCTTTTTGCGGATACAGACTAACACGGCTGTTACTCTGAAACCTATTTAATTAGAGTAGATGTTGAGATTCAAAAAAAGTTAAAGCATTATAACAGTTAAAAAACAAATTGTCAGCATCACACATTATCATTTACGAAGCAGAGATCCTTAAATCAAACTCTAAGAAGTTCTCCCGCAACATTTTTCTTACTTTGCCTATCTGTAAATTTTGATTATTGTCGACAGAAATATTTGTCCATTGGTTTGTGTGTGTGTATGGTGAAATCAGTGTGACATTTACTGATAAAAATGAGGAAGTTACTCACCTTGTGCAGGAACGATGGTTCTTCAAGATGTGTGTCCCTATGGGTGCTCTATGGTGGGTGTATGTGCGCCCCTGTGCCTCTAATCAGAGATTTTTGGTAGCAGTGTCTGTTGAGCCCACGCATGTGCCCTCCCTCCCTCGTGGTCTACCTTTAGGCTATTTAGCACTGCACGGGCGAACCGCCCTCACTTCCTTCTCTACTGCAGAGTGCTATAGAAAACTCCAAAGTAGGGTGGAAGGCGAGTTGTGGAGCACCCATAGGGACACACATCTCGAAGAACCATCATTACTGCACAAGGTGAGTAACTTCCTCTTCTTCGAGTAGTGTCCCTATGGGTGCTCCACAATAAGTGACTCCCAAGCAGTACCCACCACTGGAGGCTGGGACTTCGGAGTGGAGTCTTTTACTACAGAGCGTACTGTGGAGTCGAAGATGGTGTCAGCAGCCAAATCTTCAGTGATCACATAATGTTCTGCGAAAGTACAGGCAGAGGCCCAAGTCGTTGCTCTATAGATTGCTGCGATTGGGGTATCCCTACGGAATGTGATTGAGGTAGAAACTGACCTCGTGGCATGTGTAAGGACGCTGAACAGAAACAAGTTGCACCCTTAATAAGTGATTAATGCAACTAGAAACCCATTTGGATAATCTTCGAGCAGATATCACAGAGCTTTTGGATCTTTCTGTGGACAAAAGGAAGAGTTTAGGGGATTTCCTGAAGTCCTTCGTCCTGTCCAAATAGAATGCTAATGTCCTTCTAATATCTAGCATATGCACAATTGTCTCCCAGTGGTCACAATCTGGTTTTGGGAAAAAACAGGAGATGGATCTGTTGATTCATAAGGAAAGTGAAGAGAAAGTAGGGAGAAACTTGGGCTATGGCCTTAGTTACTTTGTCTTTAATAAAAAAAAAGGCCGTGAATGGTGGGTGTGCCATCAGGGCCGCTATTTCTCCTATGTGCCTAGCTGAGGTGATGGCAATTAGAAATGCTGTCTTCATGGACAGGTGTAAGAGAGAACAAGTTGCCCTGGACTCAGAGGGAGGTCTAGTCAAAGCCCTGAGAACTAGGTTAAAGTCCCAGGGGCTGGAGCGGGTGGTGTCACATGTGGGAAGAGATTCCCAATGCCCTTAAAGAATCTACGCATTAGTGGGTGAGCAAACACGGAGTGGGAGGCCGTTTTCACGCGAGATGTACCTTAAGGGAGCTGAGTCAGAGTTTAAAATGTGGTGCAAAATCAGAAATATGAAAGATGAAGTTGGGTCTGTGGGTTTGGAATGACACAAACCTGGAGTCGTTTCCATTTTGTAGGGAAGTACGTCGAGTGGTCAACTTTTGGTTGTGTTGCAACACGTCTTTCAGCTTATCAGAGCATTCTTCCTCTAAGCCTTGGAACTAAGAAAGAGCTAAGCCTGGAGGTGGAGGACCCGCGGGTTGGGGTGAAGGGTCAGGCCATTGTTTTGAGAGAGCGGGTGAGGAATGGGCTGAAGAGAAACAGGAGGGCCTATTGCCATCTGTGTCAGGTAAGGGAGCCAGACTTGTCATGGTCAAGAGGGTCAATCAGAATAACTTGCTTTGTCTTGTTGAATTTTCAACAGAATCTTGAATAGAGTAGGAAACTGGGAAAAGATATACAAGTGGGCCCTGTCCCATGGGAAGATGAGGACAACCGCCAATGAATGTTTCCCCAGGTTGGCCCTGGAGCAGTAACAAGGACCTTTCTTGTTCCGTTAAGTAGTGAAGAGACCCATAGCCAGGGTTCCCCAAAGGGCAGATATATCTTGAAGCACCTCTGAGTTGAGTACACACTCATTGTCATGACAAAATTACAACTGAGACTGTCATCTGTCACATTCTGTATCCCTGGTAGATAGACAGCTGAGATGAGCACATTGTGATGGGTGCATCAATTCCAATGTTTGAGTGCTGGCTTGTAAAGGGAGGGAAATCTGGCAGCCCCCTGGTGATTTATATAAAACATACAGGTCATAGTAAATCCATCATGACTTTTGTGAGTTGTTTTTGATGAAAAGCAGAAAGTATGCACAAGCATTCCTGACAGCCCTCAGCCCCAAAAGAGTAATATGGAAGGTCATTTCTGTGGAAAGCCATTTGTCCTGAACCTTGTGACTGTGTAGGTGAGCTCCCCAGAGTATTAGGGAGACATGTGTCCCAGGGTGGTGAATGTGGGTAGCGAGAGGAATGCTCTTGCTTGTACTGCATCAAGGTTGGTGATGATAAAGTCCAGTCACTGTACCAGGGTTAATATGCTGCTACAGTGAAGAGAACCTTGGAGAATACCCTGTGTGGAGCAGTCTTTACTGATAATGATCCTGCCAAAACGGTAAGCAGTAGGAAATCTCCTGTATGATGGTTGTTTTGAGATACAGAAATAGGCACCTTGTAGGTTCAGAGCTAGAAATCAATCTCCTTGCTCTAGAGCTGGTCTTAACTGCTGTGAAGTAGGGCAAGGTGACTTCTGAGTGGTGTGACAGGTATATAGATGGCAGCTGATGTTGGAAGGTATCATTGTCCAGCTCATCAAAAGTGCTTATAAGAGGCAGTTTGAGAGGTCAAAAACTGGGCTGCAGACTGTTCCCTGGTCCTCTTACACTGTGGCTCATAACAGCACTGAGATGGTGGGTATTGAGAAGATTGTGACCTGTGGTGTGGTTGAGAGGTATATCCTCTCTTCTGTCCCACCGTCTAGATTCCTAAAGAGTGTAACATGGTCTGAGAATCCTTCAGGATGTGGAGAGAAAAATCTATCTTCTCCGCAAAGAGTTTGGCCCTTTAAACTGGAAGTCTGTAGCTCTTTGGGCAATCTAGAGAGGTGTAGCCAAAAAGAAACCCCACAACCCGCCTCAGTACCATGGTCATGGAGACTGGGCAGGCATCTGTAACAGCTACATCCAGTGCTGTCTCTAGGACCAGTCTGGCTATTAACTGATCATCTCTAAGAATGGTCTGAATCTGTTCTTTTTGTGTCTCCAGTAATGTTCCAGAAACAAATTGGATTTCCCATAATTAATAAAATTGTATTTGGTCATGACGGTTTGGTAATTCATGACTATAAACAGTAACATCGATGAATACATCATCTTGCCAAGCCTGATCGTGTGGAGTTGACTTGGCATTCGGTTGCTAGCTTCATGCCTTAACCACATCCACTGTGATGGAGTTGGGTTGTGGATGTTGAAAACAAAGTCTGCCTCTTTGGGTAGAGATGTAGGGTTTTTGTTGTTGCTGTTGTTTTTGTTTTTTTACACTCTGTTGCTGGTTGGTGCGATGGAGGCTGGTGTCTGCCAGATGACTTTGGTAGGATCTAGAATTGCCTCATTAATTGGGAGGGCAATTCTAGATGACAAGGTGGTGTGCAGAATTTCCACCAACTTGTGATGTGTATCTCCCATCTCCTATAGGGGAATCTACAGCTTGTCTGCCACCCCCTTGTTAAGATCCAGAAATTTCTTAAAATCTTCCCCTAGTGATGAGGGGTGGGCAGCACAGCCTCATCTGGGAGAGATGAGGAGAAGGGTGCTGGAGGGGTGGCTTCTTCTGTGGGTACTTTTTCCTGTTCTGAAAAAGCTTCCTCGTGCCCCGGCTCAGGTGCTCTGGACAGCCAGGCTGTAGCAAACCATCTGGTGGACTCTCCCTGAGAGACACTGGGGACAGTCACGAGATGTATGTGTACGTCGCCCAAGAATTACAATATGGCCTTGCGGGGGAGAGGGAGGGAGGTGGGCATGGGCGATGGGCTTACCTCAGGGGGCCCGCACCGTGATTGTAGGTTGGCTTGATGGAATTGGAGAGGACCCTTGTAGTGTGTGGTGGGCCACAATGAGGGTCCAGGGAAATGATCTCCTCCTGGCCAGTGTCAGACTCATCAGTGGGTAAGGGTGGTGCTGACTGGGGTATTGGCAGTATACAGCCCAGTGCCAAGAGCGATTCTGGATGCCGGGATGTGCTTGATATTGGGGTCCTGGTACCAAGTAATGGGGATTGCGGTTCTTCCCCAACCATCAGGTCTCCAGGGTACCAGAGCTCATGCAGTACCATGGGTTCATTTGGTACCACCGAGAAGTGTCCGAGGTACGTTGTCAGTACCGATAGTTGGGTAGAGCACTCCCTAAATGAGAATTTTCTTGTGTCCAGTACAGAAAGTTTGTTGATGCCTCTATTTTAGAGATGGTACGGTAATTGTCTTTCTCTGGGTACTGAGGCCACAGGTCTCCAGAGTGTAAGCAGAGTCAGAATGAGCTCTCTCCTGCCATCTGGTGGTGAGCTGTGGAAAGGGACTTCAGGGGCTGATCTCATTTGCATGGACACACCCACCCTGCCTAGCACGATGGGACAGCTGGTACCAAATGGTCACTTTGGCTGCTGTGGGATCCCCAGTCTCTTTGTTATCAGGGCAGGAGTAATAAAGGGTTGTTATCCTGGTTATGAGCAACAAAGAGTCCTGTGGCACCTTAAAGACTAACAGACGTATTGGAGCATAAGCTTTCGTGGGTGAATACCCACTTCGTCAGATGCATGTAATGGAAATTTCCAGCGGCAGGTATAAATATGCAGGCAAGAATACTGGCACTGATATATTTATACCTGCCCCTGGAAATTTCCATTACATGTGTCTGACGAAGTGGGCATTCACCCACGAAAGCTTATGCTCCAATACATCTGTTAGTCTTTAAGATGCCACAGGACTCTTTGTTGCTTTTTACAGATCCAGACTAACACGGCTACCCCTCTGATACTATCCTGGTTATGTGACTCAAGGACAGTAGAACTATACTTGACATTTTATGACGGAGGGACTTGCCCTCAACTAAGTAGCACTCAGTAGGCAATAGCTAATTTCGACTCCACTAGGAATCTTGTTACATGCTGCAGAGCTGAAATCACTGATACCTAGGTCTAAGCATTAGATCTACTTCAGGCTAATGGTGCACAGCACTGAGGCTCCCCTACTACCAGCTAAAATCAGTAAAGAAAGAGCTGAGATCACTGAGAGCTGTGTTAAGTAGTGAGGGGGCTGAAGACAAGTTGGTGAGCAGCTAGCAGAGAGGAGTGGATAGTGGAGCAGCTGGCAGAGAGGCACCGCCGGCGGTGAAGACTGCAGCAGAACCCCACGGAGAGGCGTGGCAATCGGCTGTCAACCTGAGCAGCAGAGCATGTAAGATGTCCCCCGTACCTCCCCCCATTTCCACCCAGGCTGGGAGGTAGACTCTGCAGAGGAACTTCTGCACTCTGGGGGCTGCACTGACCAATGTCAGAAACTGTGGGTGGGGTGACTGTTGGGTTGCTGGACTTAAGACCCTGAGGGGAAAAGGACACTGTCAAACTTACTTGGGGTGGGTCTTTTGCTCATGGTTTGTGTTATGATCCTGTTTGTGGTGTTTCCCCAACATAATGCAGCATTGTTTCCCTCCTTTATTAAAAGGCTTTTGCTACACTTAGACTCTGTGCTTGCGAGAGGGGAAGTATTGCCTCTTAGAGGCGCCCAGGAGGGTGGGGTGTAATTGACCCAGGTCATTGGGTGGGGGCTTGAGCCGGTTTTGCGTTATGTTATTGAAATGGAACCCCTAGATACTGAACCCGGCCCTTGTTGCTACCAACTCTGACGGGCAGAAGGGTTACAAGAGTACCACAGCACATGTGTTACCCTAGGCTCAAGTGGTACCACAGAGGAGTGTCTGTAGTATGTTGTCAGTATCGATGGCTGGGAAGGTGCAGAACACTTCCTAGATGGGAGTTTTGTTGCACCTGGTACCAAAGGGTTTCTCTTTGATGCTCTTTTAGACCTGGTACAATAATTGTCCCCTCTTCTTAGGGGGTGGTACCATTGCCTCAGAGCCCTACTGCAGAAGCCCCTGGCTTCTCCATGGGGACGGTGCTGCAGAGCAGAGCTCAGAGCAGGGTCCACTTCTGGGTGATGTGCTTCGGAGTTTCTGGTGTCGTCCTACCGAGGTGGCTACTCTGGGGAGCCCAACTGGCTGGCCAGCTACTTGAAGCCCTTTTTACAAGCCTTTCCGGGGGGAGTCTGCTGCGCTTCTTCACGACTCAACCCCTTTTGAAGTGAAGGCTCCGGGGATGATCCAGGGTCAGCACTGGAGTCCCCTGCAGACTGAAGTGTTTTCTCCAGGGGGAGGAGTTTTAACTTCAGCTCCCAGCTCCTGTGAGGCTGTCACAGGCCCAAGGACTCCCTCCCTCGGGGGTCCCATGGGAAGGCAGATCAGCGTTGTATGTTGCTATCGTGGTTGTAAGCATTGTCAGGCATTTTGGGGGGAGGGAAGGGAAGGTCAAAGATGTGAATGTGGAATGGAAGATTCCTTTACAGGTAGCAAGAGGCCAAGAGGGGGAAAAAGGAAGAGAGCAGAGAACGGGTTAACTCAACACTATAGTTAGCTAGCTCAATCCGATGATAAGACGCTACGCTGACCCCAGTCCCGGGTCACGGAAATCTGCAGCGGCGTTTATCTCTCACTCAGCCACAGACAGCTATGAGAAAAGAAAAAGTACACTGAACCAGGGCTGCAGAGATGGAAAACACAGGTGAGACTATGGGGTGGGGGTGGGGGGCGAAGCAGAGCTGTGCATCCCTGAAGCAAGTGTGTGAGAAGGCCACAGAAAGCCAGTTTGGACTGGTACAAAGAGCACCAGGAACAGAGGGCCCTGCATGAAAACACCCCCAAAAGAACCCAGGACTTAAAAACCCTCCCAAGAGCCAAAGCAAGTCGGAGATTACAGCGGACCCAGGACAGAACTCCCGTCCACCCTACCCCCTCTTCTTCTTACGTTACACCCAAGCGTGGCCAGCCATGGGTAGAGCGTGTGAGAGTATGAAAGTGGATTAGGGCTTGGGGCATTAATGCTTTCTTCCTTCCTCTGAGTGACATGGGGAGCACCCATCACTCTCCGCTATTATTTTATTAATAAAGCTTTAAAATTTAAACCCGTGGTGTGTTTATCATCCCCTCCCAAAACGATCCTGTGGCCTCAGCTTGGTCACCTCGTGCCTCAGTAGATTGGAAACTGAAATCTGTCACAAGGCCATTTTCATTGTGGCAGGTAAAGCACTTCCGTGAGGCTCACCCAGGCACAGGGAGAGTGTCTGGCCATTACAGGAACTGACTCCTGGCAGAGAGGCACCTCTTGGAGCAGAGAGAGCCAGGCCTACCCCTGGGCAGGGGCTTGTCATCCTCTGGCAGTGAGCAATGCAGAAGAACGTCTTCTTTACTTTCTTTTTTTAACTGAAAAAAAAAAAAAAATTATGAGTCTACTAGATGCCGGGGGGGGGGAGGGGGAGGAGCAATGCCCCCAGACGGGGCAGGAAACTGAAGTTCTTTTCCTTTCTCTCTCTCTCTTTTTTTTTTTAACCCAAAGGAATAAAATAAAATAAAGAAACTTACCTTTTTTAAAAATGAAAACTGAGATAAAGAAGAACAATTGAGAGGACACCTGCCTGCCAGCTACTCCATTGTGCCGCTCCATGCTTTTGGAAATGGAGGTGTAAGATCATGGTTTGTAACAGCCTGAAGACTTGAGGTTCAGGGCGCAACATCTTCTCTCCCCCATTACCCACCCTCCCCCAGCTTTGGGAATCCCTCCAGGGATGGTGAGCTCCTTCCCCACCCAGCATTGTTCACCTCCTCCCAGGACTGCCAGTTTCCCACCCAGCATGTCTCACCTCACCCAGCACTGCAGGCTTCTTACTGCTCAGCCCCACCCAGGACAGTGTCTCCCCCACCACCCGTAGTGCTCCTGTCCAGAGTGTATCCCACCCCCCAATGCGCTTCCCCTCAGCACAGCTGCCCCCCTACTCAGGACTGCCTGACCCCTCAGCACTGCCCCCCCATTTGGGACCATGTGTCCCCTCAGCACTGCTCCCCCCTCAACTCAGAATCGCCTGAACTCTGAGCATTGTCCCCCACACCCCGACTCAGGGCCACCTGACCCCTCAGCACTGCTCCCCTGCAACTCAGGACCACCTGACACCTCATCACTGCTCCCCCCCCCCCGCACTCGGGACTGTGTGCCCCTCAGCATAGCTCCCCCCCCTAATCGGGACCATGTGCCCCCTCAGTACTGCTTCCCTCCCCTCGGGACTGTGTGCCCCTCAGCATAGCTCCCCCCCCTAATCGGGACCATGTGCCCCCTCAGTACTGCTTCCCTCCCCTCGGGACTGTGTGCCCCTCAGCATGGCTCCCCCCTCATTCGGGACTGTGAGACCCCCCTCAGGATGGCTTCCCCCCCATCACACTCAGAACCGTATGCTTCCCCTCTAGCTCCATTCCTACACCCCCCTTAGCACTGTTTCTGCCCCCTCAGGCCTGTGGCCCTGCCCTCCCTCCCCCCCCAGCACTGCTTCCAGGAACATGGACTCCCCCCACCACATCACAGTGGCACCAGAGCCACTATACCCGCTTAGTTCAGCCAGGTGCTTCAAGCCGTCCCTCTACTCGACGCCCCATAGGCTGAGACCACTTGTTCGTCTCCTGCTCTCTGCCAATCAGGGTCTCCGCACAGCTTGCCAAGGTGGATCCACTTCAAAGTTCCATGCCTGGGGGGGGCGGGAGGGGAGCTGTAAAGATGCCCTGGAAAGCGGCAGGGTTTATAGCTCCTGCCACTACACAACTTCCCTTCAGCTTCCTCTTTGTCCATGTGGGACGTGCCCACCTGGCCCCCACTTCATTTTAAAAGAGATGGGCTCTGGGAGCCAGTACCTCCGGGCTTCCAATTCCCCCAGGGTGAGGATGCAAGGCCCACGTCCCCCATCACCTCAGCAACATGCCTTCCCATACCCGACATCCCGCAGGCTGCAACCCCAGCCCATCTCCGTCCCACTCTTTTCCAGTCATAATCCTTCCTATGATTAGTGGCCAGGGCTCAATAGAGTGAAGGAGTGGGGAAAGCACCTCATTCTTATCAATCCCATTGGCTAATCTTCCTGCCGTTCCCATACCAGTCAATTAAGGTTTATCAAGAAGCTAATTTGTCCTTGGCTCCAAAATCTAGATTTATCTTGCAGTTCCTCCCACCTCCCCACCTGGTGTCCCAGCTGGCACTCAGGCCCCATGCAGCTTCACACACTTTATCTCGATCAAACTTCTCCTCCCCTCCCCAGCTAGAGGTGCAGTGACAGGCCAAATAGATTCCAAGGCCAGAAGGGTCCATTGTCATCATCTAGTCTGACCTCCTGAATAACACAGGCAAGGGAATTGCTCTGAATTGATTTCTGTTGGCACTAGGGCAGATCTTTCAGAAAAACATCCTGTCTTAATTTAAAAATTGTCATTGATGAAGAATCCACTAGAACCCTTGGTAAATTGTTTCAATGGTTAATTACTCTCACCATTAAAAATCTATGCCTTATTTCCAGTCTGAATTTGTCTAGCCTCAGCTGTCAGCCATTGGATTATTATATACCTTTTTACTAGAATAAAGAGCCCTGACAGCCAACTCAAATATCATGAGGATTACTGAAAATCTTGTTCATCATATAAAAAGTCCTACCAATCCCAAAGAATTGGACACATGACCCCCCCCCCAGGTCAATGAATATCTCAGATCTTACCCAAACACATGCTTACAGCCAATTCTTATTAACTAAACTAAGATTTATTGAAAAATAAAAGAGAGAGTAAAAGATCATTATACATACAAGTACAAATTGAGTTCTTAGGTCAGTTCACAGTAGAGATAGTGAGCTTCAGAGTTGCAAAAAGTTCTTTCAGAATTAGTTCCATAAATTATAGTCCAATGTCCAATACCCGCGTGACCCAGTCTGGAGCTGGGGACCTCAGTTGAAACTCAAACCTCCCTTGATGAAGCTTAAGCAGATCTGAGATAATAGGATCAGGTCTCAAGAGTCCTTTTTATAGCTCTCTAGCAGCCTCTTGACAGCAGGTGAATAATAGGGGAAGCATTGTGGCTTTAGAAGTTACCTCCTATTTCCTAAGCATCACTGGTAATTAGCTACATGGATTAGCATAAGGCAACTGTCCATCTCCCGCCACTTACAGGGAGTTTATTACATACTTCAAACAGGAATGAAGACAATGATATTACCACATTCACAGTTCATCTAAATGTTAATACTCCCTTTTGGTCTTTGAATCAATAGAGCATAGTGACAGACAGGAAACATCTAATCCTCCACAGCTTTCCTCTACTACAACCCACCCCTGCTCCCACTACAATTCCCACATAGCACCCCCTTAATACTCCCATGGAATTTCCCTCACACTCTACACCATTCCCCCTGAATTGTATTAATTTACATGGACTATATAGGCCAAAGCTGTTAACGTAACCCACTCACTGTCCAACATGAAATAGTTTTAAACCAGGTTTGGTATCCAGAGACTTCAGCCTGCTTAGTACCAATGGCAAACACACCATTAAAAATCCTTCTTAACATTTTATTAGAGATACAGGAAAAAGGAAAAACATTTAAAGCGTCTGAAATGAAAAGTATTCCATAAAGTTAGCATTTGAACAGTATCCCTTGTTCCCTTTCTTTGGAGAGCGTTCTTAAGTCCTTGTTTGACAGTCTCTTAGCTGGTATCAAAGATGGTTCTTTTGGGGGAAAAGAGAAGAAGACCCAGCTTGCACTAACGCTACAAGTCTATGTAAGTTACGCTACTTAAGCTATGTCAGTTACATCACTGAAGTCGACTTAATGTGGTGTCTTCACCGCGCTGTGTCGAAGGGAGAGCATCTCCCACTGACGTGGCTTCCACCTCTCGTTGAGGTGGATGAATTAAGTCGATGGGAGAGCTCTCTCACTTTGACTTATCGCACCTTCACCAGACCCACTAAATCAACGCCACTGCATCGATCGCAGCAGTGCCAAATTTGCGAGTAGTGTAGACAAGGCCTTCCTTGAGATGGGCTGGAGCAGTTGTTTAAGTCCAATCCTGTTTCCTAAGGAGACAAACACACACAAAAAGGGAGAGAAAAGAACAGCGAAGATGGAAAATGCTGCTTCTGTCTCTGGGGTTAATTCTCACTCGCAATGTCACTGCTGGAAAAACAGGCACAGCGCATGGTCTGATCAGCCACTCCAAGACCTGGCAAACTTGTAGTGCCATCAGGCTGTTTAGGGCATTGAATTTAGCTGCCTCTTTCTGGTCACAGGTTTACAGCATGTTGCAAAATATACAAGCTTGGCCAGCTAAACCAGACACCTTTTAGCCAGAAGGCAAAAGAGGAGAGAGAGATACAAGAAAGAGAAGAAATAAGGCCAAGGAAATGGAAACATGGAGGGGTGGAAGGGAGAGTCTCACATCTCAGCTGGTGTCAGGGATTCAGCTGGTGGAAGTAGTGACATCGTCCAGGTCCCTCTCTCTAACCCGATCTGGTCAGGAATCTCAGGATTAAGACGAAGAAGGCCTGGGGTCCCAGATGCCAGTGTGGGCAACAGCAACGATGGTGAAGCTCGCTTCAGGAGCCAAATTTTTCTCCCCAAACTCTTTCTTTAAGGGCCCCAAAAGGGGACGATGGGTGGAACAGCCCATCCCCTCGTTCCTTTGGCCACCAAATAGGCTTAATTTCCAACACACCCGTTTTAGTTCATCAATTTCCTGTCTCACGCTCGGTTAAGATCATTCTTGGTAAACAAGGCACAGTCCTGGAGTTACAATAGGAGGTCGTTTTGTTTGGACTAATTCAGGCTGTCACCCTTTCTCAACTCTGTTGTCACAGGCTATTGTGAAACTTTATGAACTTTCCTTCTCTTTTCACGCTGAACGCACAATAAGAGTACATTCGTAGGCCCAATTTTCACCACACCGCACACACCACCCCCTCCTACAACATCACATATTTCCCCCTCCCCATGGAACCCTACCCACACAAACAGTTCCTCCACCATATCCCGCATCTGCTACACCCCTTTATAGCCCTATGACGGATTGGGTCACAGAGACTCCCTTGAGACTGCCACCTGATGTGCTCAGACTACCTCTGAGCCCATTTTTCCTGACAGCTTGGGACTTCAGTACCCTGTCTTGTTGCGCCAGACATGCTAGCCTGCTACAAACACAGACCCAGGTCTGAACCACGTCCCCCACAAGCTGCAGATTTAACTGAAAACAGCTTAAGAAGTGCTCCAGTGTCCAGCACCCAGACACCCAGTTCCCAATGGGGTCCAAACCCCAAATAAATCCATTTTACTCTGTATAAAGCTTATACAGGGTACACTCATAAATTGTTCGCCCTCTATAACACTGATAGAGAGATATGCGCAGCTGTTTTCTCCCCAAGGAATTAATCACTAACTCTGGGTCAATTAATAGAAAAGCCTGGATTTTGACTCTCTAACGCAGGCTTGTTTCTGTATTTTGCACCCCCGCAGAGTTCGTCTGCACAAATGTCCATCCAGCTGGCAGTAATTTGAGAAAAGACATGGCCTCGTTACAACACTGGCTAACTCCTCGGCAGATGCTAAGCAGTTCCATATTGATCGAGGGTCTCGCCTGGCTATTAATGCTGAACAGGAACAGGTACGCCAATCTCACAGTTTTCGACTGCAAATCAAGAACAATAGAAAGAAAGAAGCACAAGAGACCAGATTCTGTTTGCAGCTATCGTGGTGTGAATCCGGAGTAACACCACTGACTAATTCTGGATTTGTATCAGTCGAAACTGAGATGAGAAGCTGGCCCAAGTTCTCCCAGGCTGGGAAATGCCAAGCCTTTGGGTTTGTGGGAAAGACAGCAAAATGAAATCTTTTTCCACCTTTTATTAACTGGATAGATTTTCCAATTCTTTGGTGCTCTGCTCCCAATCCCACTCCCACTGAAGTCAATGGGAAAACTCCAAAGTGCTAAAATAGTTAAACACATGAAACACAGCCTTCCCCTCCCCCATACAAGGATAAGCCATAGAGAAGCAGCTATCCGAGGATATTGGAGATAAGCAGCTTCCTCTTCTTTGTAAAAAAGGGACGTCTGGTGCTGGGAATGGAGCTGGGCTTTATTTTCTCCCACATGCAGTAGTAGTCTCCACTTTTTCAGGAGGACTTTTCCCATTCCTGCAAAGAAAGCAAAGATGTGATGACACGGTCAAGGCCACCTGAGTGTTTAATGTTGAAAAGGGGGACTCTCTCGCAAAGGCAGTAGACAAAGTTCCTGGATTCTTTCCCTCTGGGGTGAAGGAACCAGGAGAAATTCCTTGCAGTGCTGTCTCCGCACTGGGGCCAGTCCATCTGCACTAATGAAGATTCAGTCCCAGTCTTGCTCAGAAAACAATCCTGATCTTATGTCCAAATAAATGTGTTAGTCTCTAAGGTGCCACAAGTACACCTCATAGTTTTTGCGGATACAGACTAACACGGCTACCACTCTGAAACCAATCCTGATCCAGTAATTTTAGGTTATGATATTTCGAAAGCCAATGTCTGCCCAGCCTATGCTGAGAGATCCACAGAGCTCAAAAGAGAACCCAAGGAAGGAAATATGGAGGGAGGTTGCTATTTAAAATGATTTCTCTGCTGGTCAGAACAGTAACCATGGGCATATGGGATTCCCCCAGGCCTGGATGTGAGAAATACCCAGTAGCTAACATTCCCAATGCTGTTCTCAGCTGGACTACAACAAGGCACCAGGGGACAAAGCAAGCTATATACTATAATGATAGGCCCACTAGAAAAGCATCATTGGAAAAAGTAGAAAGATATTTATTAGTAGATAGATCTAGATATTTAAGGAGAGACAGTGTTGCCTAGTGAATAGGGCACTGGCCTGGGACTCGAGACCTGGGCTCGTTCAATTCCCCTCTCTGCAACCGGTTTGGTGGGTGACCACCAACGAGTGCCCCTCCATGTGCCTCAGTTTCCCTTATGTAAAATGGGAATAATTACACTGACCAACTTTGAGATCTACAGATAAAAGCACTATAAGAGAGAGGGGAATTATTGTTATAATTATTCTGATTTATACAAAATAAAAGAGCATCTATTCTATTCTCAAGGTGCCTTAAACAATCACTAACTACAATCCAGTAGTATAAACCCAGCAGCCTAAAGATAACCAGACGGAAGGAAAATTAAAAATAACCCAGTTTTTCCACAGAACCAGCTTTGATCCCTCAGTCCTGCCAACCCCCTCTCATATACAGCCAATAGATACAGAAGACACAGCAGGCATCTGTTTATTATCACTAGAGTAGATGGAGATAGATATCGAGTAAGTAGATATTATTGGTTTCAGAGTAGCAGCCGTGTTAGTCTGTATCCGCAAAAAGAACAGGAGTACTTGTGGCACCTTAGAGACTAACAAATTTATTAGAGCATAAGCTTTCGTGGACTACAGCCCACTTCTTCGGATGCATACCCTGTTCTGGGCTATCTTGATTATCACTTCAAAAGTTTTTTTTCTCTTACTTAATTGGCCTCTCAGAGTTGGTAAGACAACTCCCACCTGTTCATGCTCTCTGTATGTGTGTATATATATCTCCTCAATATTTATTCCACTCTATATGCATCCGAAGAAGTGGGCTGTAGTCCACGAAAGCTTATGCTCTAATAAATTTGTTAGTCTCTAAGGTGCCACAAGTACTCCTGTTCTTTTAGTAGATATTATTGGGTTGGCCTATAACAATTTTGGCCATTCAATACAGTAGATAGCTACATAAAAGTGAGGCTGGTAAAACTAGACCCTGTTTGATGGATGTGTCCCCAAGGCCGGTATTGGAGAAGAGATCAGCACCACTTACAGTTCCAATGGTCGTGGGGACAGCTGACATAGATACCCCGGAAGTCTGAGACTTGGTTCTGGTTTTTTCAATCCTTCTGATCCATCTCTTGTACTCCTCTCTCACCTAGAAAAATATGGAATAGGCTCATTGGCTCATGTAACCAATGCCCCATGAGAAGCTCGGACAGTTTTACACCACTCGGTCCTAAATCTGAACAGAGCAAAAGAACTGAAATTTCTGTGACCATCTTCCCTGCTGCAAATTCCAACATGTAAAGGGAAGGGAGATGAGCGGCCCTCCATCCCCTAGTTGCAATGAGCCATATTCTGACTTCAGTCACACTCAGGCAACATCACTGACTTCATCAGGTTGCAAAGTCTGGGTAGAAATTTAGCCTAGGAAATTAAAGTTGATGAGCTCCCACCGAACTACATGTTAATGGGCTTGCTGCAGGATTAACCTGGGGAATTTCTATGACCTTCGTTACACAGGTTAGGCCAGGTCTACACCACCACTTATGGTCAACAACATTTATGTCACTCAGGGGTGTGGAAAAACACACGCCTGAGTGACATAATTTCACTGGTATAAATGGCAGTGTGCACAACACTCTGTCGGTGGGAGAGCTTCTCTCACCAACATAACTAAAAGAAGCTGACAAGAAGTGGAAGCTTGGACAAATGACCAGGGAGGAGTATATAAATATTGCTCAGGCATGCAGGAGGGAAATCAGGAAGACCAAATTACAACTGGAGTTGCAGCTAGCAAGGGATGTTAAGAGTAACAAGAAGGGTTTCTACAGGTATGTTAGCAACAAGAAGAAGGTCAGGGAAAGTGTGGGCCCCTTACTGAATGGGGGAGGCAACCTAGTGACAGAGGATGTGGAAAAAGCTAATGCACTCAATTTTTTCTTTGCCTCTGTCTTCACGAACAAGGTCAGTTCCCAGACTACTGCACAGAGGGACCTAGACAAATTAGAGGATTGGGGCAAAAGAAATCTGATGAGGTTCAACAAGAACAAGTGCAGAGTCCTGCACTTAGGACGGAAGAATCCCATGCACTGCTACAGACTAGGGACCGAGCGGCTAGGCAGCAGTTCTGCAGAAAAGGACCTAGGGGTTACAGTGGACGAGAAGCTGGATATGAGTCAAAAGTTTGCCCTTGTTCCCAAGTAGGCAGCTAACAGCATTTTGGGCTGAGTAGGCGCATTGCCAGCAGATCGAGGGATGTGATCATTCCACTCTCTTCAGCATTGGTGAGGCCTCATCTGGAGTACTGTGTCCAGTTTTGGGCCCCACACTACAAGAAGGATGTGGAAAAATTGGAAAGAGTCCAGCGGAGGGCCACAAAAGTGATTAGGGGGCTGGAGCACATGACTTATGAGGAGAGGCTGAGGGAACTGGGATTGTTTAGTCTGCAGAAGAGAAGAATGAGGGGGGATTTGATAGCTGCTTTCAACTACGTGAAAGGGGGATTCCAAAGACGATGGATCTAGACTGTTCTCACTGGTACCAGATGACAGAACAAGGAGTAATGGTCTCAAGTTGTAGTGAGGAAGGTTTAGGTTGGATAAGAGGAAAAAACTTTTTCACTAGGAGGGTGGTGAAGCACTGGAATGGGTTACCTAGGGAGGTGGTGGAATCTCCTTCCTTAGAGGTTTTTAAGGTCAGGCTTGACAAAGCCCTGGCTGGGATGATTTAGTTGGGGACTGGTCCTGCTTTGAGCAGAGGCTTGGACTAGATGACCTCCTGAGATCCCTTCCAACCCTGATATTCTATGATCCTATGAACTACTGCCGCTTGTTGGGGGTGGTTTAATTACGTTGACAGGAGAGCTCTCACCCATCAGCATATAGGGGCTACAGGAGAGATCTTATAACAGCGCAACTGCATAGGTACAGCTGTGCCACTCTAAGGTCTCTAGTGTAGATGTAACCCTTGCCTGCTAGGTGTGGTGCTCTGCCCCCTCTAGTGGCAGCTAGTTCGGCTAGAGATTAATGAGTCTGCTACAGCCTTAACTAAGAGCATGTGGCTTTTAGCCCATGCAGTAGAGACTCATGCATTTAGCTCCCGAGGTCCCAGGTTTGATCCCACCCACCAGGGGCTGTCTGTGTTATATAGACATGGTCCCTCCTGGCCTTAAAAAAATCTGTGACTCTATGAAAACAGCACAATATAAGGTGCAGGAGAAAAGAGATTGGGGAGAAAGGCTGAATCTCAAAATAGAGGAAGGAGCAACAGGCACGGAAGACGTGAAAAGAGTGAAACCAAGACAAAGGTGAACAAAGAAGCTCTGCTGGCTGGACGTTAATGGAGCTGAACAGGTAACAGGGCATTGGCTTTACCTGCTGATTGAGGAGACAGTGCACCAGGAAGATGAAGGCTCCCTGCAGGCTGTTGACGATGGTGAATAAATATGCAAGAACCGTTCCTGCTGGGCCGACTTGGAGGAGACCAAGGCTCCATGTGCAGCCCAGAATGAAGAGCTGGGCGATGGCTTTAAAGGTCAGTAATCTGGAGTAAAGCAGATGGAGAGAGCCCATTACAACCCTATGCAGAGAGACCAAGTCAGTGGGCTCTGTGCAGGATGGTTTACACCCTCCAAGTAGCAACTATGCAAAATTCCCCTAGGGACCACTGGTGGGTAATGCTTCTAGATAGAGATTCTGCAAACAGGCCCTATTCCAACCAGGTTAGAATGGCTTCTACCATAGGGTTACCATATCTAATAAAGAAAAAAAGAGGACCCTCCACGGGCCCTGGCCCCGCCCATTTCCCCCCCAGCCCCGCCCCAACTCCACCCCTTCCCCGCCCTAACTCCGCCCCCTCCTCCCTCCCACTCCCAGCCACGTGGAAAGGGCTGCCCGAGCGCTACCGGCTTCACGGTTTGCCGGGCAGCCCCCAGACCCTGCACCCCTGGCCGGCGCTTGCCCAGTGCAGCTGGAGCCCGGGAGGGGAAGCGCCCAGCTGGGGGCGCAGGGTCTGGAGGCTGCCCGGCACACCGTGAAGCCGGTAGCGCTTGGGCTTCAGGCAGCCCCCTTGCCTCCGGACCCTGCGCCCCCGGCCGGGCACTTCCCCTCCCGGGCTCCGGCGGCGCAGGGTCCGGAGGTATGGGGGCTGCCCAAACCCCGTAGCGCTCGGCTCTTAAACAGAGCTGAAGAGTTGGGGAGGAGCAGAGCCGCCGCGGCTGGAGGCTCTGCTCCTCCCCTGACTCTTCGGCTCTGTTTAAGAGCCGAGCTGCCCCAGCGCTACCGGCTTCGGGCAGCCCGCATGCCTCCGGACCCTGCGCCGCCGGAGCCCGGGAGGGGAAGTGCCCGGCCAGCGGCTGGGGTCCGGAGGCAAGGGGGCTGCCTGAAGCCCATAGCGCTCGGGCAGCTCGGCTCTTAAACAGAGCCGAAGAGTCGGGGAGGAGCAGAGCCGCCATTTTCCCGGACATGTTCAGCTTTTTGGCAATTCCCCCCCGGACGGGGGTTTGAGTGCCGAAAAGCCGGACATGTCCGGGAAAAAGAGGACGTATGGTAACCCTATTCTACCATCCCCTTCACTCTCTATGGGCCTGCTCCAAAGCACAGAGAGACACTGCCATTGACTTCAATGAGTTTGGATCAGGCCCTAGTTTGCCACCCCTTCTGCATCTTGTTCATTTCCTGATTTTGCTGCAAGCAGGCTCGGGCCATCAGTACCACACATCTGGGGCAGTTGTCATTTCAATGCGCTGGGCCAGTGAAGGATTTACCTGTTCTCTAATTCCAGGTAGGTATTTCTCCCCCCTTTTTATTCCTGGTACTTGAAGTGCATCTTACAACCTTGAAGCTATTTACCTTCAGAACCACTCTGAGAGGTAGGATGGTGCCCTTATCCCCATTTTCCAGATGGAGAACCAAGGCATAGTGAGATTAAGTAATTTGCCCAACATCACATAGGAAGGCTGTGTTGGATCAGGGAGTTGAACCCAGGTCTCCCACATCCCAGACCAGCACCCTAAGCACCGAATCATCCTTTCTTTCCCATTCTGATTGATTTGGAAACCGCTCTAATAGAGCCCTTGAAGGAGAACACTACATTCGCTAGAAACCATGGCTTGCCATTAAAGATTTGGTCCATTAGTCCTTACACCACACTCACGATATGGAATAGGTCGCTAAATGATTGAAGGGATTGTTGCGTGCCCATTGCTGTAGCATGTCAGAGTACAATGCAGACTGGCAGAACCAGATACTAAAGTCAGCTGACAGCAAAAGCGACCTTTTGCCATACCAGGCAGATTCAGCCTTTGTGTAACTTCCTTGGTTTCAGCAGAGTTACAGATTTTACCTAAGATTAATTCACGTATAGATATTTGCATAGCACCCGGCATTGTAACATCTGACTTAAACCTGTGTTCTGTTCCGAGCTCTGCCACTGGCCTGTGGTGTAACACTGACCACGTCCATTTTCCTCTGTTTCCCCTCACATCCGTTTTGTAGCGCAGGCAGTGAGTATATACCCGTGCAGTAATAATAGTTACATAGGAAGAATAACGGGCAAAGGGCTAGGGAATGAGTAGCAAAAACACAAAATACCTGTTGACCAACACCTATAAAATAGCTTAAGCAGCTAGCATAAATGCAAGGCCTTACAGCCTAAGTAGAAGTAGTTGCTCAATACGTTAGCATAAGTCAGTAAACTAACAATAATCATAAGTCACAAAATGGCAAAAGGCTTTTTGTTTCTTCTTTTGTAATAATCACTTGTGTTGCAAACTGTTGATGGGTAACTGCAAAAAGACAAAAACCAGTTTCAAGTATTTTTAAAGGAGGACATCAGTAAATGCCTAACTGCAGGTAACCACAGTAATCCAATTAACGTATGTTACTGAGTTTAGCCAAGTTAATAGACTAACCTATAGAATAAGAACACCCCAACAATATAGGTAAAAACCTTAAAATATGGTTTAAAAAAAAGCTATTCATATATATGCATAAAATATACAAAGGCCTATTGGGGCGGCTCTATGTTTTTTGCCGCCCCAAGCACGGCAGTCAGGCAGCCTTCAGCGGCACGCCTGCGGGAGGTCCGCTGGTAACGCGGATTCGGCGGCATGTCTACAGGAGGTCCACCTGTCCTGTGGATTCGGCATACCCACCGCCGAATTGCCGCTGAAGCTGCGGGACCGGCGGACCTCCCGCAGGCATGCCGTCAAAGGCTGCCTGACTGCCACCCTCAGAGTGACCGGCAGGCCGCCCCCCGTGGCTTGCCACCCCAGGCACGCGCTTGGGGCGCTGGTGCCTGGAGCCGCCCTTGAGGCCTATAAAACATCTAATCTCAGGAACAACCGTTAAAATTCTTCATCGGCATGCCAAAGAGAAACCAAAATCTGTCTCAATCCTTAAATCTCTCCCCCAAAATAAAGTAGTATATACAAGTAATGGGGCTGGTCGCTCTCACACTGTTATACTATCTCACCGATTTAAATTGCTTTACTTAAACTAGTCATTGTGATAATAAAACGTTGACAGTTACAGAAGGTCTTCGCTAAGATCAAGTGTTTTCATTGCTGTGTCCACCCTCCTCAAATTAGGTCTTTTCTCACCATTGTCAGTTACAAATCCCAGCGACCATGGCCACATGTCCAGCTCTTCCAGAAAACACGGATTTAGCAATTAAGTACTGTGACAGGGTCAGGCCGGATGGATACAGGAGAGTGTTCGAAGGCAGATATATTAGTCCCAGATTAAGTAGATCCCTTTTCCCTGGGTAAGGAAACAGGGGCAGTTCCAGAACAAGCAGGAACTTGTTGGAACCAATTAAGGCAGGCAGGCTAATTAGGACACCTGGAGCCAATTAAGAAAAAACTGCTAAAATCAATTAGGACAGGCTGGCTAATCAGGGCACCTGAGTTAAAAAGGACCTCACTTCAGTTTGTAGCGTGCATGCGAGGAGCTGGGAGCAAGAGGCACTAGGAGCTGAGAGTGGGAAGGCGTATTGCTAGAGGATTGAGGAGTACAAGCATTATCAGACACCAGGAAAAAGGTCCTGTGGTGAGGAAAAGAAGGTGTTGGGAGGAGGCCATGGGGAAGTAGCCCAGGGAGTTGTAACTGTCGCGCAGCTGTACCAGGAGGCATTCTAGACAGCTGCAATCCACAGGGCCCTGGGCTGGACCCCGGAGTAGAGGGCGGGCCTGGGTTCCCCCCAAACCTCCCAACTCCTGATCAGACACAGGAGGAACTGACCTGGACTGTGGCTTCTACCAGAAGGGAAGGTCTCTGGGCTGTTTCCTGACCCACAGGGTGAATCTGTGAGGCGAGCAAATCCACCAATAAGCGCAGGACCCACCAAGGTAGAGGAGGAACTTTGTCACAATACCAAGAAATCACTGTGCAGTTTTCCTCATGCTGTCTCAGTTGTGCATAGCAAAAAGCATCAAACTAGTGTCCTTCCTGGAGGAGAGAATCCTGCACTGAATGAGGAAAATGGGACTGGATGATCTAACACATCTTGTCCATTCCTGATATCTATAACTTTCTGCTTGACTGAAAGGGCTAAGAGTTCTTACACTAGCCAAAAGAGAAGATGCAGGAGGAGCGAACAGAAAACTCTGTACAAGGCAGTCTTGATTATCCATACTTCAGTTATGCAGAACAAGGATTCCCCCAATTTGTTAATTACATTGAAACTTCCCTTGATTTTAGAGGAAGGATGATGTAGTGGTTAGTGCCCTAATCTAGTACTTGGGAGACCCAGGGTCAATTCTATGCTCTGCCACAGATTTTGTGTGTGACCTTGAGCAGGTCACTTAGCCTCTATGTGCCTCAATTCCCCATCTGTATAATGGGGATAAGAGCCCTGTCCTGCCTCACAGGGGTGTTGGAGGATCGATGCATTCAAGATCGTGAAGCGCTCTGAGATCTGTGGGTGAAAAGTGCTACATAAAAGCCAGCATACAAAATCGGGGCCCAGTCCCATGAGATGCTCAGCACCTCCTAAAAGGTGCTGCGTACCCTCATCTCTGACCTAAGTCAATAGGCACTGACGGTTCTCAGCTGCTTGCAGGACCAGGTATTCAGTGTTCTGTTCTCCATGACTTTCTGATACCAAGTCTGTATCACGCTGGTATTTCCTCAGTTTAATTGAGCCAAGAGCACCTGTAGCAACCCCCCCTGCAGAAGACTAACTGGACCTCTAAGGCAGGTTTAGTGCTTTCCTACCTTGTGTTTTTGAGGGTGGAGACATCTGTATTCAGGGAGGAGATTTTGTCTCTCAGGAGCCAGAGGGTTGTGATAAAAAATGCTAAATTCATCTGTGGAAACAACACAACAACTCGAGTGGATCAGACCCCAGGTCCATCTAGTCCAGTATTCTGCCTCTGACCGTGGCCAGTACCAAGTGCTTCAGAGGCATGGATAATCTACCCCCTGTATTAGTTCTCCTCTTGGTCTTTGGTAGCTACAGCTTGATTTAAATCCTGAAGCCTGGGGTTTAATATCCCTCCCAGAACTTTTGTTAGCCCTGATTAGAACAACTCTGGATATTATTCTTGCTACCCATATAAATGCCCAATTTCTTTTGGAATCTTGTTAAAATTCTTCATGTATTCACAATGCCTAGCACAATGGTACTTTGACCCCAGATGGGAGCCCCCAGCTGCGACTGACATCTGAATCCTTCCTGCACCACAAGACATCACTTAAGGCACAGATAAGGCTCCACCATCCCTCTCTGTTCTGAGCTGCTCTGTCTGTCCTCTGTGTTACATTCCATAAACTTTCCCTCTCCATGTATTGTTGGATCATGGAAGAATTCTTTCAGCTGCCCTCTTGTCCATGTTCTTCCGGCTGTCCAGTTTCACACCTGACATAGCCGAAGGTCTGTTTCATTCGTAACACCTAGCCCAGATATTTCCGTCTTCTCTTCTGGATAACTTTGAAGCTAAGGAGGTGCTGAACTCTGACAAATCCCAGCATTTGGTATAAATTCGTTCCACTCCATCGGAAACAAATTGTGTGTGATTTATTATTTATGAATTTACTGTAATACAAATAAAGAAGGTGACATTGTTACCTTGTCACTTTCCAGAGAGTAAATCCACGGTAGCTAGGCCACAACTCACTCCTTAAGCAAACGTCCCAATGTCTGACTCATCTCACTATCAAAGTCCTTTCCCTGCGACATACACATAATTCATCCTTTCCCATTATCCGTTGAAGAGAGGAGAAGAAAAGGAATATACCCACCACAATAATAAGGCAGACCGGTCCAAGGAAACTCCAGACAAAGCCTCCCTCTATTGTGAGCCAGCAGCTAAAAGGCAAGAAGAAAAAAGGGTAACAAATTATCCCTGGCATTAAAATGAAGTGAATTCTCTCCTTTTGGTTGTCAGAATTGGTATCTGGGTGGGGTGGGAGATGCAGGGTGAAAGCTGCCTACTTCCCTTTATGAGAGTCTCATGGATGTAGCTTGCAGAAATTAGTCTTTTAAGAACATAACAATGGCCATACTGGGTTAGACCAAAGGTCCATCTAGCCCAGTATCCTGTCTTCTGACAGTGACCAATGCCAGGTGTCCCAGAGGGAATAAACAGAACAGGGAATCAACAATTGATCCATCCTCTATGGCCCATTGCCAACTTCTGGCAAACAGAGGCTAGGGACACCATCCCTGCCCATCCTGGCTAACAGCCATTGATGGACCTATCCTCCATGAATGTATCTAGTTCTTTTTTGAACCCTGTTATAGTCTTAGCCTTCACAATATCCTCTGGAAAGGAGTTCCACAGGTTGACTGTGCGTTGTGTGAAACATGTGAAGAAACGGGGATTATAGAATATATTGTTTCTCTGTAATTCAGCCAATGAGTTGAGTGGGCAATGAGATATCTGTTCTCCCTCTGGGATGGGCTCTGCACGTACTGTTTGGAAGTTCCGTAGCCTTTGTGATTCACCGCTGCAGAAATAGCCACCACCAGGGCTGGGAAGCCGTAGCCGAACGGGTACATGAATCTCTTCTTGAACCGGCCGGCGCTGGTGTAATTCACGACCTTCAGGTTCCTGACGGTGAGGAAGAGGTGCAGCCCCTCCAGGAACATCCAGGTGAAACAGGCCAAGAAGAGGTAGTGTAGGAGGCCAGCAATGACAGCACATGCCACCTGGAGGAGACAAAGAGCTGAGGGACTCTGAACATCTATCTTTCCGAGATAGGGGAAGCGTTAGTTATTTGATGTGTCCTTTCCAAGCTGGGGAGAAAATGGCAACAAGGCCTGTGAAATATTTAACAAACCCCTAGGACATCTGGGACTACACACTGCATACTGTGGCCATTCAACTTCATCACAGCACGAGGGGTAGAACTCAGATCCTCCTGGTCCAAAAGCACTAGCTTCTACCTCATAAACTAAAAGAGAATCTCCATTAGTGGGCAACAATATAGGGCTTATGACACGTATTGAGACAGGCTGCTCTGAGTTCAGGTACCAACCCTGCAACCGACTTCACGTGTGACCTTGGGAAAGTCAATTAATCTCCCTGTGCCTCACATCCCCATCTGTAAAATGGGGATAATGGAATTCTGTCCCCCACCCATTGTCTCATCTGCTTAGACCATAAGCTCTTCAGGGTAGCAGTTGTCTCTTGCTCTATGTGCAGTGCCCAAAAAAAGGAGCTCTGATTTCAGTTGGGTCTCATTGGCTACTATAATGCAAATAAACGACTATAATAGTTGAGGCAGTTCTGACCCCATCCAATAGAGGGCAGCGCTGTTTCACTCACACCAGATACTAGGTCACAATATTATTATTTTTTCTTGCAAGAACTCAGGGTGAAGAGTAAACCAAGAAAACACACAGACTGAAACAGATGCATTGTCCTCAGTCTCTGAGCCAGCTCATATTGACAGTTATATGTATTCCACATGTAGGCCAAGTACATTTTTTAACCTTGGGAAAGCTGCATCGGCGCAAATGCGCATTTTCAGCTGTTTGTGGTTGTGAAGTTGATACCCTAAGTCGCTCAGTCCAGGGTTCCTCCTATGACTGGGGAGCTGAGGCCAAGGAATGGGTTACCTAGGGAGGTGATGGAATCTCCTTCCTTAGAGGGTTTTAAGGCCCGACTTGACAAAGCCCTGGCTGGGATGATTTAGTTGGGAATTGATCCTGCTTTGAGCAGGGGGTTGGACTAGATGACCTCCTGAGGTCCCTTCCAACCCTGATATTCTGTGATTCTATGATAATTAAACTCTGGAGCCTGATTCTGATTTTACTGATGCTGGTGTAAATCTGGGGAACCTCCACTGAGGCCAGTGGTGTCAAAGCAGTGTGAGCAAGTTCAGAATCCAGACCACTGAATTTATTCTGGGCAACGTGATCCCAGGCATGTGAAGGGGCCCAAGGGCAAAACCAACCCACCTTGGTTATCAGTGCATCACACAGGTCGCAGCTTGCAGTCTGTATGCACTGCATGCATGCTCCTTGTATTCCTCCATCCATCCCTCCCCCCACAAGCTCTCTGTGCCGTCCTCCCATTCTCCTCTTCCTCAAGGACCCCCTGCAAGTCCCCACATGCCTGGACTCATGCCAGGAGAGATGACAGTGGTGGGGTGGGGGTTGGTGGGAACATACCATTGTCCTGCATTCATCATCCCTTGGTAGGGTCTCTCTGTGGTCCCCCATGCTTCCTCTTCCACCCTTTCCAGGGCTGTGTCCCTCCCCCCTCCCAATGTCTTCTCTCCACATGCCATTGTCCCTTATTCACTGTCCCCCCATCCTCCCCTTGTAGGTCTCTGTCGCCCCACCCCCCGCTTGCTTCCTCTTCCCCCCATGTCAAGGGCTCCATATGTGCCCCATTCCCCCTCATTATTTCACTACAGGAGCACTTAGGGGCCCCATACAAGTTCAAGGACCCGTCGTGCTCAGCGCTGTACAAACACCCAGTAAAAGTGTGTCTACACTGCAGCTGGGAGCATGCGCCCCCAGGCAGCAGCCCAGGCTAGCCACCCAAGTACAATCACATCTGAGGCCGCACTGCTATTTTGAGTGCGTTAGCTCACGTGGAGCTAGCGTGTGTCTGTCTGTCCACTCTGGGAGCCACCCGCCGCCCCAGCTGCAGTGGAAACCTATCTTTGAAGAACTTACGATCTAAATAGACAGGATAGATGAGGGGGGGGTGGATTTTGGCTGATTTCTCTACCTTATTGGTGACGCTGTCCATTGCGGTGAGGAAGAGCAGGTCGGCCAGGAAGAGGCAGAGGCAGAGCTGCAGGTGGAGGGAGGTGCTGACGTTGCGGATGGAGCGGCACAGGAGGAAGGTGAGGATGGCGAGGAAGAGGCACAGCAGGGAGAGGGTCAGTCCCACGTAGGTGATGATGGTCAGTGGGTAACTCTCCTGCAAAAAGAAAAATTAAAGGAAGTGTAAAGTTTGGAAATCACGCTGGAGAAACAGGGGTTTTGAAATAACCGGATAATTTCCCAGGGCAATCAGATCTCTAGCTCCGTTGTTGGAGAACATGGAGGACCCATCTCCTCCCTGCCCCTTTAAATAAAACTAAAACTAAAATAAATAAATTAATAGAGATATCCTATCTCCTAGAACACACCTTGAAAAGTCACTGAGTCCAACCCCCTGCCTTCACCAGCAGGACCAAGTACTGATTTTGCCACAGATCCCTAAGTGGCCCTCTCAAGGATTGAACTCACAAGCCTGGGTTTAACAGGCCAATGCTCAAACCACTGAGCTATCCCTCCCCCCTTTAAATAGATAACTCAGAGGAGCAACACGTGTGTTGAGTTTGGAGCCCCGAGATGATCTCTGGATCTCATAATGACTGTAAACTAATTGGAACAAATACCCGGCTGACTCATGCCTCGTGCCACCTGTCTGGCATCTAACATGCTGACCAAGTGCACATGATCATGACTTTCCTACTGGCTGGCTCCAGCCATTTTAACTATATTGACAGCCAAAGGCATTACTCCTTTTGCGTAAGTGGTGGACGCCTGCGTTTTGGGTGTCGAAGGGCTCGGGTTTGTTCTTGCAAACAGCCGCGGCGTCTGTGCGAATGCAACCCTAGTTTGTTACACATGGACCATGAGCTTAAGCCGACGGCTGAAATACCTTGATAGCATGTGAAGCCATCAGGATGGCAAAGCTGGACAGGTGAGTACAGGTGCAGGTGGTGTGAGTGCTGTTCGCACGGAGAAGAGTGCAGCCCTCAGTAGACCAGGTGCCAGTGAGCTTCCAGAAAACACAGATAATCTTGTCTTCCATTTCCTTTCTCTGGAAACAGACATTGCAGCACCAGCGTCAGCCTCCTCCTTTATGGAGCTAAGGGCTAGTTTAGCCCAAACAAAACCAAAGAGGAGCTAGAGCTTGTCAGACAGAGCACTGGGTTGGGACTCAGGGGACTGGGATTGTATTCCTAGCTCTGATGTGCAATCTCATGAGAAGTCTCTGTGCCTCTGTTTCCCTCCTACCCTTTGTCTCTCTTCTTTGGGACGGGGCCCATGTGTTTGTGCAGTGCTTGGTACAATCAGACTCTGATCTCAGTGTGCCTCTACGTGCACTATAATAATGGATATAGGTTTCACACCAGTATAAGTCCATTGATCTGGATTGGGGTAAACGAGAGCAGAGTCAGGCATCCAAGCCGATGCCCCACTGGTACAAGGTATTGGGGTTTACAAGTTCACCTGGGAATTTCAATGATTTTTGAAGGCTTTAGGGTGGGTATTGGGGAACCCTTAGCATTCAGCCATTATCAATTTTAAGTTGAATTGCCTCCTCATTTAAACTTGATGTGGTGGAGAAGGAAGAGCCAGTGGAAAGATTCAAATTATAGGGCATCTGTGGTACTGATGGGCAAGGAAGATCATTTTAGCAGGACTGAAGGGAGGCATTATGGGTACTGGGGGCCCAGAGAGGAGGCTGCAGTAGAAAGGTGGAAGGTGACCAGAACCATGGCGAGGGCAGAGAGGAAAAGCCAGATTTTTGGGGAAGAAGAAGCATCAAGATTTGAACTCATCTTGGGGGTAGGGAAGGCGCCAGAAGGAGTTGAAGATGACCTTCGTTAGTGAGGCCAACTGGAAGAGGATGGCAGTGTTGACAACAGAAGCACAGAGAGAGGACAGTTGGGAAAAGCTCCTGGCCAAGAGGGGTCCCTCTTCCATTTCAAGCAGAGACATGATTGCCAATCACCTGTTTATGCTCCAGGGTGAAGTAGAAAGGTTTGGGGAGAGGTCCGGGTTTCCCAATGGTCCCACTCACTACCTTGGAATTCAGCGTAATGTTAACCAGGTTGTCTTCCCCTGTCAGGTTTTGCTGGTCGATAAAGTTGTTGTTCAGGATGGACTCGAGAGTGGCATACGAGATGAAGGCAACGACTCCGGAGCCTGCAGGAGCAAAGATGCAAGAGGTGACACCAGAACAGCCTGTGTCCTGTGTCACACCGCAAGGAGCTGGAAGAGCTCTTGGCTGGGGGGCGCAGCCGAACCAGCGATGAGAAGGACACAGGTACGGAGAGATGGAACGGCTTCCCCACGTTCGTGCAGAGTGTCAGTGGGAAAATTGGGACTAGACCCCAGGACTCCTTACTCCCTGCACTGGCCAACGAATAACACTTCCTCCTAGGGGCCCATCTGCCGCTAGTACTGGATAATCCACCCCCGTCCTGCTCTGTCTGAAGCCTCCAGCCCTGACGTGCCCTCTGCACAAGGGAAGCCCCAATACCTCTAGGCTTGGCAGTTCATAGCCCCGGCATTTCCGGGTTTCCTGCGTCATTTATGAAAGTAAAAATGTTGCTCGAGTCCTGGCACCTAATTACTTGACTCCCGACCCCACTTTCATTACAGATTAAGCACTGCACAGAGGGTCGGTGTAAAGCAACCCAAGACCCCCTGGGGAGTCTGTCAGGGCTGCTCTAAGTTCCCTCTGCAGCCCTGGAAGATCTGGCCTCAGAGCTGGAGCTGTGGAATGGGTTGGAGAGGTTGGATTCCTTCCGTTGCCTGTCCAGACAACTCCCGGATGGTACCTGCTTCGCTGGCGCCAACCACTGTCATGCAGTCAATGCTCATCAACTCGTTTTCAGCGTTCAGTTCGATCATCTTCCCTGCCCGACTGCAGTTATCCGTAACCCGCAGGGCTGCGATGGCTGGGGGCGGAAGGACAAGTTCTTCACTGCACGGCTTTGAAAACTACCCTCCATTTAGCACAGAGCCTGATTCTCCTCCCACTCCCGTGGCGGCAGGGAGCAAGGCTGCGGTAAAACCAGCAGAGCCGAGAGAAGAATTAGGAGCCCGGATTGTCTTTATGTCCTTTGTGCCTTGCACCTAACACAATGGGGCCCTGCTCCATCATGACTGCGGCTCATAGGCACTACCACAATCCTGCTACTAGCCGAGATCAGAGCCCCATAGTGCTGGGCACCATAGGCAAATGCAGCAAGAGACCGCTCCTGCCCCAAACTGCAGAAAGGGGTCGTGTCCCCATTTACATGGAAAACATAAGCGCCAAGCGAGCAAGCAGGCAGGAATGGCACTCAACGCTCTTATGCTTTAGCCCAGCACCCTAGCCCCGAGGCCACCCTTCATCGCCGAGAGCAGCTAGGGTGGCAATCAGAGCTGTGCGGAGGTTTTTCCTTTTTCTTACTCATCGTCTCGGCTGTGATAGTCTGCGGCTCGTTCTCGGAACCGTTCCAAGCAGCTTCCAAGGCGGCCAGTTCTGCACGCTGCACAAAGGCAGTGGCTGCCCACGCGACCTCCTCCTTGCTCCCAGTAGACTGCTGGGCAGTGGCATGGAAAAGCGAATCGAGAGAAGTGAAGACTTCCTGGGGTTTAAAAAGAAGATGCCCAGGGTAAATCAGGGGCTGTCAAACAGTGGTCCACCGGTTAACGGAGAGATGGTCCCATGGATCCACCACTTTTCCTCCCCATTCACCATCATGGAACATCCCAGGACAGCTACAACTGCTTACATGGATGGGTGATTTTCGGCAGGCTTTTAGGGTTCCCTCCTCCTCCACGTGCTTCTTATAGTCTGGCCCTCCACTCCACATGGTTCCCATACTCCCCAGTTACTGGATCCCAACAAGATACTGCCTCGTTCCCTTTGCCCCAAGATATTCATCACCCACTCTTGGCTGGCAGCTGAAATTCCACTCGCTGTTGGCTCCAGTCTACTCTTCTAGAGTAGAGGCAACTAAACCTTGTTTTCAGCTGCTTTTAAAGACTCCCCCCAAGGTTCATCTTTGGAAGGAAGTATCTGGAGACCGGTTGCAGCAGCTGGGGACGGAAGAGGAGGGACTTTGCCTTGGAGGGCATGGACTGGCAAATACAGGTACACAGCCTCTGACCTTCGGAGGTACTGACTGGTTTCCATTGCCACATGCAGATTCCAGGGTCTTTGAGGTCTGATTCAGGATGGTGCAAAATCTATTGCTTTTTTGGTTTCCCTGTAGGGGAATCATGGAAAAAGGAGTTAATGTTATAACATACCTATCCATGTCCATCCAACTGTTGTGGCCCTCTTAACCCACTGTATCTTTCAATCCGTCCGCTATATCTAGCTCTGGCTATTTCTCTATCCACCCATCTTCTCCATCTCCACCCTTCTCTAGGTACCAGCTCTAGTCCTTCCATCCTCCCTGTTCATCCATAATACCCAACACAGAAGCAGCACGCACGCTCTCTGAATGCACTACACAAACTCTACACACACACCCCTCAAATCCATTCTCTCCCTTTTTCCCTCCTGCCCTGCACCCGAAGATGACCCAATTGGGAATCACTCGACACATACGTGCTGCATCATGTTGCCGCACTGGCTTTTGAAATCATCTCCTTGCAGAATCCTGGGCTGGCAGCGGAAGAGATTTTCTAGGGAAGGAAGGAGGGAGCCAACATTGCAGCCTCTCTTATAAAGATCATATCTCTTTGTGAGGGGATCAAAACATCATTATACTTCTGGGCAGAGAAATGAGCCCCAGCAAAGTCCAGTCGACAGCAGAGCTGATGCTAAAGCTAAAGGGATTGGTTTAAGGAGCCCAAAGGTCATGGTGTGAGTGTTCTGGCAAGGGCAAGATTTCCTGCTGAGACACTCATCCACGCCTAGGGAGACATGCAGAACTGACGGAACCAAACCTGGCCAGATGCTGGGTGGGGACTCAGAAGCGCTGGAATCTTGGCTCCCATTCCAGGCCCTGGAGAGGAGTGTCCACTAGTGGGCACAGACTCATCTGCATAATCGTTCATGCACAAGCTTGCCTCCTTCAGCCTTATCCCCCCCACACACAACTTGTCCCTGTCCCACTGCAGTTTCTTCCCATCCCTGGCTCTTGTCCCACTCCCAATCAGAACACCTCACATGTCTCATTCCAGTCCCAGTCTCCTTTCCCAGCCAGTCCCAGTTCCCCTGCATCCTGGCTCCTCATTCCATTTGTCTCCCTCCTCCCCTCTTAGTTTCTAGCCGTGCCCACTGCCAGCCCCCCAACATTCCCCAGTCCCACTGAGTCCCAGTCCCAATGTCCCTCCCCAGATACTTAGTCCAATCTCACTGTTGTTCCCCCAGACAAGCCCCTTGACCCAGTCTCTTTATCCGGGCCAGTCCCATTTTCCCCCTGCACCCTGTTGCCTGGACAGATCCATCTCCCCACCCTACTTCCACACACTGGTTTCCAGGCCCAGTTCCATCCCACCACTCGCACCTGCTTGGCTACCCTCTATTGTTAGCATGCGAGCTCGATGGAAGTGTAGACGTACCCTTAATCACTGCAGCATGCTCACCAGTCAGTAGAGTGCACTGCTCCATAACTTTTCTGGCAAGTGCAAGAGCTGGTCCCAATGTCATTACAGCAACCTACATTACAGTCGCCCCATTACAGAGTTCCCACTCACTTACCAGTGCTCTGGAGCTGATACTCACCGACACATTTCACTGTTGGATCAGTGAAGTTTTGCTCCCCAGAACTAGATGCAAACCCGCGATTGCAGGTGCAGTGGTAGCCTCCAGGAATGTTTTCACAGGTTGCAGAAGCAGGACAAGTAGACAAATTCTGACACCTGTCAACTGTGAAAGGAAGAAGGAACCATGTCATTGAAAGAGAGCAATCGATAACACTTTGCACCTTTTCTTTGACTTCTTCAATGTGGTTCACTTTCATTCATTAACCTTGTTAACAATGCAGCGAGGGAGAAAATGTGGACCTAACAGAGCAGGTGGACGAGGTGGGAGGACCAAGGCAGCTGGCCTCTCTTCTCGAGACATCAGGGAAAGGATCACGAAAAGGCCTCCATCCCTCTCCTGTGAAGCCAGGGAAACAGGAGGACACATGAAGGGTAGCTGTGACACCCTGTAGCCCATATTCACCACTTTATATGGCTATGATCTATTTTGTACAAACTATGCCCTATGAGGTAGCATTTTGAAACTCATAATGTGATGAATATGATTATTTTCTGAAATGTGTGTAACAAACACTGCATGTGAACTTAGGAGATTGTGCTGTATGATTATTACTGAAATGTGTTGTAATTCCTCAGTAGCCCTCATAAGCCAGTTCCTCAGAGACAGGAACACACTGGCATGCCAGCAACAGGCTACAGAGTCATCCCCTGGTTAATGGGAGATTCACCAACTGGGGAGTTCTGAACAGGAAATGTACAAATCAGCTGAAAGACAGTTTGGCGCTCACATACTGCCTCCCCACAGGACCCAGCAAGGGTATTTCCAGCACACAAGAATTGGGGTATAAGACGTACCCACCTCTCCTGTCTACCTTATCTCCCTCTGCTTATTACATCAGTGAATCTTTGAAAAACACTGAACTGAGGGGAGTGGTCCCAGAATGAAAGGAAATCCAGCCTGTGAACTGAGAACTGCCTGCAGCGTCTGGTGCGGTGAGAAGGATGTTGGCTTCAAATCTTATTAAGCTTGGTAATGTTTTGGAATTAGCTTGAGGTTTTCTCTTTTTATTTCTTTTGTAACCAATTCTGACTTTTGTACCTTTCATCTCTTATTAATAAACGTGTTTTATTGTTTTAACTAAACCAGTGTGTTTGGGAAACCTCTACTTGAGATAACAAAGGCTGGGGCAGAAACATTACCCGTTGTTGGAATGTCGGACTATCTATCCTCTTATAATGTCAAGGCTCTACTGAGCAGTATCAGATGCACATTTCGGGGGAGCCCAGGCTGGGAGTGGGGATATGTGGGTGTCGCGCTGTATCTGTCCATGGATGGCTGGGACAGCATTCATATAAACATCTGGGAGTGATTTTGCAGACTAGTATCTGTGCATGAGCAGGCCAGGACTGGCTGGTCTGGCAGTAAAGGAGCATAAAAGGAACCCCAGGTTGGGGGGTTAAGGGGACACAGCAGTTCAGGTTGCACCCTGGGGAATTTCACAGTAAGATTGAAGGTTGGGAGTTGGGGGTAGGGAGGTTCTGATCCTGTGGACAGGCTACAGGGAGTTTTAGTCCAGAAAGAGACTAATCCCCTGCTAGGGTCGCCATTTTGTCTTATAAGCCATGTCCACCACCAGCAGCAGCAAGAAATAATTTTGAAGGGTTCTGGTTACGTTGCTGTCAGTAAAGATCTTGATTCCAGAGCTCAATGCATGGTCATCGTTGCAAGCATAAAGTAACTCCAAAGGTCATGGTGTGAGTGGCCTGGCAAGGGCAAGATTTCCTGCTGAGACACTCATCCACGCCTAGGGAGTCATGCAGAACTGACGGAACCATGCCTGGCCAAGCGCTGGGTGGGGGCTCAGAAGAGCTGGAATCTTGGCTCCCATTCCAGGCTCTGGAGGGGAGTGTCCACTAGTGGGCACAGACTCGTCTGCGTGCTCATACCCAAGCTTGACTCCTTCAGACTTATCCCCACACAATCACAACTTGTCCCTGTCCCAGTGCAATTTCTTCCCATCCCTGGCTCTTGTCCCCTTCCCAATCGGAATGCATCAGGTGTCTCATTCCAGTAACAGTCTCCTTTCCCAGCCAGTCCCAGTTCCCCTGCATCCTGGCTCCTCATTCCATTTGTCTCTCTCCTCACCTCTTAGTTTCCAGCTTTGCCCACTGCCAGCCCCCCAACATTCCCCAGTCCCACTGAGTCCCAGTCCCAGTGTTCCTCCCCAGATACTTAGTCCAATCTCACTGTTGTTCCCCCAGACCAGCCCCTTGACCCAGTCTCTTTATCCGGGCTAGTCCCATTTTCCCCCTGCACCCTGTTGCCTGGACAGATCCATCTTCCCACCCTACTTCCACACACTGGTTTCCAGGCCCAGTTCCATCCCACCACTCGCACCTGCTTGGCTACCCTCTATTGTTAGCATGCTAGCTCGATGGAAGTGTAGACGTACCCTTAATCACTGCAGCATGCTCACCTGTCAGTAGAGTGCACTGCTCCATAACTTTTCTGGCAAGTGCAAGAGCTGGTCCCAATGTCATTACAGCAACCTACATTACAGTCAACCCATTACAGAGTTCCCACTCACTTGCCAGTGCTCTGGAGCTGATACTCACCGACACATTTCACTGTTGGATCAGTGAAGTGTTGCTCCCCAGAACTAGATGCAAACCCATGATTGCAGGTGCAGTGGTAGCCTCCGGGAATGTTTTCACAGGTTGCAGAAGCAGGACAAGTAGACAAATTCTGACACCTGTCAACTGTGAAAGGAAGAAGGAACCATGTCATTGAAAGAGAGCAATCGATAACACTTTGCACCTTTGCTTTGACTTCTTCAATGTGGTTCACTTTCATTCGTTAACCTTGTTAACAATGCAGCGAGGGAGAAAATGTGGACCTAACAGAGCAGGTGGACGAGGTGGGAGGACCAAGGCAGCTGGCCTCTCTTCTCGAGACATCAGGGAAAGGATCACGAAAAGGCCTCCATCCCTCTCCTGTGAATCCAGGGAAACAGGAGGACTTGGGAAGGGTACCTGTGACACCCTGTAGCCCATATTCACCACTTCTATATGGCTATGATCTATTTTGTACAAACTATGCCCTATGAGATAGCATTTTGAAACTCATAATGTGATGAATATGATTATTTTCTGAAATGTGTGTAAGAAACACTGCATGTGAACTTATGAGATTGTGCTGTATGATTATTACTGAAATATGTTGTAATTCCTCGGTAGTCCTCATAAGCCAGTTCCTCAGAGACAGGAAGAGACTGGCATGCCAGCAACAGGCTACAGAGTCATCCCCTGGTTAATGGGAGATTCACCAACTGGGGAGTTCTCAACAGGAAATGTACAAATCAGCTGAAAGACAGTTTGGCGCTCACATACTGCCTCCCCACAGCACCCAGCAAGGGCATTTCCAGCACCCAAGGATTGGGGTATAAGACGGGGGACAAACATGCCTGTACCCACCTCTCCTGTCTACCTTATCTCCCTCTGCTTATTACATCAGTGAATCTTTGAAAAACACTGAACTGAGGGGAGTGGTCCCAGAATGGAAGGAAATCCAGCCTGTGAACTGAGAACTGCCTGCAGCGTCTGGTGTGGTGAGAAGGATGTTGGCTTCAAATCTTATTAAGCTTGGTAATGTTTTGGAATTAGCTTGAGGTTTTCTCTTTTTATTTCTTTTGTAACCAATTCTGACTTTTGTACCTTTCATCTCTCATTAATAAACGTGTTTTATTGTTTTAACTAAACCAGTGTGTTTGGGAAACCTCGACTTGAGATAACAAAGGCTGGGGCATAAACATTACCCGTTGTTGGAATGTCGGACTATCTATCCTCTTATAATGTCCAGGGTCTACTGAGCAGTATCAGATGCACATTTTGGGGGAGCCCAGGCTGGGAGTGGGGATATGTGGGTGTCGCGCTGTATCTATTCATGGATGGCTGGGACAGCATTCATATAAACATCTGGGAGTGATTTTGCAGACTAGTATCTGTGCATGAGCAGGCCAGGACTGGCTGGTCTGGCAGAAAAGGAGCATAAAAGGAACCCCAGTTTAGGAGGTTAAGGGGACACAGAAGTTCAGGTTGCATCCTGGGGAATTTCACAGTAAGATTGAAGGATGGGAGTTGGGGGTAGGGAGGTTCTGATCCTGTGGACAGGCTACAGTGAGTTTTAGTCCAGAAAGAGATTAATCCCCTGCTAGGGTCACCATTTTGTCTTATAAGCCATGTCCACCACCAGCAGCAGCAAGAAATAATTTTGAAGGGTTCTGGTTACGTTGCTGTCAGTAAAGATCTTGACTCCAGAGCTCAATGCATGGCCATCGTTGCAAGAATAAAGTAACTCCAAAGGTCATGGTGTGAGTGGCCTGGCAAGGGCAAGATTTCCTGCTGAGACACTCGTCCACGCCTAGGGAGTCATGCAGAACTGACGGAACCAAACCTGGCCAGATGCTGGGTGGGGACTCAGAAGAGCTGGAATCTTGGCTCCCATTCCAGGCTCTGGAGGGGAGTGTCCACTAGTGGGCACAGACTCGTCTGTGTGCTCATACCCAAACTTGACTCCTTCACCCTTATCCCCACACACTCACAACTTGTCCCTGTCCCAGAGCAGTTTTTTCCAATCCCTGGCTCTTGTCCCACCCCCAATCAGAATGCCTCACGTGTCTCATTCCAGTCCCAGTCTCCTTTCCCAGCCAGTCCCAGTCTACCCCTGCACCAAATCCTCCCCTCCCAGTCCTGGTCTCCTTACCCAGCCAGTCCCAGTTCCCCTGCATCCCTGTTCCTCATTCAATTTGTCTCTCTCCTCCCCTCTTAGTTTCCAGCTGTGCCCACTCCCAGCCCCCCAACATTCCCCAGTCCCACTGAGTCCCAGTCCCAATGTCCCTCCAAGGTACTTAGTCCAATCTCACTGTTGTTCCCCCAGACCAGCTCCTTGACCCAGTCTCTTTATCTGGCCAGTCCCATCTTCCCCCTGTTGCCTGGAGAGATCTGTCTCCCCACCCTACTTCCACAAACACATTTCCAGGCCAAGTTCCATCCTACCACTGCCACCTGCTTGACTACCCTCTATCGTTAGCATGCTACCTCGATGGAAGTGTAGACGTACCCTTAATCACTGCAGCATGCTCACCAGTCAGTAGAGTACACTGCTCCATAACTTTTCTGGCAAGTGCAAGAGCTGGTCCAATGGCATTAGAGCAACCTACATTACACTCAACACATTACAGAATTCCGCTCCGGAGCCGATACTCACCGATGCATTTCACTGTTGGATCAGTGAAGTGTTCCTCCCCAGAACTAGATGCAAACCCGTGATTGCAAGTGCAGCGGTAGGACCCAGAAACATTTTCACAGGTTGCAAAAGCAGGACAAGTAGACGAATTCTGACACCTGTCAACTGTGAAAGGAAGAAGGAACCATGTCATTGAAAGAGAGCAATCAATAACACTTTGCACATTTTCTTTCACTTCTTCAATGTGGTTCACTTTCATTCGTTAACCTTGTTAACAATGCAGCGAGGGAGAAAATGTGGACCTAACAGAGCAGGTGGACGAGGTGGGAGGACCAAGGCAGCTGGCCTATCTTCTTGAGACATCAGGGAAAGAATCAAGAAAAGGCCTCCATCCCTCTCCTGTGAAGCCAGGGAAACAGGAGGACATATTCACCACTTCTATATGGCTATGATCTATTTTGTACAAAATATGCCCTATGAGGTAGCATTTTGAAACTCATAATGTGATGAATATTATTATCTTCTGAAATGTGTGTAACAAACACTGCATGTGAAATTATGAAATTTTGCTGTAGGATTATTACTGAAATATGTTGTAATTCCTCGGTACTCCTCATAAGCCAGTTCCTCAGAGACAGGAACACACTGGCATGCCAGCAACAGGCTACAGAGTCATCCCCTGGTTAATGGGAGATTCACCAACTGGGGAGTTCTCAACAGGAAATGTACAAATCAGCTGAAAGACAGTTTGGCGCTCACATACTGCCCCCCCACAGGACCCAGCAAGGGGATTTCCAGCACCCAAGAATTGGGGTATAAGACGGGGGACAAACATGCCTGTACCCACCTCTCCTGTCTACCTTATCTCCCTCTGCTTATTACATCAGTGAATCTTTGAAAAACACTGAACTAAGGGGAGTGGTCCCAGAATGAAAGGAAATCCTGCCTGTGAACTGAGAACTGCCTGCAGCGTCTGGTGTGGTGAGAAGGATGTTGGCTTCAAATCTTATTAAGCTTGGTAATGTTTTGGAATTAGCTTCAGGTTTTATCTTTTTATTTCTTTTGTAACCAATTCTGACTTTTGTACCTTTCATCTCTCATTTATAAACGTGTTTTATTGTTTTATCTAAACCAGTGTGTTTGGGAAACCTCTACTTGAGATAACAAAGGCTGGGGCAGAAACATTACCCGTTGTGGAATGTCGGACTATCTATGATCTTATAATGCAAGGAGTTATTGACCAGTGTAAGAAGCACATTTCTGGGGAGCCAAGGCTGCGAGCGGGGATATGTGGATGTCGCGGTGTGTCTATCCATGGATGGCTGGGACAGCATTCACGTAAACATCTAAAGCATATAAACGAGCGTAAAAGGAAAACCAAGTTAGGAGGTTAAGGGGACACAGCAGATCAGGTTGCACCCTGGGGAATTTCACAGTAAGACTGAAGGATGGGAGTTGGAGGTAGGGAGGTATGCCCTGTGAGGTATCATTGGGAAACTCATAATCTGATGAATATTATTATCTTCTGAAATGTGTGTAACAAACACTGCATGTTAAATCATGAGATTTTGCTGTAGGATTATTACTGAACTATGTCGTAATTCCTCGTTAGCCCTCATAAGCCAGTTCCTCAGAGACAAGAACACACTGGCATGTCAGCAACATGCTAAAGAGTCATCCCCTGGTTAACCAGAGACTCACCAACTGAGAAGTTCTCAACAGGAAATGTACAAATCAGGTGAAAGACAATTTGGTGCTCACATACTGCCTGCCCACAGCACCCAGAAAGTGTATTTCTATTAGAAAATGATTGGGTTGTAAGAAGGGGGACAAAAATGCCTGTACCCACTCTCCTGTCTATCTTATCTCTCTTTTTATAACATCAATAAATCCTTGAAAAACATTAAACTAAGAGGAGTCGTTGAATGAATGAAAGAAATCCAGCCGGTGAACTGAGAACTGCCTGCAGCGTCTGGTGTGGTGAGAAGGATGTTGCCTTCAAATCTTATTTAGCTCGCTAATGTTTAGGAATTAACTTGAAGTTTTATCTTTTTATTTCTTTTGTAACCAATTCTACCTTTTCTGCCTTACCACTAAAAATCTCTCACTCTCTGATTAATAAACGTGTTTTATTGTTTTATCTAAACCAGTGCTCTGGAGCTGATACTCACCGACACATTTCACTGTTGGATCAGTGAAGTGTTGCTCCTCAGAAGTAGCTGCAAACCCGCGTTTGCATGTGCAGTGGTAGCCCCCAGAAACATTTTCACAGGTTGCAAAAGCAGGACAAGTAGACGAATTCTGACACCTGTCAACTGTGAAAGGAAGAAAGAACCATGTCATTGAAAGAGAGCAGCGGATAACCCTTTGCACCTTTTGATTGACTTCTTCAATGTGGTTCACTTTCATTCATTAACCTTGTTAACAATACAGCGAGTGAGAAAGTGTGGACCTAATAGGTGGCTGAGGTGGGAGGACCATGGCAGCTGGCCTCTCTTCTCGAAATATCAGGGAAAGGATCAAGAAAAGCCCTCCATCGCTCTCCCCTGAAGCCAGGAAAACAGGAGGATGTGGGAAGGGTAGCTGTGACACCCTGTAGCCATATTCACCACTTCTATATGGCTATGATCTATTTTGTACAAACTATGCCCTGTGAGGTAGCATTTTGAAACTCATAATGTGAGGAATATTATTATCCTGTTGAAATGCGTGTAACAAACACTGCATGTGAAATTATGAGATTGTGCTGTATGATTATTACTGAAATATGTTATAATTCCTCGGTACGCCTCATAAGCCAGTTCCTCAGAGACAGGAACACACTGGCATGCCAGCAACAGGCTACAGAGTCATCCCCTGGTTAATGGGAGATTCACCAACTGGGGAGTTCTCAACAGGAAATGTACAAATCAGCTGAAAGACAGTTTGGCGCTCACATACTGCCCCCCCACAGGACCCAGCAAGGGCATTTCCAGCACCCAAGGATTGGGGTATAAGACGGGGGACAAACATGCCTGTACCCACCTCTCCTGTCTACCTTATCTCCCTCTGCTTATTACATCAATGAATCCTTGGAAAACACTGAACTAAGGGGAGTGGTCCCAGAATGAAAGGAAATCCTGCCTGTGAACTGAGAACTGCCTGCAGCGTCTGGTGCGGTGAGAAGGATGTTGGCTTCAAATCTTATTAAACTTGGTAATGTTTAGGAATTAGCTTGAGATTTTATCTTTTTCTTTCTTTTGTAACCAATTCTACCTTTTGTGCCTTACCACTAAAAATCTCTCACTCTCTGATTAATAAACGTGTTTTATTGTTTTATCTAAACCACTGCTCTGGAGCTGATACTCACCGACACATTTCACTGTTGGATCAGTGAAGTTTTGCTCCCCAGAACTAGCTGCAAACCCATGATTGCAGGTGCAGCGGTAGCTCCCAGAAACATTTTCACAGGTTGCAAAAGCAGGACAAGTAGATGCATTCTGACACCTGTCAACTGTGAAAGGAAGAAAGAACTATGTCATTGAAAGAGAGCAGCGGATAATCCTTTGCACCTTTTGATTGACTTCTTCAATGTGGTTCACTTTCATTCATTAACTTTGTTAACAATGCAGTGAGTGAGAAAGTGTGGACCTAACAGGTGGCTGAGGTGGGAGGACCAAGGCAGCTGGCCTCTCTTCTCGAAATATCAGGCAAAGGATCAAGAAAAGGCCTCCATCCCTCTCCCCTGAAGCCAGGGAAACAGGAGGACGTGGGAAGCGTAGCTGTGACACCCTGTAGCCCATATTCACCACTTTTATATGCCTATGATCTATTTTGCACAAAGTATGCCCTGTGAGGTATCATTTGGAAACTCATAATCTGCTGACTATTATTATCTTCTGAAATGTGTTTAACAAACACTGAATGTGAAATTATGAGATTGTGCTGTATGATTATTACTGAGATATGTTGTAACTATTGTGTAGTAATCATAAGCCAGTTCCTCAGAGACAAGAACACACTGGCATGCCAGCAACATGCTAAAGAGTCATCCCCTGGTTAACCAGAGACTCACCAACTGAGAAGTTCTCAACAAGAAATGTACAAATCAGCTGAAAGACAGTTTGGTGCTCACATACTGCCTCCCCACAGGACCCAGCAAGGTTATTTCCAGCACCCAAGGATTGGAGTGTAAGAAGGGGGGCAAAAATACCTGTACCCACCTCTCCGGTCTACCTTATCTTTCTCTGCTTTTAACATCAATGAATCCTTAAAAAACAGTGAATTAAGGGGAGTGGTCCCAGAATGAAAGGAAATCCAGCCTATAAACTGAGAACTGCCTGCAGCGTCTGGTGTGGTGAGAAGGATGTTGGCTTCAAATCTTATTAAGCTTGGTAATATTTTGGAATTAGCTTGAGGTTTTCTCTTTTTATTTCTTTAGTAACCAATTCTGACTTTTGTACCTTTCATCTCTCATTAATAAACGTGTTTTATTGTTTTATCTAAACCAGTGTGTTTGGGAAACCTCTACTTGAGATAACAAAGGCTGGGGCAGAAACATTACCCGTTGTTGGAATGTCGGACTATCTATCCTCTTATAATGTCAAGGCTCTACTGAGCAGTATCAGATGCACATTTCGGGGGAGTCCAGGCTGGGAGTGGGGATATGTGGGTGTCGCGCTGTATCTATCCATGCATGGCTGGGACAGCATTCATATAAACATCTGGGAGTGATTTTGCAGACTAGTATCTGTGCATGAGCAGGCCAGGACTGGCTGGTCTGACAGAAAAGGAGCATAAAAGGAACCCCAGATTGGGGGGTTAAGGGGACACAGCAGTTCAGGTTGCACCCTGGGGAATTTGACAGTAAGATTGAAGGTTGGGAGTTGGGGGTAGGGAGGTTCTGATCCTGTGGACAGGCTACAGTGAGTTTTAGTCCAGAAACAGACTAATCCCCCGCTAGGGTCACCATTTTGTCTTAAAATCCATGTCCACCACCAGCAGCAGCAAGAAATAATTTGAAGGGTTCTAGTTACGTTGCTGTCAGTAAAGATCTTGACTCCAGAGCTCAATGCATGGCCATCGTTGCAAGCATAAAGTAACTCCAAAGGTCATGGTGTGAGTGGCCTGGCAAGGGCAAGATTTCCTGCTGAGACACTCATCCACGCCTAGGGAGTCATGCAGAACTGACGGAACCAAACCTGGCCAGATGCTGGGTGGGGACTCAGAAGCGCTGGAATCTTGGCTCCCATTCCAGGCTCTGGAGAAGAGTGTCCACTAGTGGGCAAAGACTCGTCTGTGTGCTCATACTCAAGCTTGACTCCTTCAGACTTATCCCCACACACTCACAACTTGTCCCTGTCCCAGAGCAGTTTCTTCCCATCCCTGGCTCTTGTCCCACTCCCAATCAGAACGCCTCACGTGTCTCATTCCAGTCCCAGTCTCCTTTCCCAGCCAGTCCCAGTCCCCAGCATCTCGGCTCCTCATTCCATTTGTCTCTCTCCTCACCTCTTAGTTTCCAGCTGTGCCCACTGGCAGCCCCCCAACATTCCCCAGTCCCACTCAGTCCCAGTCCCAGTGTCCCTCCCCAGATACTTAGTCCAATCTCACTGCTGTTCCCCCAGAGCAGCTCCTTGACCCAGTCTCTTTATCTGGCCAGTCCCATCTTCTCCCTGCACCCTGTTGCCTGGACAGATCCATCTCCCCACCCTACTTCCACACACTGGTTTCCAGGCCCAGTTCCATCCTACCACTCGCACCTGCTTGGCTACCCTCTATTGTTAGCATGCTAGCTCGATGGAAGTGTAGACATACCCTTAATCACTGCAGCATGCTCACCTGTCAGTAGAGTGCACTACTCCATAACTTTTCTGGCAAGTGCAAGAGCTGGTCCCAATGGCATTACAGCAACCTCCATTACAGTCGACCCATTACAGAGCTCCCACTCACTTACCAGTGCTCTGGAGCTGATACTCACCGACACATTTCACTGTTGGATCAGTGAAGTGTTCCTCCCCAGAACTAGATGCAAACCCGCGATTGCAGGTGCAGTGGTAGCCTCCGGGGACGTTTTTACAGGTTGCAGAAGCAGGACAAGTAGACAGATTCCGACACCTGTCAACTGTGAAAGGAAGAAGGAACCATGACATTGAAAGAGAGCAGAGGATAACCCTTTGCACCTTTTGTTTGACTTCCTCAGTACGGTTTAGCTTAATTCATTAACCTTGACCATGGTCATACCCTTGACTCTTCTGCATGCTCATACCCAAACTTGGCTCCTTCAGCCTTATTCCCCCCACACAGAACTTGTCTCTGTCCCAGCGCAGTTTCTTCCCATCCCTAGCTCTTGTCCCCTTCCCAATCAGAACGCCTCAGGTGTCTCATTCCAGTCCTGGTCTCCTTTCCCAGCCAGTTCCAGTCACCCACTGCACCAAATCCTCCCCTCCCAGTCTCCTTTCCCAGCCAGTCCCAGTTCCCCTGCATCCCAGCTCCTCATTCCATTTGTCTCTCTCTTCCCCTCTTAATTTCCCATTGTGCCCACTGCCTCCCTGCCCCCCAACATTCCCCAATCCCACTGAGTCCCAGTCCCAGTGTCCCTCCCAGATAGTCCAATCTCTCTGTTGTTCCCCCAGACCTGCTCCTTAACCCAGTCTCTTTATCCGGCCGGTCCTATCTTCCCCCTGCAACCTGTTGCCTGGACAGATCCGTCTCCCTGCCCTACTTTCACACATTAGTTTCCAGGCCCAGTTCCATCCTACCTCTTGCACCTCTATTGTTAGCATGCTGGCTCGATAGAAGTGTAGACGTACCCTTAATCACTGCAGCATGCTCACCGGTCAGTAGAGTGCACTGATCCATAATTTTCCTGGCAAGTGCAAGAACTGATCCCAATGGCATTACAGCAACCTCCATGACTCTCGCCCATTACAGAGTTCCCACTCACTTAGCTGGTCTCCAGAGCTAATACTCACGGATGCACTTCACTGTTGGATCAGTGAAGTTTTGCTCCCCAGAAGTAGATGCAAACCCGCGTTTGCAGGTGCAGTGGTAGCCCCCAGGAACATTTTTACATTTTGCAAACGCAGGACAAGTAGTCGAATCCTGACATCTGTCGACTGTGAAAGCAAGAACGAACTATGTCATTGAAAGAGAGCAACGGATAACCATTTGCACCTTCTGTTTGACTTCTTCTATGTGGTTCACTTTCATTTATTAACCTTATTAACAATGCAGCAAGGGAGAAAGCGTGGACCTACCAGAGCAGGTGGCAGAGGTGGGAGGACCAAGGCAGCTGGCCTTTCTTCTCAGGGAAAGGATCAAGAAAAGACCTCCATCCCTCTCCCCTGAAGCCAGGGAAACAGGAGGACGTGGGAAGCGTAGCTGTGACACCCTGTAGCCCATATTCACCACTTTTATATGCCTATGGTCTATTTTGTGCAAAGTATTCCCTCTGAGGTATCATTTGGAAACTCGTAATCTGATGAATATTATCTTCTGAAATGTGTTTAACAAACACTACATGTGAAATTATGAGATTTTTCTGTAGGATTATTATTATTATCCCTGTCCCAGAGCAGTTTCTTCCCATCCCTAGCTCTTGTAGGGAGGTTCTGATCCTGTGGACAGGCTACAGTGAGTTTTAGTCCAGAAACAGACTAATCCCCTGCTAGGGTCACCATTTTGTCTTAAAATCCATGTCCACCACCAGCAGCAGCAAGAAATAATTTTGAAGGTTCTGGTTACGTTCCTGTCCATAAAGATCTTGACTCCAGAGCTCAATGCATGGCCATCGTTACAAGCATAAAGTAACTACAAAGGTCATGGTGTGAGTGGCCTGGCAAGGGCAAGATTTCCTGCTGAGACACTCATCCACGCCTAGGGAGTCATGCAGAACTGACGGAACCAAACCTGGCCAGATGCTGGGTGGGGACTCAGAAGAGCTGGAATCTTGGCTCCCATTCCAGTCCCTGGAGGGGAGTGTCCACTAGTGGGCACAGACTCATCTGTGTGCTCATACCCAAGCTTGACTCCTTCAGCCTTATCCCCACACACTCTTATCTTCCCCCTGTTGCCTGGAGAGATCTGTCTCCCCACCCTACTGCCACACACACATTTCCAGGCCAAGTTCCATCCTACCACTGCCACCTGCTTGACTACCCTCTATTGTTAGCATGCTAGCTCGATGGAAGTGTAGACGTACCCTTAATCATTGCAGCATGCTCACCGGTCAGTAGAGTGCACTGATCCATAACTCTTCTGGCAAATGCAAGAACTGGTCCAATGGCATTAGAGCAACCTACATTACACTCAACACATTACAGAGTTCCCTCTCACTGTGTTGGGCTCCGGAGTCGATACTCACCGATGCATTTCACTGTTGAATCAGTGAAGTGTTCCTCCCCAGAACTAGATGCAAACCCGTGATTGCAGGTGCAGTGGTAGCCCCCAGGAACATTTTCACATTTTGCAAACGCAGGACAAGTACTCGAATCCTGACATCTGTTGACTGTGAAAGCAAGAAGGAACTATGACATTGAAAGAGAGCAACGGATAACCGTTTGCACCTTCTGTTTGACTTCTTCTATGTGGTTCACTTTCATTTATTAACCTTATTAACAATGCAGCAAGGGAGAAAGTGTGGACCTACCAGAGCAGGTGGCAGAGGTGGGAGGACCAAGGCAGCTGGCCTCTCTTCTCAAGACATCAGGGAAAGGATCAAGAAAAGGCCTCCATCCCTGTCCCCTGAAGCCAGGGAAACAGGAGGACGTGGGAAGCGTAGCTGTGACACCCTGTAGCCCATATGCACCACTTTTATATGCCTATGGTCTATTTTGTGCAAAGTATGCCCTGTGAGGTATCATTTGGAAACTCGTAATCTGATGAATATTATTATCTTCTGAAATGTGTTTAACAAACACTATATGTGAAATTATGAGATTTTCCTGTAGGATTATTACTGAAATATTTTGTAATTCCTGTGTAGTATTCATAAGCCAGTTCCTCAGAGACAAGAACACACTGGCAAGCCAGCCACATGTTAAACAATCATCCCCTGGTTAACCAGAGATTCACCAACTGAGAAGTTCTCAACAGGAAATGTACAAATCAGCTGAAAGACAGTTTGGCGCTCACATACTGCCTGCCCACAGGACCCAGCAAGGGTATTTCCAGCACACAAGGATTGGCATGTAAAGATGGGACAATAATGCCTGTAATCCCCTCCCTTGTCTACCTTATCTCTCTCTGCTTATAACATCAATGAGTCCTTGAAAAACACTGAACTAAGGGGAGTGGTCCCAGAATGAAAGGAAATCCAGCCTGTGAACTGAGATCCACCTGCAGCATCTGGTGTGGTGTGAAGCATGTTGGCTTCAAATCTTATTTAGCTTGGTAATGTTTTGGAATTAGCTTGAGGTTTTCTCTTTTTATTTCTTTTGTAACCAATTTCTGACTTTTGAGCCTTACTATTTAAAATCTCTTTCTCTCTCTCTCTCATTAATAAACATGTTTTATTGTTTTATTTAAACCATTTAATTTCATTGAAGTATTTGGGAGATAACTTGTTGAGATAACAAAGGCTGGTGCATAAATATTACCCTTTGTTGGACAGTCGAACTCTCTATGGGCTTATACTGTCCAAGGGTCTACTGAGCAGTATAAGATACACATTTCTGGGGATCCAAGTGTGACGGCGCCCCCGCATAAGGCTTTATGGAAATATGCTTATGAATATATATGACATAACTGGAATATGTTCTGTGCTACATATGCCATGTAACATATCTATGTAAAGGTTATGATCTACTGAATCGATTAATCGTATTTGTATGCAGGTATCATTTTTATATTTGAAGTTATGAATATTGGCCATGTCCTGGCTTGATTTCTAAATAACCTTAGTAGAGCATTTGGTCAGTTCCTGGTGAAAGAAATTTGTAAAGTTAAGTGCCCTATGAAGAAGCACTTAAGGAACAATGCATCTTGGAATGCTCCAATCCACATAAGAAGTCTTCCTGGAGACATTCAATATACCATGTGGGCAATGGCTTCGGCCTGTAAACACCGTGAGTCAGGCATGGACATGTGACTTGCCCAGGTGATTCCAGAACTCCATCTTGGAGCTGGACTTTGCATAGGAAAGAGAAGGGGGTCGCCACCCACAAAAGAAAGTCTATTTAAGCCCATGGGAGACCCCTCCATTTTGTCTTCAGCTGGCTAAAGAGAGCCTCTCCACTCCAAGGATACCTGAAAGGAACTGGAACAAACGACAGTAACTACAGGGGGTGTGAGTGATTGCTGGACTGAGACTAGCAGGAGACTTGTCTGTAAAAGGAAGCTTACTGGAACTGGTGAGATCTTATATGTATTCAGTTTCTTACTGTATTAGACATAGTACTTCTGCTACCTTGCATGTTTTATTTTATTTTACTTGGTAATTCACTTTGTTCTGTCAGTTACTACTTGGAACCACTGAAATCCTACTTTCTGTATTTAATAAAATTACTTTTTACTTATTAATTAACCCAGAGTATGTATTAATACCTGGGGGGCGGGGCAAACAGCTATCCATATCTCTCTATCAGTGATATAGAGGGTGAAAAAATTATGAATTTACTCTGTATAAGCTTTATACAGGGTAACATGGATTTATTTGGGTTTGGACCCTATTGGGAGTTGGGCATCTAAGTGTTCAAGACAAGAACCCTTCTGTAAGCTGCTTTCAGTTAAGTCTGCAGCTTTGGGGTAAGTAATTCAGACCCTGGGTCTGTGTTGGAGCAGACTGGCATGTCTGGCTCAGCGAGACGGGGTGCTGGGGTTCCGAGTTGACAGGGAAAGCAGGGGCAGAGGTAGTCTTGGCACATGAGGTGGCAGCTCCCGGGGGGGTTCTGTGATCTAACCCGTCACACCAAGCTGGAAGGACACTCCAGGGTTCGGATCTGGAGTATTTTATCCATGTTTCTAGGCATCAACTTACCATTGCTGGTGAAACATTGAGTCCCCTTGAAGCAGACGAGCCAGCAAAAGCCTGAAAAAGAAGAAACAGGGGCTGCTCTTACTGCACTGGGTTTTAGCGCTGTTACCCTGTAGGAGGCTGTGTGGCCTAGTGGATAGAGCAGCAGGCTGGGAGATCAGGGTGTTAATCCTGGCTCAATCACTGACCTGCCAGTTGACCTTGGACAAGACCTTACCCCCTCAGTTTCCCCTGGGTCCTTCTTTTCTATTTAAACTGTAAGGTGAGCATTGTGTCCATACAGCGCCTAGCACAGAAAGGCCCTGATACCGGTGGAGACCTCCAAGCACATCTGGAATGTAGTCTATAGATAATAAAAGCAATTTGGGGGGATTTTCAGAGGGCCAAACTCTCCGCTTTGGGAGGATGGGGACCTGTAAAACAATAGGGTTGGAAGGATTCAATTTTTATTGTTAGATGTTGGTAATCATCAATTTTGCCATACACAGGGAAACCCATGAAAAAATATTTCCATCAATAGCAATTGAAATTGACCGATAGGAAAAATGAGAAAATTGCTGCTTCAGAACCTATCACGGTTTGATTTAAAGATATTTACGTTATATATTGTGACTTGATATTGACAATTTGTATTTTAACAATTACAAGGTCTACTGTCATTAAACGAATATTGGCTGACTTCCCCCATGGCCTGACCCCCTCCATAGTTTCCCACAACCAAGAAAATTTTAATTGGAAAAAAAAATCAAGTCATGCTTAGCCTGCAAACCAGTGTGGCTCTATTGACGTTAGCAGAGCTAGAGCGACTGATGAGCTGGCCTCAGTCGTTAAACCGAAAAGGAGTTTTGTCTGTGTGAGGACACTCAAGGTTTGTCTTGTTCCCACACCAACACTGTAAGAGAGTGACTCACTTCTCCTATCACCCAATGTCCCCACTGCACATTTATCAGATCAGCTCAGAACACAGTTTGAAAGCCACTTCCTTGTAACCTGCTGCCGCAGTCCTGCTGTGAATCAACTGACCCTCTGCTACCTTCATTGACAGCTGAGCCTCAGAAACGTGCTTTGGATGCCACCATCAGAAACCGAACTCCTCAGCAAAAACCCCTCTGGAGCTGGGAACGCAGGAGGAAATCTCAGAAGTTTATTTCTGTTCCCTGCACTGCAGCAGCCCCGGAGAATGGCTACATGATACTTCCTCTCCACACTCAGCTGGAACTAAGAACTGCCGAGGCACATGGTGATGATTTAAAAACAAAGGGACCAAACCTTTCGGGATCAAAAATATTTTCAGCTTATGTTACCCCCAACGGATTCAGCAGTTTACAATAGAACAACAGGAATGCCAGGCACAGGAGAAGCAGAGGTGCTCACAACCCTTGGCAGTGGGCTTTTCCCAACTCTCACCGCTTTGGGTTTGCCCTCCAGCACTTTGCAGCCCATTCCATGAGGTACTTTCCCTTGTGGATGCGAGATGGCTGGGCGTTAGAGGAAGGAGGATCTGGAACAGTTTCCCAATAGGACTAGTGGTGGGAAATAACCCGACTAGTCTGAAGATGGAATTCGCCCCATTCATATAATTCTGGTCTATGATGGGACCATGCACAACAGCAGGTGCCTGGATTCAGTGACCCAGACGGTCCCATGTCCTAAGGAAGTTTTACTGACTAAATCCTCCAATTGTTATATGGCTTCTCTGTGTTGCATCATGAGTGAGGACAGCGATTCTCAAACTTGCCAGACCACTGCAGCCCTTTCAGGCGTCTGATTTGTGGTGCGTACCCCCAAGTTCACCTCGCTTAAAAACGACTTGCTAACAAAATCAGACATAAAAATACAAAAGTGTCGTAGCAGTGCACGCTGTTACTGACAAATCGCTGACTTTCTCATTGTAATGATATCATTATAAAATAAATCAACTGGAATATAAATACTGTACTTACATTAGGGGATAGTACCTAGAGCAGTATAAACAAGTCATTGTCCATAGGAAATTTTAGTTTGTACTGACTTCGTTAGTGCTTTTTATCTCGCCAGCTGTAAAACTAGGCAAATATCGAAATGAGTTGATGTACCCCCTGGGAAACCTGTGTGTATCCACAGGGACAAGACTCTCCAAGCACGCACACAGCTCAGCCTGTTTGTGTTCCTCTCATCCTGTCCTCCCGCCCCACCACTTCTCTTTACCCTCCTTCTCTGTAGCTAAGGCCCCGATCCTGCGATGATCACCATATGAGGAGATCCATAGGCCTGTTAAAGTCAAACGGACTCCATAGGGGGCTCCTTGCAGAATCGGGGCCAAAAAGAGCATAATCCCTTCGGGGCGGGAATTGTCTTTTGCTATTAGCTTTACAGCACCTAGTACAATGGGGCTCTGATCTGCCAGGAGCAACTGTAATCAGTAACGTATTGATTCACAAGCCATAACGAAGAATTCATAATCAACACGGAACAATAAATAGCAAAGCATTCAGTATGATAGGCAGCACATGGACTCGCTTATTAGACAATAATGACACATAATAAATGTACACCAGGCGTAGCCACCAGCATCTTCACAGATTTAGAGGCCAGAAGAGATCACTGATCATCTAGTCTTACCTCCTGCATAACATGGGCCAGAGAGCTTCCCTGAATTAATTTCTGCTTCAACTCCAACAGCTGTGGCCGAGCTATAACCCCGTTTAGAAAAACATCCAGCGATGGAGAATCCACCACAACCCTTGGCAAGTTGTTCCAATGGTTAAAGACCCTGACTGTTAAAAAAAAAACTGGACATTTGTCTTCAACTTCCAGCCATTGGGTTTTCTTAAGCCTTTGTCAGCTAGATTGAAGAGCCCTCTATTATCAACTTGCTGTTCCCCAGGAAGGTGTTGCTAGACTGTGATCAGGTCACCCCTTAACCTGCTCTTTGATAAGCTACTGGAGTCTCTCACTGTACGGGACATTTTCCAGTCCTCTAACCATTCTCATAGCTCTTCTCTGAACCGTTTCCTTTTATCGACATCCTCCTTGAACTGTGGGCACCAGGACTGAAGACAGGATTCCAGCTGCTGTTGCACCAGGACCAGATACAGAGGTAAAATAATCTCTCTGCTCCTACTCCATATCCCCCTGTTTATACATCAAAGGATCACGTCAGCCCCAGTTGACTATAGGACTGCCCTGGGAGCTTGTGTTCAGCTCATTATCCACCAAGACTTCAAGTCTTCTTCAGAGTCACTGCTTCCCAGGAGAGAGTCCCCCACCTGTAAATACATCCTAGACCTAACATTTGACCATACTGTGGCACAGAGTGTTTGATTTAATCTAGCTCACCTAAGGATCCAGCTCGCTCTGTATCAGTAATCTGTCCTCTTCATTATTTACTGCTCCCCCACTCTGTGCGTCTTCTACAAACCGCTGAACATGAGCTCCCAGTGTGACACTGTGGCCGAAAGAGCTAATGCAATCCAGGGCTGCATGAACAGGGGAATCTCGAGTAGGAGCAGAGAGGTTATTTTACCTGGGTACCTGGCATTGGTGAATTACTCCTAGAATTCTGTGTCCAGTCCCTGTGCCCACAGTTCAAAAAGGGTGGTAATAAATGGGAGAGGGGTCAAAAAGAGCCAGGAGAATTAGAGCATTGGGGCACATGTGTAGGTGAAATATTCAAAGAGCTCGATCTATTTAGCTTAAGGAAGAGAAAGTTAAGGGTGACTTGATTACCGTTTACAAGCATGTACACAAATATTTAATATTGGGCTTTATAATCTAGCAGAGAAAGGTGTAACATAATCCAATGGCTGGAAGTTGAAACTAAACAAATTTAGCCTGGAAAGATACCGTACATTTTGACAGTGAAGGTAATTAACCATTAGAACAATTTACCAAGGGTTATGGTAGATTTCCCATCCCTGACGATTTTAAAATCAAGATTGGATGTTTCAGATTGGATGTGTTTCTAAAAGATCGGCCCTAGGAATTATTTTGGGGGTAGTTCTCTGGTCTATGTAGACAGGAGGTCAGACTAGATGCTCACACTAGTCCTGTCTGGTCTCGGAATTGGTGGTTTATTAACTTTATCAATGATGATTTTTATGTTTTCTTCCAGGTCATTGATAAAACGAGTGTTCATTTCAAGAGGCACAGATCTGGGCTGAATGCCCATCAGCGAAGGGCCCTACACAGATCCCAACACAATTATTACGGCAGCAGCCGGTCATGGACCCTCGCGCTAGGAGCTGTACAAACAAACAAAGAGAGGTTTCCTGCTCCAGGGAGCTTAAGCTAAGGTTCTTTTTTGCCAAGCCCCCATTGGAAGAAAATAACCCAATTCCTTTCAAACTTACCCAGAAGGTGGGAGATGAGCTGCTTCATGGTGGCCACTGCCTTCTGCAACCAGGCAAGAAAACCGCAGCTACTTTATCCTGGTGTGATCTTTCTCAGAAGTTTGCTGAATGACAGTTTTTACTGGGGCTTTTTATCACAGTGCCTTATCTCAGCTGTGTCTCTCTTCGGACGGATAGACCTCCCATGCCCACGATGGCCTCTAAGCATCTAGCTAACATTTGTTATGAGGGTAAACCTACCTCCAGTGGTGCTGGAATTAGGGGTGCTGCCACGCCCCTCAGGTTGAAGCACTAATAACAAACACCAAATACATGGTTTCCACCAGCAGCACCCCCCTCCCACTATCAAAATTGTTCCAACTCCCTTGACTATCTCCCAGCAATCTACAGGAAGGAAAGTAGCAGGGGAAACTGTGCTCCTTGCCTTTCAGGAACTGAAACTGGCTAATAATAATAGTGGGATTTGAAGGCTTTAAATAACCTCATGGATGGTTCCTGGGAACCACATGTGACATTCTACAGCTTGGGGGAGCGTCCTGTAACCCCTATAGTCCTCATTTTTATATAATCGTGATCTGATATAGAAAGCAGGCCTTGTAAGATATGAGGGTAAAGGTTATGATCTGCTGAAAGTCATTTCTCTATCCATATATGTATAGCATTACTGCACATGAAGTTATGAGAATTGTGTTGTATGGTTGTCACTAAAACATGCTGTAAGTTAAAAAAAATCAACCAGATATTCGCTCCCCAGAGTCAACAGCAAGGAAAGTAACCAACACCCAGGCAGGGTGTCAAACAGCCCATCAACAGCCAAAGTTGGTGTTGGTCCTGCATTGAGCAGGGGGTTTGACTAGATGACCTCCTGAGGTCTCTTCCAACCCTGATATTCTATGATTCTATGAACAGCCATTGTCCAGCAAGGGAGCCACAATGCAATGACTCACCTGCATGAGGCCACACCAGGGGAACTGCTCAACCTTGCTTGGAGACTCAGCAATAGGGTTACCATACGTCCGGATTTTCCCGGCCATGTCCAGCTTTTTGGTCCTCAAATCCCCGTCCTGGGGGAATTGCCAAAAAGCCAAACATGTCCGGGAAAATGCCGGCATCCCTGCCCCAGTCCCCTGCTTACCTGAGCGACTCTGGCAGGCTGCGATCCATAGGCGGATTCTCCGCGGCGGCAGCTGCTGCTCCCCCCAGACACCTCAGCTCTGTGTATCTGAAGAGCCGAGCTGCCCGAGCGCTACCGGCTTCACGGTTTGCCGGGCAGCCCCCAGACCTCCAGATCCTGCGCCCCGGCCAGGCGCTTCCCCTCCCAGGCTCTGGCTGCACTGGGGAAGCGCCCGGCCGGGGGCGCAGGGTCTGGAGGTCTGGGGGCTGCCCGGCAAGCCGTGAAGCCAGTAGCGCTCGGGCAGCTGTTTTGCATGGCTCGGAGGGAGGAGGAGGAAGGCGGGGCGCTCAAGGGAGGGGGCGGGGTTGGGGCGGGGTTGGGGCAGGGAAGGGGCGGGGTTGGGGCGGGGACTTTGGGGAAGGGGCGGGGCCAGGGCCCCCTGGAGTGTCCTCTTTTTTAAAACCTTAAATATGGTAACCCTACTCAGCAATGCCCCCTAGACATGTCTGGACTTGTGCTCCCCAAGCACATGGGACGGAGGGTATAAAACGGAACCCAGTGGTCACATGTTGGGCCTTTCTCCCTCACCCACCTATCTGTGTACAATGAACTGCAATATCCAACAGGGTGAGAAAAACTGTTCAATCTAGATGTTGCCCAGTCTAATAGGGTCAAGAGTTCAGACTGTGGGCGTATATTTTGTTTTGGTAACTAACTCTGACCTTTTTGCCTAGCACTTTTGCCTTTCCTGCTGGAGTAGGAAGTTGTTCTGGGGCTCGGGGCTGACTATACACCTTATAGAAAGGGAAACACAGACTCTGTGCCCCATCTCGATTTCATGCCATCCCTTTAGGCCACTCTAGCAGAATAAAGCGGGCAGAAATGGCCACCCTTTGTAAACGTCCCATGGGCAGGGGGCCTCGCTAGCTGGAGTACGGGTCCTGCATCCCCCTGCTCCCGGAGTAGAGGGCAAATCAGGGGCATGACCAGAGTCCTCTGCACTACATCTCTTCCCTGCTCCCCAGGAGGCTATAGGTTGCAGAGTAAGTTAGAATAGCCTTGAGGCTGCTCTAATTTACACCAAGGGCTGGGCAGAGCCCTGAATGACCCCAGAATAGAGGGAACACAACATTTCTTCTAACTTAGCTGCTGCAGGGTCTCTCCCTACGAGGCCTCCTCTGCTATGGAATGACTCTCACTTCTGGATATGTCTGAAGTAGAGGTCATGGGGCCCAACTGGGCCAGCCGGACAGGGCTCTAGCACCTGACTGACAGCGTTCCTGGCACTGCCCTAGGCACTGTGGTCGCAGCACTATGCCTCAGAGGACCTGAGGTAACGCATCACAGCTGATCTCATGCTCTGCTGCTAGGGGACAGCCGTGGAGACCAAGAACCCTGGCGGGGAGAGCAATGGGGAGTTGTCGGGGAGAAGAGAAGAGGCCACATACTATGAATCCCCATCCACCCAGCACTGTGAGGGTTAACACAGCATGCAGCACCAATCTCTCTGCTTTATCCCTGCAGTTGTCTGCTGCCTTATCTCCCTGCCAGAGCTCAGTTCCCCTCCTTGGTTTCTTGCAGCAGCCTCTTGACATCGCCCTGGTGCAGGATGGTGACACTTCTTGTGAAAGAAACTTCCCCTTTGAAGCCACAAGCCGGGGTGCCAAGAGCTGCCCTGCAGGCCCATGGCCCAGAACCAAGAAACACCCGGGGGCCCCTCGTGGGGGCTAAGGGTGTACGTACATTGCAACCAGGAGGTGTGACCGCTGCACTTCTAGACATGTCTGAGCCGACGGTCGAGTCGTACCGGAACGCTCCGGCACTTCCCTGGCATCTTGCGATACTTCCAGTACTTGCATTCCAGCGTGGCTCAAGCGCTGCATCACCCCCTGATCTGAGCTGGCTGGGGCGTCACGGGGCCAGGAATGAAAGTTTGCATGTGAGTGAACAGAAGGAGCCGGGCCAGGCAGTGGGGGGCCAGGCAAGGCTGGGAACAGAGTGAGGGGGGAAGATACCCAGAGGCTGGGATTGGGAAGGGAGGGGGAGCCAAGCTCTGGGGGGTTAAAGCCAGGCATGGGAGTTCAGGGAGTGCTGGGTGGGGGGGAGGAACCGGGCTGGGGATTGCTGGGGGGAGCCGGGATGGGAAGGGAAAGCAGCAGGGGGGGTTTCTTTGTCTGGCTCAGTGAGGAAGCAAGGAACGCACTGGGGCCTCCTGGGGAGCAGACTGGTGGCCCCGGGGGAGAACAGCTGTTCCGAGCATCCCCACACTGCACCTGCCCCCTCCCCTCCTCTGCCCACATGCCATGTCCCACTCCCTGCAATCTCTCTCCTAGTCGCCTCTTCACGCCGCCTCCCTCTTCTCTGAAGTTTAAGCCCAGACCCACAGGATCCCCTTTGGACCGTCACCTTTTCCTCTCCTCCCTTCCCCAGCAGGGATCAGCAGCAGACGTGGGCTGGGAGGAGGGAGAGGCACACACACAACCAGGCTGGGGAGGAGGGAAAGTTAAAGGAAAATAAAAGCAGGTGGCATTTGCTTTTCCTGCCCATTCACAATATTCCAGTGTCAATATGGAGGAAACTAAACCAATGGGAGGAGGGGGACGTACCTGGAGCAGGAAAGCAGCAATCAGGCTGCAGAATGCAAGGGAGGGAGCGACCTCTTAGCTGGGGAGGAAGATGGACTCACACTTGACAAGGCCGGAGTAGCTGGAAACTTTTATTTAGGGGAAAGGGACGTGTTTTTTTTTTCTTGTGGCTCCAAGTATCTCCAGGGCTGTCTCTCAAGCTGGCAGCAGGTTGAACCAGGGAGAGTTCTAAACAGTGCAGAGTTGAGTGGGATTTTAAAGGTCCCTTCAAGAATGCAGCACCTTCTTCCTCCCCTGTGGGAAAGACCTTTGAAAACAGCCTGAAATAATCCAAAACATGAGCCGCTGTTCACATGAGACTTGGCTGCTTATAGCTCCAGCCCCACACTTGAAGCACTGTTGAAACTGCGTGCTGAGTTATCCCCAGTACAATCCCCACTGAGCCCTGTGTGGCAACCGGGTGTATAAATCGGGGCAGAAAAAAGCCCGGTGCCGGACTACAATTCCTTTTCTGATTAAACTGCACCTCCCAAGCACCTCTTTACTTGTCAGGATGAGAGGGAAATGCTCTACTTTAGGGAGAATGAAAGGCCATTTGGGAGTTGATGGCCCAAAGCAGTGTCAGGCCAGGGCCTGGATGGGGGCTGGACTCAGCCATTGGTATGAGCTATTTCTTTTTTGATATTCAAATGGATTTGGGGTCATGGTGACATACCAGCCATCATGGAAAACACTTCCCTATGGCCTGCACCCAGAGGTATCTCACTGCCAAGTCCCTATCCTAGGAGGGGAGGGGGAAGGCTGCAGGGTGATCTCCCCCATCCATGTATCCAGTGGCCTACGCTTGCCACTGCAATGCTGCACCCTCCACATTTATTTATTGATCAAATTTTTGGAATTTTGCAGAATTTTAAAATATTGTGCACAGAATTTAATTTTTTGGTGCTCTCTAAAGCATCATTAGCCCTCCCTGCTCTCCGCTGGCAGGGGGGGTCTGCCGAGTCCATCAGGGGATGAAGGGCCCTGGGCGGTACCTGGCCCTTGAGGAGACAGTGTACCGGAAAGATGAAGGCTCCCTGCAATTACATTGCCCTCTTAATTCATTATTATTTGAGTCCCACACCAATATCATGCCCCGGACAGATGGCAAGCTGATAGGCCTATAATTACCCAGGTGATCCCATTAACCGTTACTAAAAATTGGCACAACTTTAGCTTTTTTCCAATCTTCTGAAAGTTCCACAATGTCCAAGACTTTTTGAAAAATCAATATTAACAGTTCAGTGAGCTCCTCGGCCAGCTCTTTTAATAATCTTGGATGCAAGTTATCTGGACCTGCTTATTTAGAAATGCCTAATTTTAGTAGCTTCATGTTTAAGCATCCTCCTTGGGCACTAGTGGAATGCCTCCAGTGTGTGGGAGTGGGTTGGTTCTGTAGTGGCCCCGCTAGGCTGCCCTATGCAAAAGGCTCAGCAGAAATCTTTGATGACCTATATGGGGGACATGATCCTGTACTCGCCCCTCCGCCATGACACCCCAGAACTACACCCATGGTACACCCATCCCACAATAACCCCCATTCTCTCTTACCACACCCCCACAGGACAGCCATCTCCAGCAACACCCCATTCCTACAACTGCCTCCCATGGTACTCACTGCCACAATACCCCCCTCCCCACCACACAAACCTCATGACCCCCCCCCCCCCCATACCTCCATTCCCCACCCTACAAGCCTCATGGTGCCTGTGACCAGAGTGCCGGGGGGGGAGGGGCACACTGAGATTGCTCAGTCAGGGCAAACTGCAAAGAATGGGGCAGATCATCAACCCCCAAACTGGTGGTTATTTCTAATACTTAGATTCACCAAGCCAGCAACAAAACAGCTTCTACAATACCTTACTGGTTACCCAGCAGCCAATACACTGTTCCCTTAAAGCAACCCAGCCTTGGGCTCCCACCCAGACAGCCAAGTCAAATATGATGAGGATTACTGAAAATCTTGTTCATATCAAGATCAAAATCAAATCATATAAAAAGTCCTACCAATCCCAAAGAATTGGACACATGACCCCCCCCCCAGGTCAATGAATATCTCAGATCTTACCCAAATACACGCTTACAGCCAATTCTTATTAACTAAACTAAGATTTATTGAAAAAGAGTATTGGTTAAAAGATCATTATACATACAGGTATAAATTGAGTTCTTAGGTCAGTTCACAGTAGAGATAGTGAGCTTCAGAGTTGCAAAAAGTTCTTTCAGAATTAGTTCCAATAATTATAGTCCAATGTCCAATACCCGCGTGACCCAGTCTGGAGCTGGGGACCTCAGTCTTGCAACTCAAACCTCCCTTGATGAAGCTTAAGCAGATCTGAGATAATAGGATCAGGGCTCAAGAGTCCTTTGTATAGTTCTCTTGCCGCCTCTTGACAGCAGGTGAATAATAGGGGAAGCATTGTGGCTTTGAAGTTACCTCCTATTTCCTAAGCATCACCAGTAATTAGCTACATGGATTAGCATGAGGCAACTGTCCAGCTCCCGCCACTTACAGGGAGTTTATTACATATTTCAAACAGGAATGAAGACAATGTTACCACATTTACAGTTCATCTAAATGCTAACATTCCCTTTCGGTCTTTGAATCAATAGAGCATAGTGACAAGACAGGAAACATCTGGTTACATTGTTAACCTCTAACAGGATATAGGTAAACAGACTACTACAATCATTATCTTCTTCCAATTCTTTAACAATACAAGACTACATTTGAAAGCTCTCATCTAACATGGCTTTGCTAACTATTTATAAGGAATAACCCTAATTCCTATTAACATCCTTTCCCAGTATGTCTTTAAAGGTCGAATTTGGGTCATTTAGCCTGCAAGTTGCTTCACCCTTCCTGGCTCAGTGTCACCGTGCCCCCGATGCCTCATTCACCTCAACACATGCCCCACAATCTTCCACGGCTTTTCTCTATTGCAACCCACCCCTGCTCCCACTACAATTCGCACATAGCACCCCATGGAATTTCCCTCCCATTCCACACCACTCCCCTGAATTGTATTAATTTACATGGACTACATGGGTCAAAGCTGTTAACGTAACCCACTCACTGTCCAACATGAAACAGTTTTAAACCAGGTTTGGTATCCAGAGACTTCAGCCTGCTTAGTACCAATGGCAAACACACCATTAAAAATCCTTCTTAACTTCTTTATTAAAGCTACAGGAAAAAGGAAAAACATTTAAAGCATCTGAAATGAAAAGTATTCAATAAGATTTGCATTTTAACAGTATCCCTTTCTCCCTTTCTTTGGAGAGAGTTCTTAAGTCCTTGTTTGACCGTCTCTTAGCTGGTATCAAAGATGGTTCTTTTTGGGGAAAAGAGAAGAAGGCCCAACCTGCATTAACGCTACAAGTCTATGTAAGTTACGCTACTTAAGCTATGTTGGTTACATCACTGAAGTCGACTTAATGTGGTGTCTTCACCACGCTGTGTCGAAGGGAGAGCATCTCCCACTGACGTGGCTTCCGCCTCTCGTTGAGGTGGATGAATTAAGTCGATGGGAGAGCTCTCTCACTTTGACTTATCACATCTTCACCAGACCCGCTAAAACAACACCGCTGCATCGATCGTAGCAGTGCCGATTTAGGCCAGGTCTACACTAACCCCCTAATTCGAACTAAGGTACGCAACTTCAGCTACGTGAATAACGTAGCTGAAGTTCGAAGTACCTTAGTTCGAACTTACCTCGGTCCACACGCAGCAGGCAGGCTCCCCCGTCGGCTCCGCGGTACTCCTCTCGCCGAGCTGGAGTACCGCAGTCGACCGCGAGCACTTCCAGGTTCGACTTATCGCGTCCAGACAAGACGCGATAAGTCGAACCCAGAAGTTCGATCGCTCGCCGCCGAACTACCGGGTAAGTGTAGCCAAGGCCTTAGTGCTTACTGTAGACAAGGCCTTCGTTGAAATGGGCTGGAGCTGTTGTTTAAGTCCAATCCTGTTTCCTAAGGAGACAAACACACACAAAAGGGGAGAGAAAAGAACAGCGAAGATGGAAAATGCAGTTTCTGTCTCTGGGGTTGATTCTCACTCGCAACGTCACTGCTGGAAAAACAGGCACAGCGCATGGTCTGATCAGCCACTCCAAGACCTGGTAAACTTGCAATTGCATCAGGCTGTTTAGGGCATTACCTTTAGCTGCCTCTTTCTGGTCACAGGTTTAGAGCATGTTGCAAAATACACACGCTGGGCTGGCTAAGCCAAACACTTATTAGCCAGAAGGCAAAAGGAGAAAGAGAGAGAGAGATACAAGAAAGAGAAGAAATAAGGCCAAGGAAAAGGACACATGGAGGGGTGGAAGGGAGAGTCTTACATCTCAGCTGGGTCAGGGATTCAGCCAAAGCTGGTGGAAGTGGCAACCTCGTCCAGATCCCTCCCCCTGGCCCGATCTGGTCAGGAATCCCAGGATTAGGACGAAGACGGCCTGGGGTTCCAGAAAACAGTGTGGGCATCAGACAGGATGGTGAAGCTCGCTTCAGGAGCCAAATTTTTCTCCCCAAACTCTTTCTTTAAGGGCCCCAAAAGGGGACGATGGGTGGAATAGCCCATCCCCTCTTTCCTTTGGCCACCACGTAGGCTTCATTTCCAACACACCCATTTTAGTTCATCAATTTCCTGTCTCACGCTCGGTTAAGATCATTCTTGGTAAACAAGGCACAGTCCTGGAGTTACACTAGGAGGTTGTTTTGTTTGGACTAATTCAGTCTGTCACCCTGTTTTAAACTTTGTTATCACAGGCTATTGTGAGACTTTATGAACTTTCCCTCACTTTTCACACTGAGCTGACAATAAGGGTACATTTGTAGGTCCAATTATCACCCCACTCCCCCCCTACAACACCACATATTCCTCCCCCCATGGAACTTTACCCACACAAACAGTTCCTCCATAGTATCCTTCACCTGCAACACCCCTTTATACCCCTCTGACGGGTTGGGTCAGAGAGTCCACCTTAGGACTGCCACCTGATATGCTCAGACTACCTCTGAGCCCATTTTTCCTGACAGCTTGGGACTTCAGTACCCTGTCTTGTTGAGCCAGACATGCTAGCCTGCTACAAACACAGACCCAGGTCTGAACCATGTCCCCCACAAGCTGCAGATTTAACTGAAAACAGCTTAAGAAGTTCTCCTGCCTCTAGCACCCAGAAACATAGTTCCCAATGGGATCCAAACCCCAAATAAATCTGTTTTACTCTGTATAAAGCTTATACAGGGTAAACTCATAAATTGTTCACCTTCTATAACATTGATGGAAAGATATGCATAGCTGTTTGCTCCCCGGGGAATTAATTACTAACTCTGGGTCAATTAATAACCAAAAAGTGATTTTATTAAGTATAAAAAGTAGGATTTAAGTGGTTCTAAGTAATAACAGACAGAACAAAGTAAATTACCAAGCAAAATAAAACAAAAACACGCAAATCTAAGCCTAATACAGTAGGAAACAAAATGCAGGTAAATCTCACCCTCAGAGATGTTCCAATAAGCTTCTTTAATAGACTAGACTCCTTCCTAGTCTGGGTCCAGCAATCACTCACTCCCTTGTAGTTACTTTCCTTTGTTTCAGTTTCTTTCAGGCATCTCTTTGGGGTGGAGAGGCTATCTTTTGAGTCAGCTGAAGACAAAATGGAGGAGTTTCCAGGACCTTTTATATTCTCTCTCTTGTGGGCGGAAACCCCTTTGTTCTCCTGTGCAAAATCACAGCAACAAAATGGAGTCTGTAGCCACCTGGGCAAGTCACATGACTACGAATGATTCAGCTTTTTGCAGGCCGACGCCATTGTTTACATGTTAGTTTGACCATTCCAAGGAAAGCTCAGAGGTGGATTGGCATCTCCTGAAGTCCATTGCTAGTTAAATACTCCCAATTACTTGAATGACCCCTTCGCACTATGTTAACCAAATCTGCCTTATGTGCCTCCTACAGCAAACACTTTAAATACAAGCATAGAGCCAATGCTCATAACTTCAGATATAAAAATGATACATGCATACATATAGGATGAATATCTTTAGTAGCTCATAACCTTAGCAGAGATATGTTACATGGCATATCTAGCATAAAACATATTCCAGTTATGTCATATTGAGACACATAAGCATATTTTTATAAAGCATTATGGGGTGTACGTCACAACCCTTCAATATTCCCCACAGCAACCACCTCATTTCACCTCTGACGACTCCTGCACTTTTCCAAAGCTTAACAAGTAATACAAATATCATTTTTCACAAACAGAAACAGAGGCAAAATTTAAAGAGCAAATTACTGACTGTACATTCTCCCCTCGGCTCTAATAAGATTGGGTGTTTATAAGGAGCTGTCACATGCAGGGAGCACGGGTGAGCTTTTACGCTGAAATGGAGATGGATTTTGACTCTCTAACGCAGGTTCATTTCTGTATTGTGCATCCTCGCAGAGTTCATCTGCACAAGTCTCCATCCAGCTGGCAGTAATTTGAGAAAAGACATGGCCTCATTACAACACTGGCTAACTCCTCGGCAGATGCTAAGCAGTTCCATATTGATCGAGGGTCTCGCCTGGCTATTAATGCTGAACAGGAACAGGTGCGCCAACCTCACAGTTTTCAATTGCACGTCAAGCACAATAGAAAGAAAGAAGCAGAAGGGGCCAGATTCTGTTTGTAGCTATCCTGGTGTGAATCCGGAGTAACTCCATTGACTTCAGTAATTCTGGATTTCTATCAGTCGAAACTGAGATGAGAAGCTGGCCCAAGTTCTCCCAGGCTGGGAAATGCCAAGCCTTAGGGTTTGGGGGAAGGACAGCAAAATGAAATCATTTTTCCACCTTTTATTAACAGGATAGATTTGCCAATTCTTTGACGCTCTGCTCCCAATCCCACTCCCACTGAAGTCAATGGGAAAACTCCAGTTGACTTCAACTGGAGCAGAATCAGGCCCTCATTCAAGACTTTAGGGTGGAGACTGCAACCACTTGGGTGAAGTCAAAGTGCTAAAATAATTAAACACGTGAAACACAGCCTTCCCCTCCCCCATACAAGGATAAGCCATAGAGTAGCAGCTATGCGAGGATATTGGAGATAAGCAGCTTCCTCTTCTTTGTAAAAAAAGGGACGTTTGGTGCTGGGAATGGAGCTGGGCTTTATTTTCCCCCACATGCAGTAGTGGTCTCCACTTTTTCAGGAGGACTTTTCCCATTCCTGGAAAGAAAGCAAAGATGTGATGACACGGTCAAGGCCACCTGAGTGTTTAATGTTGAAAATGGGGACTCTCTCTGGAAGGCAGTAGACAAAGTTCCTGGATTCTTTCCCTCTGGGGTGAAGGAACCACTAGAAATTCCTTGCAATGTTGTCTCCACCCTGGGGGGGCAGACCATCTGCACTTGTCATGAATCGGGGGAAGGGTAGCAACCTTTATGTATGCAGTAGTATAAAATCCCTCCTTGGCAGTTGTACTGGATTGCCTTACCTGTAAAGGTATTAAGCAGTTCAAATAACCTAGCTGGCATCTGACCAGAAGGACCAATGAGGAAACAAAATACTTTCATATCTGGGGGGGGGGGCAGATTTGTTCTTTTGTCCTCTTTTGTTGTTCTCTCTCCAGACAAAGGGAGAAGCCAAGCAGGTACAACATCTCCTGAAAATATTCCTGAATAATCCATCGACAACCACAGAAACTGTGAGTAGGGCAAGGAAATGCGTTAGGTTATCTTTTTGTTGTGGCTTGTATGAATTTTCCTATGCGACAGAGGGAGTTTTATTCCTGTTTTTGTAACTATGAATCTGAGCCCAGAGATGAATCCTCAGTGTTTTAAATCTTTTTATTACCCAGTAAAGTTACCTCCTATCCTAATTTTGCAGGTGTGATTCTTTTACTTTTTTTCTTTTAAATAAAGTTCTTCTTTTAAGAACCTGATTGATTTCAGTGTCCTGAAGACAAAGGGTCTGGTCTGTGCTCACATTGCTAAGGCAACTGGTTGATTCTTTATTCTCAAGCCTCCCCAGGAAAGGGGGTGAAGAGGTTTGGGGGGGGATATTTTGGGGGGATAGGGATTCCAAGTGTCTCTTCCCTGAATATTTGGTGTAAATCATTTGGTGGTGGCAGCAATACCGTCCAAGGACAAGGAAAGGAATTTGTGCCTTGGGGAAGTTTTAACCTAAGCTGGTAGAATATAAGCTTAGGGGGTCTTTCATATGGGTCCCCACATCTGTACCCCAGAGATCAGAGTGGGGGGAACTCTGAGAGCACAAATGAAGCTTCAGTCCACGTCTTGCTCAGAAAACAATCCTGTTCCAGTAATTTAGGTCACAATGTTTCAAAAGCCAGTGTCTGCCCACCCCACGCTGACAGATCCACAGAACTCACAAGAGAACCCAGGGAAGGAAATGTGGAGGGAGGTTGCCATTAAAAATGATTTCTCTGCTGGTCAGAACTGGAACTGTGGGCACATAAGATTCCCCCAGGTCTGGATGTAACAAACACCCAGGAGCTAATACTCCCAATGCTGTTCTCAGCTGGACTACAACAGTGTGCCCTTGTTGCCAAGAAGGCTAACAGCATTTTGAGCTGTATAAGTAGGAGCATTGCCAGCAGATCGAGGGACGTGATCATTCCCCTCTATTCGACATTGGTGAGGCCTCATCTGGAGTACTGTGTCCAGTTTTGAGCCCGACACTACAAGAAGGATGTGGAAATATTGGAGAGAGTCCAGCGGAGGGCAACAAAAGTGATTAGGGGGCTGGAGCACATGACTTATGAGGAGAGGCTGAGGGAACTGGGATTGTTTAGTCTGCAGAAGAGAAGAATGAGGGGGGATTTGATAGCTGCTTTCAACTACCTGAAGGGGGTTCCAAAGAGGATGGATCTAGACTGTTCTCAGTGGTAGCAGATGACAGAACAAGGAGCAATGGTCTCAAGTTGCAGTGGGGGAGGTTTAGGTTGGATATTAGGAAAAACTTTTTCACTAGGCAGGTGGTGAAGCACTGGAATGGGTTACCTGGGGAGGTGGTGGAATCTCCTTCCTTAGAGGTTTTTAAGGCCCGGCTTGACAAAGCCCTGGCTGGGATGATTTCATTGGGGATTGGTCCTGCTTGAGCAGGGGTTTGGACTAGATCAGGGGTCTCAAATTCAAATGACCACGAGGGCCACATGAGGGCTAGTTCAATGGCCCGAGGGCCACATCACTGGCACCCCCTCCTCACTGCCCCCGGCCCTGCCCCCACTCCACCCCTTCCATGAGGCCCCGCCTCTTCCCACCCCTTCCCTGCTCCCATTCCAACTCCTTCCCTGAAGTCCCCACCCCACCTCTGCCCACTCTCTGCCCCCAGAGGGTGCATGAGGGGTGTGGCGAGGGCTCAGGGCTGGGAGTTGAGGTGCAGCAGGGAGCTGGGGTGCAGGTAGGGGGTTCAGGGTGCAGAAGGGGTGTGGGATGCAGCAGGGGGCTCAGGGCAGGGGATTGGGGTGTGGGGTGCAGCAGGGGGCTCAGATCAGGGGGTTGGGGTGTGGGGTGCAGCAGGGGGCTCAGGGCAGGGGGATGGGGTGTGGGGTGCAGCAGGGGGCTCAGGGCAGGGGGATGGGGTGTGGGTGCAGCAGGGGGCTCAGGGCAGGGGATTTGGGTGTGGGGTGCAGCAGGGGGCTCAGGGTGCAGAAGGGGTGTGGGATGCAGCAGGGGGCTCAGGGCAGGGGATTGGGGTGTGGGGTGCAGCAGGGGGCTCAGGGCAGGGGGTTGGAGTGTGGGGTTCAGGCAGGGGGCTCAGGGCAGGGGGTTGGGGGGCAGGGTGCAGGAGGGCTTCGGGCTCCGGGGTTGCGTCGGCGCACACCGGGACCAGGGCAGGCTGCCGGCCCCTGCCCCGGCCCCACTCCGCTCTGCTCCGGGAACTAACTGGAACCATGTCCCTTCGGCCCCTGGGGGAGGGGGACGCAGGGCTCCACACGCTGCTTGCCACACCTCCAGGTACCTCCCCCGAAGCTCCCATTGGCTGTGGTTCCCCGTTCCCGGCCATTGGGAGCTGTGGGGGGGCAGTGCCTGGAAGCCAGGGCAACACACGGACGGAGCCTTCTGCTTCTCCCCCCTCCCTGGCCGCGGGGATGTGATGCCAGCCGCTTCAGGGAGCGGCGCGGGGCTCGAGGGGGGCAATCCTGCAGCTGTAGTTTGCCCACCCCTGGCCTGGAGGTAGGCCAGGTGGGTGGGCATGCGCGGGCCGCTTGGCGGGCCGCAAGAAATAGCCCCGCAGGCCACGTGTTTGAGACCCCTGGTAGATGACCTCCTGAGGTCCCTTCCAACCCTGATATTCTATGATTCTATTGTAAGGTGCCAGTCACTTGGGGGACAAAGCAAGCTATATACTATAATGATAGGCCCACTAGAAAAGCATCATTGGAAAAAGTAGAAAGATATTTATTAGTAGATAGATCTAGATATTTAAGGGGAGACAGTGTTGTCTCGTGAATAGGGCACTGGCCTGGGACTCGAGACCTGGGCTTGTTCAATTCCTCTCTCTGCAACCGGTTTGGTGGCTGACCACCTCCATGTGCCTCAGTTTCCCTTATGTAAAATGGGAATAATTACACTGACCAACTTTGAGATCTACAGATAAAAAGCGCTGTAAGAGAGCTAGGAGTTATTGTTATAAATATTCTAATTTATACAAAATAAAAGAGCACCTATTCTATTCTCAAGGTGTCTTAATCACTAACTACAATCCAGTAGTATAAACCCAGCAGCCTAAAGATAACCAGACGGAAGGAAAATTAAAAATCACCCAGTTTTTCCACAGAACCAGCTTTGATCCCTCAGTCCCGCCAACCCCCTCTCATATACAGCCAATAGATACAGAAGACACAACAGGCATCTGTTTATTATCACTAGAGTAGATGGAGATAGATATCGAGTAAGTAGATATTATTGGGTTGGCCTATAACAATTTTGGCCATTCGATACAGTAGATGGCTACATAGCAGTGAGGCTGGTAAAACTAGACCCTGTTTGATGGATCTGTCCCCAAGGCCGGTATTGGAGAAGAGATCAGCACCACTTACAGTTCCAGTGGTCGTGGGGACAGCTGACATAGATACCCCGTAAGTCTGAGACTTGGTTCTGGTTTTTTCAATCCTTCTGATCCATCTCTTGTACTCCTGTCTCACCTAGAAAAATACGGAACAGGCTCATTGGCTCATGTAACCAATGCCCCATGAAAAGCTCAGACAGTTTTACACCACTCAGTCCTAAATCTGAACAGAGCAAAAGAACTGAAATTCTTGTGACCATATTCCCCACTGTGAATTCCAACACGTAAAGGGAAGGGGGATGAGCGGCCCTCCATCCCCTAGTTGCAATGAGCCATATTCTGACTCCAGTCACACCCAGACAACATCACTGACTTCATCAGGTTGCAAAGTCTGAATAGAAATTTAGCCTAGGAAATGCAAGTTGATGAGCTCCCACCAAACGACATGTTAATGGGCTTACTGCAGGATTAACCTGGGGAATTTCTATGACCTTCGTTACACAGGTTAGGCCAGGGGTTTCAAACTCAAATGACCATGAGGGCCACATGAGGACTAGTGCATTGACCCAAGGCCGCATCACTGACACTCCCGCTCGCTGCCTCTGGCCCCTCCCCCACTCCACCCCTTCCATTAGGCCCTGCCCCTGCCCCACCTCTTCCCACCCCTTCCCTGCCCCATTCCAACCCCTTCCCTAAAGTCCCCACACCAATGCTGCCCCCAGGGGTGCAGAAAGGGTGCAGGGTGCGGCAGGGGCTCAGGGCAGAGAGTTGAGGTGCAGGAGGTGTGCAGGGTGCGGCAGGAGGCTCAGGGCAGGGAGTTGGTGTGTGGGGTGCAAGAGGGTGAGGGGTGCGGCAGGGGGTCGGGGTGCAGGGTGCAGCAGGTGGCTCAGGGCAGGGATTTGGGGTTCAGGAGGGGTGTAGGATGTGGCCATGTCTACACTACCACTTATGGTCAGCAACATTTATGTCACTCAGGGGTGTGGAAAAACACACGCCTGAGTGACATAATTCCACTGGTATAAGTGGCAGTGTGCACAACACTCTGTCGGTGGGAGAGCTTCTCCCACCAACATAACTAAAAGAAGCTGACAAGAAGTGGAAGCTTGGACAAATGACCAGGGAGGAGTATATAAATCTTGCTCAGGCATGCAGGAGTGAAATCAGGAAAGACAAATCACAACTGGAGTTGCAGCGAGCAAGGGATGTTAAGAGTAACAAGAAGAGTTTCTACAGGTATGTTAGCAACAAGAAGAAGGTCAGGGAAAGTGTGGGCCCCTTGCTGAATGAGGGAGGCAACCTAGTGATAGAGGATGTGGAAAAAGCTAATTTACTCAATACTTTTTTTGCCTCTGTCTTCACGAACAAGGTCAGCTCCCAGACTACTGCACTGAGCAGCACAATATGGGGAGGAGGTGACCAGCCCTCTGTGGAGAAAAATGTGGTTCAGGCCTATATAGAAAAGATGGACGAGCACAAGTCTATGGGGCCGGATGCACTACATCCAAGGGTGCTCAAGGAGTTGGCGGATGTGATTGCAGAACCATTGGCCACTATCTTTGAAAACTCATGGCGATCGGGGGTGGTCCCGGATGACTGGAAAAAGGCTAATGTAGTGCCCATCTTTAAAAAAGAGAAGAAGGAGGATCCGGGGAACTACAGGCCAGTCAGCCTCACCTCAGTCCCTGGAAAAATCATGGAGCAGGTCCTCAAGGAATCAATTTTGAAGCACTTCGAGGAGAAGAAAGTGATTAGGAACAGTCACAATGGATTCATCAAGGGCAAGTCATGCCTGACTAACCTAATTGCCTTCTATGATGAGATAACTGGATCTGTGGATGAGGGGAAAGCAGTGGACGCGTTTTCCTTGACTTTAGCAAGTTTGCAGATGACACTAAACTGGGAGCAGTGGTAGATACACTGGAGGGTAGGGATAGGATACAGAGGAACCTAGACAAATTAGAGGATTGGGCCAAAAGAAATCTGATGAGGTTCAACAAGGACAAGTGAAGAGTCCTGCACTTAGGACGGAAGAATCCCATGCACTGCTACAGACTAGGGACCGAGCAGCTAGGCAGCAGCTCTGCAGAAAAGGACCTAGGGGTTACAGTGGACGAGAAGCTGGATATGAGTCAACAGGGTGCCCTTGTTGCCAAGAAGGCTAACAGCATTTTGGGCTGTGTAAGTAGGGGCATTGCCAGCAGATCGAGGGACGTGATCATTCCCCTCTATTCAGCATTGGTGAGGCCTCATCTGGAATACTGTGTCCAGTTTTGGGCCCCACACTACAAGAAGGATGTGGAAAAATTGGAAAGAGTCCAGCGGAGGGCAACAAAAATGATTAGGGGGCTGGAGCACATGACTTATGAGGAGAGGCTGAGGGAACTGGGATTGTTTAGTCTGCAGAAGAGAAGAATGAGGGGGGATTTGATAGCTGCTTTCAACTACCTGAAAGGGGGTTCCAAAGAGGATAGGTCTAGACTGTTCGCAGTGGTACCAGATGACAGAACAAGGAGTAATGGTCTCAAGTTGCAGTGGGGGAGGTTTAGATTGGATATTTGGAAAAAATCTTTTTCACTAGGAGGCTGGTGAAGCACCGGAATGGGTTACCTAGGGAGGTGGTGGAATCTCCTTCCTTAGAGGTTTTTAAGGTCAGGCTTGACAAAGCCCTGGCTGGGATGATTTAGTTAGGGATTGGTCCTGCTTTGAGCAGGGGGTTGGACTAGATGACCTCCTGAGGTCCCTTTCAACCCTAATATTCTATGATTCTATGATCCTATGAACTACTGCTGCTTGTTGGGGGTGGTTTAATTACGTCGACAGGAGAGCTCTCACCCATCGGCATATAGGGGCTACAGGAGAGATCTTATAGCAGCGCAACTGCATAGGTACAGCTGTGCCACTCTAAGGTCTCTAGTGTAGATGTAACCCTTGCCTGCTAGGTGTGGTGCTCTGCCCCCTCTAGTGGCAGCTAGTTCGGCTAGAGATTAATGAGTCTGCTACAGCCTTAACTAAGAGCATGTGGCTTTTAGCCCATGCAGTAGAGACTCATGCATTTAGCTCCCGAGGTCCCAGGTTCGATCGCACCCACCAGGGGCTGTCTGTGTTATATAGACATGGTCCCTCCTGGCCTTAAAAAAATCTGTGACTCTATGAAAACACCACAATATAAGGTGCAGGAGAAAAGAGATTGGAGGAGAAAGGCTGAATCTCAAAATAGAGGAAGGAGCAACAGGCACGGAAGACGTGAAAAGAGTGAAACCAAGACAAATGTGAACAAAGAAGCTCTGCTGGCTGGCCATTAATGGAGCTGAACAGGTAACAGGACATTGGCTTTACCTGCTGATTGAGGAGACAGTGCACCAGGAAGATGAAGGCTCCCTGCAGGCTGTTGATGATGGTGAATAAATATGCCATGACCGTGGCTGCCGATTTTGTTTGCAACAGACCAAGACTCCAAGTGCAGCCCAGAATGAAGAGCTGGGCGATGGCTTTAAATGTCAGTAATCTGGAGTAAAGCAGATGGAGAGAGCCCATTACAACCCTATGCAGAGAGACCAAGTCAGTGGGCTCTGTGCAGGATGGCTTACACCCTCCAAGTAGCAACTATGCAAAATTCCCCTAGGGCCCACTGGTGGGTAATGCTTCTAGATAGAGATTCTGCAAACAGGCCCTATTCCAACCAGGTTAGAATGGCTTCTACCATCCCCTTCACTCTCTATGGGCCTGCTCCGAAGCACAGAGAGAGACTGCCATTGACTTCAATGAGTTTGGATCAGGCCCTAGTTTGCCACCCCTTCTGCATCTTGTTCATTTCCTGATTTTGCTGCAAGCAGGCTCGGGCCATCAGTACCACACGTCTGAGGGCAGTTGTCATTTCAGTGAGCTGGGCCAGTGAAGGATTTACCTGTTCTCTAATTCCAGGTAGGTATTTCTCTCCCCTTTTTATTCCTGGTACTTCAGATGAAGTATCAGAGCATCTTACAACCTTGAAGATATTTACCTTCAGAACCACTCTGTGATGTAAGACGGTGCCCTTATCCCCATTTTCCAGATGGAGAACCAAGGCATAGCAAGATTAAGAATCTTGCCCAATGTCACATAGGAAGGCTGTGTTGGATCAGGGAGTTGAACCCAGGTCTCCCACATCCCAGACTAGCACTCTTAGCACTGAATCATCCTTTCTCTCCCATTCAGATTGATTTGGAAACCACTATAATATAGCCCTGCAAGGAGAACACTACATTCGCTAGAAACCATGGCTTGCCATTAAAGATCTGGTCCATTAGTCCTTACACCACACTCATGATATGGAATAGGTCGCTAAATGATTGAAGGGATTGTTGCGTGCCCATTGCTGTAGCATGTCAGAGTACAATGCAGACTGGCAGAACCAGATACTAAAGTTAGCTGACAGCAAAAGCGGCCTTTTGCCATACCAGGCAGATTCAGCCTTTGTGTAACTTCCTTGGTTTCAGCAGAGTTACAGATTTTACCTCAGATTAATTCACGTATAGATATTTGCATAGCACCCGGCATTGTAACATCTGACTTAAACCTGTGTTCTGTTCCGAGCTCTGCCACTGGCCTGTGGTGTAACACTGACCACGTCCATTTTCCTCTGTTTCCCCTCACATCCGTTTTGTAGTGCAGGCAGTGATATATAACCGTGTAGTAATAATAGTTACATAGGAAGAATAACGGGCAAAGGGCTAGGGAATGAGTAGCAAAAACACAAAATACCTGTTGACCAACACCTATAAAATAGCTTAAGCAGTTAGCATAAATGCAAGGCCTTACAGCCTAAGTAGAAGTAGTTGCTCAATACGTTAGCATAAGTCAGTAAACTAACAATAATCATAAGTCACAAAATGGCAAAAGTCTTTTTGTTTCTTCTTTTGTAATGACCACTTGTGTTGCAAACTGTTGATGGGTAACTGCAAAAAGACAAAAACTAGTTTCAAGTATTTTTAAAGGAGGACATCAGCAAATGCCTAAATGCAGGTAACCACAGTAATCCAATTAACGTATGTTAATGAGCTTAACCAAGTTAATAGACTAACCTATAGAATAAGAACACCCCAACAATATAAAGGTAAATACATTAAAATATGGTTTAAAAAAAAAGTTCTGTGTACATATGCATAAAAAATACCAAGGCCTATAAAACATCTAGTCTCTGGAACAGCCATTAAAATTCTTCATCAGCATCTCAAAAACCAAAATCTGTCTCAATCCTTAAATCTCTCCCCCAAAAGAAAGTAGTATATACAGGGAATGGGGCTGGTCGCTCTCACACTGTTATACTATCTCACTGGTTTAAATTGCTTTACTTAAACTAATCATTGTGATAATAAAACGTTGGCAGTTACAGAAGGTTTTGGCTAAGTGCAAGTGTTTTTATTGCTGTGCCCACCCTCCTCAAATTAGGTCTCTTCTCACCATTGTCAGTTACAAATCCCAGCGACCATGGCCACATGTCCAGCTCTTCCAGAAAACACGGCTTTAGCAATTAGATACCAAGAAATCACTGTGCAGTTTTCCTCATGCTGTCTCAGCTGTGGATAGCAAACGGCATCAAACTAGGCTGAACAAAACACTAGAAAAAGCGTCCTTCCTGGAGGAGAGAATCCTGCACTGAATGAGGAAAATGGGACTGGATGATCTAACACATCTTGTCCATTCCTGATATCTCTAACTTTCTGCTTGACTGAAAGGGCTAAGAGTTCTTACACTAGCCAAAAGAGAAGATGCAGGAGGAGCGAACAGAAAACTCTGTACAAGGCAGCCTTGATTATCCATACTTCAGTTATGCAGAACAAGGATTCCCCCAATTTGTTAATTGCATTGAAACTTCCCTTGATTATAGAGGAAGGATGATGTAATGGTTAGTGCCCTAATCTAGTACTTGGGAGACCCAGGTTCAATTCTATGCCCTGCCACAGATTTTGTGTATGACCTTGGGCAAGTCATTTAGCCTCTATGTGCCTCAGTTCCCCATCTGTATAATGGGGATAAGAGCCCTGTCCTGCCTCACAGGGGTGTTGGAGGATCAATGCATTAAAGATCGTGAAGCGCTCTGAGATCTGTGGGTGAAAAGTGCTACATAAAAGCCAGCATACAAAATAGGGGCCCAATCCCATGAGATGCTCAGCACTTCCTAAAAGGTGCTGCGTACCCTCATCTCTGACCTAAGTCAATAGGCACTGACGGTTCTCAGCTGCTTGCAGGACCAGGTATTCAGTGTTCTGTTCTCCATGACTTTCTGATACTAAGTCTGTATCACACTGGTATTTCCTCAGTTTAATTGAGCCAAGAGCACCTGTAGCAACCCCCCCTGCAGAAGACTAACTGGACCTCTCAGGCAGGTTTAGTGCTTTCCTACCTTGTGTTTTTGAGGGTGGAGACATCTGTATTCAGGGAGGAGATTTTGTCTCTCAGGAGCCAGAGGGTTGTGATAAAAAATGCTAAATTCATCTGTGGAAACAACACAACAACTCGAGTGGATCAGACCCCAGGTCCATCTAGTCCAGTATTCTGCCTCTGACCATGGCCAGTACCAAGTGCTTCAGAGGCATGGATAATCTACCCCCTATATTAGTTCTCCTCTTGGTCTTTGGTAGCTACAGCTTGATTTAAATCCTGAAGTCTGGGGTTTAATATCCCTTCCAGAACTTTTGTTAGCCCTGATTAGAACAACTCTGGATATTATTCTTGCCACCCATATAAATGCCCAATTTCTTTTGGAATCTTGTTAAAATTCTTCATGTATTCACAGTGCCTAGCACAATGGTACTTTGACCCCAGATGGGAGCCCCCAGCTGCGATTGTCATCTGAATCCTTCCTGCACCACAAGACATCACTTAGGGCACAGATAAGGCTCCGCCATCCCTCTCTGTTCTGAGCTGCTCTGTCTGTCCTCTGTGTTACGTTCCATAAACTTTCCCTCTCTACGTATTGTTGGATCATGGAAGGATTCTTTCAGCTGCCCTCTTGTCCATGTTCTTCCGGCTGCCCAGTTTCACACCTGACATAGCCGATGCTCTGGTTTCATTCGTAACACCTAGCCCAGATATTTCCGTCTTCTCTTCTGGATAACTTTGGAGCTAAGGAGGTGCTGAACTCTTACAAATCCCAGCATTTGGTATAAATTTGTTCCACTCCATTGGAAACAAATTGCATGTGATTTATTATTTATGAATTTACTGTAATACAAATAAAGAAGGTGACATTGTTACCTTGTCACTTTCCAGAGAGTAAATCCACGGTAGCTAGGCCACAACTCACTCCTTAAGCAAACGTCCCAATGTCTGACTCATCTCACTATCAAAGACCTTTCCCTGTGGCATACACATAATTTATCCTAAATATACCCACCACAATAATAAGGCAGACCGGTCCAAGGAAACTCCAGACAAAGCCTCCCTCTATTGTGAGCCAGCAGCTAAAAGGCAAGAAGAAAAAGGGTAACAAATTATCCCTGGCATTAAAATGAAGTGAATTCTCTCCTTTTGGTTGTCAGAGTTGATATCTGGGTGGGGTGGGAGATGCAGGGTGAACGCTACCTACTTCCCTTTATGACAGTCTCATGGATGTAGATTGCAGAAACTAGTCTTATAAGAACATAACAATGGCCATACTGGGTCAGACCAAAGGTCCATCTAGCCCAGTATCCTGTCTTCCGACAGTGGGCAATGCCAGGTGTCCCAGAGGGAATGAACAGATCAGGGAATCATCAAGTGATCCATCCTCTGTGGCCCATTCCCAGCTTCTGGCAAACAGAGGCTAGGGACACCATCCCTGTCCATCCTGGCTAACAGCCATTGATGGACCTATCCTCCATGAATTTATCTAGTTCTTTTTTGAACCCTGTTATAGTCGTGGCCTTCACAACATCCTCTGGCAAGGACTTCCACAGGTTGACTGTGCGTTGTGTGAAACATATGAAGCAACGGGGATTGTAGAATATATTGTCTCTCTGTAATTCAGCCAATGAGTTGAGTGGGCAATGAGATATCTGTTCTCCCTCTGGGATGGGCGCTGCACGTACTGTTCGGCAGTTCCGTAGCCTTTGTGATTCACCGCTGCAGAAATAGCCACCACCAGGGCTGGGACTCCGTAGCCGAACGGGTACATGAATCTCTTCTTGAACTGGCCGGCGCTGGTGTAATTCACGACCTTCAGGTTCCTGACAGTGAGGAAGAGGTGCAGCCCTTCCAGGAACATCCAGGTGAAACAGGCCAGGAAGAGGAAGTGTAGGAGGCCAGCAATGACAGCACACGCCACCTGGGGGAGACAGAGAGCTCAGGGACTCTGAACATCTATCTCTCCGAGATAGGGGAAGTGTTAGTTATTTGATGTGCCCCCTCCAAACTGGGGAGAAAATGGCAACAAGGCCTGTGAAATATTTAACAAACCCCTAGGACATCTGGGACTATACACTGCATACTGTGGCCATTCAACTTCATCACAGCACGAGGGGTAGAACTCAGATCCTCCTGGTCCAAAAGCACTAGCTCCTACCTCATAAACTAAAAGAGAATCTCCATTAGTGGGTAACAATATAGGGCTTATGACACGTATTGAGACAGGCTGCTCGGAGTTCAGTTCCCAAGCCTGCCACCGACTTCACGTGTGACCTTGGGCAAGTCAATTAATCTCCCTGTGCCTCACATCCCCATCTGTAAAATGGGGATAATGGAATTCTGTCCCCCACCCATTGTCTCATCTGCTTAGACCATAAGCTCTTCAGGATAGCAATTGTCTCTTCCTCTATGTGCAGTGCCCAGCACAATGGAGCTCTGATTTCAGTTGGGTCTCGTTGGCTACTATAATGCAAATAAACGACTATAATAGTTGAGGCAGTTCTGACCCCATCCAATAGAGGGCAGCGCTGTTTCACTCACACCAGATACTAGGTCACAAATTTTTTTTTCAGGCAAGAACTCAGGGCAAGGAGTAAACCAAGGAAACACACCGACTGAAACATATGCACTGTCCTCACTCTCTGAGCCAGCTCATATTGACAGCTATGTGTATTCCACCTGTGGGCGAAGGGCATTTTTTAATCATGGGAAAGCTGCATCGGCCCAAATGTGCATGTGAAGTTGATACCCTAAGTTGCTCAGTCCAGGGTCCCTCCTATGGCTGGGGAGCTGAGGCCAAGGGATAATTAAACTCTGGTGTCCGATTCCGATTTTACTGATGCTGGTGTAAATCTGGGGAACCTCCACTGAGGCCAGTGGTGTCAAAGCAGTGTGAGCCAGTTCAGAATCCAGATCACTGAATTTATTCTGGGCAACGTGATCCCAGGCACGTGAAGGGGCCCAAGGGCAAAACCAGCCCACCTTGGTTATCAGTGCATCACACAGGTCGCAGCTTGCAGTCTGTATGCATTGCATTCATGTTCCTTATATTCCTCCATCCATCCCTCCCCCCACAAGCCCTCTGTGCCATCCTCCGATTCTCCTCTTCCTCAAGGACCCCCTGCAAGTCCCCACATGCCTGGACTCATGCCAGGGGCTTTGATCACATCAACCCCCACCCCACCACTGTCATCTCTCCACATACCATTGTCCCTTATTCACTGTCCTCCCCCACATCATCCCTTGGTAGGGTCTCTGTGTGGTCCCCCTATGCTTCCTCTTCCCCCCATGCCAGGGGCTGTGTCCCACCCCCCTCCCACAATCTTCTCTCCACATGCCATCATCCCTTATTCGCTGTCCCCCCATCCTCCCCTGGTAGGTCTCTGTGTGGGCCCCCCTTGCTTCCTCTTCCCCCCATGTCAAGGGCCCCATATGTGCCCCATTCCCCCTCATTATTTCACTACAGGAGCACTTAGGGGCCCCAAACAAGTTCAAGGACCCGTCGTGCTCAGCGCTGTACAAACACCCAGTAAGAGTGTGTCTACACTGCAGCTGGGAGCATGAGTCCCCAGGCAGCAGCCCAGGCTAGCCACCCAAGTACAATCACGTCTGAGGCCGCACTGCTACCCTGTTTCCCCGAAAATAAGACAGTATCTTATATTAATTTTTGCTCCCAAAGATGCGCTAGGTCTTATTTTCAGGGGATGTCTTATTTTTCAGAAATGAAAAATGCCTTATTATCGGTGGATGCCTTATTATCGGGGAGGTCTTATTATCGGGGGGATGCCTTATATTACAACGAGAGGCAAAACTGTAAGTAGGCCTTATTTTCGGAGGATGTCTTATTTTCGGGGAAACAGGGTATTTTGAGTGTGTTAGCTCACGTGGAGCTAGCGTGTGTCTGTCTGTCCACTCTGGGAGCCACCCCCTGCCCCAGCTGCAGTGGAGACCTATCTTTGAAGAACTTACGATCTAAATAGACAGGATAGATGAGGGGGGGGGTGGATTTGGCTGATTTCTCTACCTTATTGGTGACGCTGTCCACTGCGGTGAGGAAGAGCAGGTCGGCCAGGAAGAGGCAGAGGCAGAGCTGCAGGTGGAGGGAGGTGCTGACGTTGCGGATGGAGCGGCACAGGAGGAAGGTGAGGATGGCGAGGAAGAGGCACAGCAGGGAGAGGGTCAGTCCCACGAAGGTGATGATGGTCAGTGGGTAACTCTCCTGCAAAAGGAAAAATTAAAGGCAAAATAAAATTTTCAAATCACGCTGGAGAAACAGGGGCTTTGAAATAACCGGATAATTTCCCAAGGCAATCAGATCTCTAGCTCCGTTGTTGGAGAACATGGAGGACCCATCTGCTCCCTGCCCCTTTCACTAGGTAACTCAGAGGAGCAACACATGTGTTGAGTTTGCAGCCCCAAGATGATCTCTGGATCTCGTAATGACTGTAAACTAATTGGAACAAATACCCGGCTGACTCATGCCCCGTGCCACCTATCTGACATCTAACATGCTGACCAAGTACACCTAATCATGACTTTCCTACTGGCTGGCTCCAGCCATTTTAACTATATTTACAGCCAAAGGCATTACTCCTTTCGTGTAAGTGGTGGACCCCTGCGTTTTGGGTGTCGAAGGGCTCTGGTTTGTTCTTGCAAACAGCCGCAGCGTCTGTGCGAATGCAACCTCAGTTTCTTACATGTGGACCATGAGTTTAAGCGGACGGCTGAAATACCTTGATAGCATGTGACGCCATCAGGATGGCAAAGCTGGACAGGTGAGTACAGGTGCAGGTGGTGTGAGTGCTGTTCGCACAGAGAAGTTTGCAGCCCTCAGTAGACCAGGTGCCAGTGAGCTTCCAGAAAACACAGATAATCTTGTCTTCCATTTCCATTCTCTAGAAACAGACATTGCAGCACCAGGTTTACAAGTTCATCAGGGAATTTCAATACTTTTTGAAGGCTTTAGGGTGGGTATTGGGGGACCCTTAGCATTCAGCCATTATCAGTTTTAAGTTGAATTGCCTCCTCATTTAAACTTGATGTGGTGGAGAAGGAAGAGCCAGTGGAAAGATTCAAATTATAGGGCATCTGTGGTACTGATGGGCAAGGAAGATCATTTTAGCAGGACTGAAGGGAGGCATTATGGATACTGGGGGGCCCAGAGAGGAGGCTGCAGTAGAAAGGTAGAAGGTGACCAGAACCATTGCGAGGGCAAAGAGGAAAAAACAGATTTTGGGGGAAGAAGAAGCATCAAGATTTGAACTCATCTTGGGGGTAGGGGAGGCGCCAGAAGGAGTTGAAGATGACCTTCGTTAGTGAGGCCAACTGGAAGAGGACGGCAGTGTTGACAATAGAAACACAGAGAGAGGACAGCTGGGAAAAGCTCCTGGCCAAGAGGGGTCCCTCGTCCATTTCAAGCAGGGACATGATTGCCAATCACCTGTTTATGCTCCAGGGTGAAGTAGAAAGGTTTGGGGAGGGGTCCGGGTTTCCCAATGGTCCCACTCACTACCTTGGAATTCAGCGTAATGCTAACCAGGTTGTCATCCCCTGTCAGGTTTTGCTGGTCGATAAAGTTATTGTTCAGGATGGACTCGAGAGTGGCATACGAGATGAAGGCAACGACTCCGGAGCCTGCAGGAACAAAGATGCAAGAGGTGACACCAGAACAGCCTGTGTCCTGTGTCACACCGCAAGGAGCTGGAAGAGCTCCTGGCTGGGGGGCGCAGCCAAACCAGCGATGAGAAGGACACAGGTACGGAGAGATGGAACGGCTCCCCCACGTTCGTACAGAGTGTCAGTGGCAAAATTGGGACTAGACCCCAGGACTCCTTACTCCCTGCACTGGCCAACGAATAACACTTCCTCCTAGGGGCCCATCGGCCAACCAGGACTCAGCAGAGCATGGTGCACTCCAGCTCCGCTGCCGCTAGTGCTGGAAAATCCACCCCCGTCCTGCTCTGTCTGAACCCTCCAGCCCTGACGTGTCCTCTGCACAAGAGAAGCCACAAGGGCAGCACTTAATTTGTGCCAGGGCCAGAGCCCCAATACCTCTAGGCTTGGCAGCTTAGCCTGGCACCTCTGGGTTTCCTGCGTCCGTTATGAAAGTAAAAACTTTGCTTGAGTCCTGGTACCTAATTGCTTGAGTCCTGGCCCCACTTTCATTACAAATTAGGCACTGCACAGAGGGTCGGTGTAAAGCAACCCAAGTCCCCCTGGGGAGTCTGTCAGGGCTGCTCTAAGTTCCCTCTGCAGCCCTGGAAGATCTGGCCTCAGAGCTGGAGCTGTGGAATGGGTTGGAGAGGTTGGATTCCTTCCGTTGCCTGTCCAGACAACTCCCGGATGGTACCTGCTTTGCTGGCGCCAACCACTGTCGTGCAGTCAATGCTCATCAACTCGTTTTCAGCGTTCAGTTCGATCATCTTCCCTTCCCGACTGCAGTTATCCGTAACCCGCAGGGCTGCGATGGCTGGGGGCGGAAGGACAAGTTCTTCACTGCGCTGCTTTGAAAACTACCCTCCATTTAGCACAGAGCCTGATTCGCCTCCCACTCCCGTGGCGGCAGGGAGCAAGGCTGCGGTAAAACCAGCAGAGCCGAGAGAAGAATTAGGAGCCCGGATTGTCTTTATGTCCTTTGTGCCTTGCACCTAACACAATGGGGCCCTGCTCCATCATGACTGCGGTTCATAGGCACTACCACAATCCTGCTACTAGCCGAGATCAGAGCCCCGTAGTGCTGGGCACCATAGGCAAATGCAGCAAGAGACCGCTCCTGCCCCAAACAGCAGGAAGGATTCGTATCCCCATTTTACAGACAGGGAAACATAAGCAGGAAGCGATTTGCCACGGTCCCTCAAAGAACGTGTGGCAGAGGCAGGAACGGTACCCGGCTCTCTTATGCTTTAGCCCAGCACCCTAGCCCCGAGGCCACCCTTCATCGCAGAAAGCACCGAGGGTGGCGCTCAGAGCTGTGTGAACGTTTTTCCTTTTTCTTACTCATCGTGTCTCCCATGATAGTCTGCGTCTCGTTCCCGGGGCTTTTCAGAGCAGCTACCAAAGCGGCTGATTCTACGCTCTGCAGAAACATTTTGGCTACCAATGCAACATCCTTCTTGCTCCCATTAATCTGCTGGGCAGTGGCATTGAAAAGCAAATCGATAGACGTAGAGACTTCCTGGGGTTTAAACAGAAGACACCCTGGGTAAAGCAGGGGCTGTCAAACAGTGGCCCACTGGTTAACGGAGAGATGGTCCCATGGATCCACCATTTATCCTCCCCATTCACCATCACGGAACATGCCAGGGCAGCTACAACTGCTTACATGGATGGGTGATGTTAGGCAGGCTTTTAGGGTCCCCTCCCGCTCCACATGCTTCTTATAGTCTGGCCCTCTGCTCCACATGGCTCCCATGCCACCCAGGTACTAGCTCCCATCAAGATACTGCCTTGTGATCTTTCTCCAAGACATTCATCACCCACTCTTGGCTGGCAGCTGAAATTCCACTCGCTGTTGGCTCCAGTCTACTCTTCTAGAGTAGAGGCAACTGAGCCTTGTTTTCAGCTGCTTTTAAAGACTCCCCCCCAGGTTCATCTTTGGAAGGAAGTATCTGGAGACCGGTGGCAGCAGCTGGGGATGAAGAGGAGGGACTTTGCCTTGGAGGGCAGGGACTGGCAAATACAGGTACACAGCCTCTGACCTTCGGCGGTAATGACTGGTTTCCATTGCCACATGCAGATTCCAGGCTCTTTGAGGTCTGATTCAAGAAGGTGCACAATGTGTTGCTTTGCTGGTTTCCCTGTAGGGGAATCATGGAAAAAGGAGTTAATGCTGTAACATATCTATCTACCCATTCATGGGTGGAAGATGGGTGTCCATGTCCATCCACCTGTTCTGTCCCTCTTAGCCCATGTATCTATCTATCCATCCTCTCTATCTACCTCTGGCTATTTCTCCATCCACCCATCCTCTCCACCTCTACCCTTCTCTAGGTACCAGCTCTAGTCCATTCATCCTTCCTCTCCATCTTTGTCCATCCATACTACCCAACCCAGAAGCAGCACGCACACTGTCTGAGTGAACTACAAACTACACACACAACCCTCACATCCATTCTCTCCCTTTTCCCCTTTTGCCCTGCACACAAAGATGACCCAATTCAGAATCATTCGACACATACGTGCTGGGTGCTGTTGCCACACAGGCTTTTGAAATCATCTCCGTGCATAATCCTGGGCTGGCAGCTGAGAAGATTTTCTAGGGAAGGAAGAAGGGAGCCAACATTGGGGCCTCTCTTATAAGGATCAAAACTCTTTATGATGGGATCAAAGCATCATTACGCTTCCGGGCACAGAAATGAAACCCAGCAAAGTCCAGTCGACAGAAGAGCTGATGCTAAAGCTAAAGGAATCGGTTTATGGGGCCCAAGAAGGTGGCACCACTCCAGATGCAACTTTCCCCATAACAACGATATGAAGAAATTCCATGGGCGCAGTTGGCTCCCATATGCTACTGCCTACAAACATACACAAACATGCAAGGCCTAGCTACACACACACTGGTTTGTGGGCAGCTTCTGAACCACAGACGGCAACGATTGCCACTAGAAAGCTCACAGACTGCTGTTAGCCTTTGGGGCCATCAGGACCTGATTATATTCCCTGGGTTTCCCAGGGCGGCTTGTAGTGACTGGTACCTGTGCAGTTCAAGGTGTGGGAGTCACCAGGTTTCCAAGAGGTCCCACTGGCGGAAGAATAACCTGGAGAACATTGGCAGGTGAAACTCCCTCGGGTGTTGTTGCATTTGTTGTGAGGGCCACAGACTGGTGGGTCCTGAGAACATTCATCAACATCTAAACAGAAGAAAATGGAAACAATTATTCATTAACGTCTATACCAGAAAACATAGAATCTATCATTGTGCAGTCGCCGTGGGGAAGCATGGATATGCCAGGTTATGTTTGCTATGCTACGGTAATTACAGTTACACTCTTTGATAGTCCCTTGACTCTGCCCTGGAGAGACCTTAGAACTGAGGTGGGCAAACTACGGCCCGCAGGCCATATCCAGCAGGCGGGACCCTCCTGCCTGGCCCCTGAGCTCCTGGCCCGGGAGACTAGCCCCCGGCCCCCTCCTGCTGTTCCCCCTCCCGCAGGCACAATGCTCTGGGAGGTGGGGCTGCGAGGTCCTGGGGCAGCGCAGCCGCAGAGCCTCGGTCTCACCCGGTGCTCCAGGCAGCGCGGTAAGGGGGCAGGGAGCAGGCGGGGTTGGCTAGAGGGAAGAGGAGTAGAGGGCAGAGGAGTTCGGGGTGGTGGTTGGGGGGCGGGGGTGTGGATAGGGATCGGGGCAGTCAGGAAGGAGAGGAGGGGTTGAATGGGGCAGCAGGGGGCAGTCAGGGGCAGGGGTTCTGGGGGTGGTCAGGGGACAGGGAGAAGGGCTGGTTGGATGGGGCAGGGGTCCTGGGGTGGGGGTGTCAGGAATGAGAGGAGAGGTTTGATGGCACGATGGCGGGCAGTCAGGAAGCAGGGGGGGTGGATGGGGCAGGGGTCCCGGAGGTCTGTCAGGGGACAGGGAGTGGTGGATGGGACAGGAATCCTTGGGGGGCATCAGGGGGTGAGAAGCAGGGGGATCGGATAGGGGGCGGGGGCCAGGCCATGCCTGGCTGTTTGGGGAGGTACAGCCTCCACTAACCAGCCCTCCACACAATTTTGGAAACCTGTTGTGGCCCTCAAGCCAAAAAGTTTGCCTGCCCCTGCCTTAGAGTAAAGGACAATAAAGGCCTTGTTATCTTTATAAACTATATGCTCTTATTCAACTAGGTTTTTGAGGTTACGGTAGGAATGGCTGGGTGGAATTCTCTAGCCTGTGATATACAGGAGGTCAGATTATATATGATCACAATAGCCTCATATATCTGAATATGCAGAACAACTGTGTTAACAACCCCAGGAGTTCTTGTGAGTCCTTCGGATGGAATCCACTGCCCATACAACAGCAATAGAAATATTGCTCATCACACCAGAAAGTCCATTTCCGTTTTCACGCTGGTCTTTTGAAGGTGCTGTGCAAAGGAGCAAACATCTTCAAAAGATGAGCATGGCAACTTAAATTCATAACTCTGCTAGTCACTAAATGTCATGGTCTCAGGCCAGCTCTACAATACAGACCTATACTGGTAAAATACATTCCTCAGGGATGTTCTGCCAAGGCTTCCATGATTGGAAGACTGCTCTATACCTTATGTGATGGGGCAAGGCCAGATGGCTATAGGAAAGTAGTGAGAAACAGGTATGTTAGCCCCAGGCTAAACAAATCCGTTACCGTAGTAACCAAATGGCAGTTGCTCCAGGTTAATCAAGACACCTGGGACCAATTAAGCTCCTTCCAGAAAGCAGTGGAGACAGCTAGGTTGATTGGGACACCTGAAGCCAATCGGGGGCTGCCTGAAACTAGTTAAAAACCTCCCAGTTAGTCAAGTGGGCGTGCATGTCAGGAGCTGTGGGAGGAAGTTGCCCTGTTGGAGAGACTGAGCAGTACACACCATATCAGGCACAAGGAAGGAGGCCCTGAGATAAGGGTGAAGTGGAACTTGAGGAAGTGGGGGGCTGCTGTGGGGAAGTAGCCCAGGGAATTGTATGTGTCCTCTTCCTAAAAGGTCAGCTACCACAGATGATACTATTAGGGTCCCTGGGCTGGAGCCCGCAGTAGAGAGCAGGCCCAGGCTCCCCCCTTTGCCTGCCCCCGATTAATCATTGAAACTGGAGGACAACAGAGACTGTGCAAGGGAGGATAGCTTCTCCTCACCTCCCTCGCTGGCTTATGACTAAAATGGCTCAGTAGACTGTGAGCCTTGCCTCTAGAGAGAGAAGGGCTACGGTGGAGGGTCACAGCGAGCCTCTGAGGCTAGCAAAATCCACCAGGGAAATGCGGGACCCACTGAGACAAGGACAGAGCTTTGTCACAACTGGTATCAGGGGTGGGATCATTGTTCACAGCGTGGTGGAAGAAGGAGGTTTAAAAAAAAAGTGCCCTGGGGTTTTGGGTTTTTGTTTTGATTTGTTTGGTTGTGTTTGGTTGCTTTGTACCACAATGGAGGAGGTGGTAAGAGCTCTGGTATAAGCCATGGCAGCCCAGCAGGAGGCCACCTGGGTTCAGGCAATGGCTCAACAGGAGTCTATGCGGCTACAGCAGGAAACCAATTAATTATTGATGGGCCAGGCGACCCAAGATCGCGCCCTCTTGCGAGAGGTTGTGGACCCGCTGAAGTTCTTCACCACCCAGGCTCGGGGGTCCAATGGGACGCGAACCCTGAAGGCCACTGGTTGTCTGCCAAAGATGATGTCAAAAGATGACATAGAAGCACATCTCCTCTCATTCAAGAGGACTACTCCATGTGAGGCGTGGCCCCAGGAGCAGTGGGCCACCATTCTTGCTCCTTTTTTGTGTGGAGAGGCCCAGAAGGCCTACTTTGACTTGCCTGCCACGGATGCCACTGACTATACCCAGCTGAAGACAGAGATCCTAGCACGATCAGGGGTGACAGCAGCAGTACGGGCCCAGAGGTTCAATGAGTGGAAATACCAGGGGAACAAACCCACAAGGTCCTAGCTATTTGACCTCAGACACCTCACACAGAAGTGGTTACAGCCCGAGGTGTGCAGCCCAGAGGAGATTTTGGAGACCATTACATTCAAGGACTGCCACCAGATCTTCGCAAATGGGTAGGCCAGAATGATCTGTCCACCTATGAAGAGATAATCACGCTGGTAGAAAGAGACATAACAGCCTGGGAATTGACCCCACTACCCAAGGAAGGCCCCTTTCAAAGCAAGCACTCGACTCCAATCCTGGAAGGTTGGGCAGCCCAACACATGGGGAGTCCTAGGTGGAAGAAGGGGGGGCTAAAAACCAGTGGGGACCCCAGAAGGAAGGGATTGGCCTGAGTGGGGGGAACTCTGTGACTAAACCCTAACCTCCATGATAGGGAATGAGTAGAAGCAATTATAGATGTTATGCATGTGGGAAGTGGGGACACATAACCGCACAGAGTCCTAACACCGAGGATCCTATGCAATGTAACTTGGGGGATTGGGAGGTCCCCTGCTCCCTTATCCACTTTGCGGGTGTCGCATTAGCCCTTCATAACTACACAGGGCCAGTGAAGATAAATGGAGCAGAGACTACAGCGCTTGTGGACTCGGGGAGTGCTATCACCCTTATATCGGGTAAGCTGGTAAAAAGTAGCCAAACGCATAGCAGTGACATGCATGCATGGGGCCATGAGCCATTCCCCCACCATCCCGGTGGAGATAGAGGTTCAGGGGAACCCCGTTGAGGTGACAGTGGGTGTAGTTCCTAAACTCCCATATCCTGTAGTTATTGGGAGGAACTATCCAGGGTTTGATAATTTACTCCCCCCAGTAAGGCTGGAGGGAGGTGGGGACCCTGAGGGCAGCGACTCGTCACCGGAAGAATGTCAACCCCTGATTTTCACTGAGATTTCTCAGGATCTGTTCTCAGCCCCCCAAAAGACCCAAAAGACCAAAAAGAGAGGAAGGCTGCAAAAGCTTTGGGAACCTGGATCCTGACCCAGGGCCAGAAGACTGCCCTAGTAGGCAGATGGACACGAGCAGCCATCAGAGAAACTACTGGAGGCTGGCCCCAGCTGTGACGGCGGCGAGCTGTTGGAAGAAGCAGAAGCCGGCCCCTGGGAGCTCAGGCAAGTTAATCCCGGGAGAGAGACTTTTGGGCGGGACCAGGCAGAGGACCCTAGATATGATAATGCCAGGAAACAGGTGGCCGAGATAGATGGGATACCCATGGATGGGAAGGTCCGGGGTCCAGGACTTTACTTTATAGTGAAGAAAGATCTCCCATACCGTGTGGGTGCAAATGCAGGAGCAAGAGATACATCAGCTTCTGGTTCCACAAAAACATCAAAAAGCCATATTGCACCTCACCCACAGTCACCTATTTGGAGGACACTTAGGAGTAGAGAAAACCCAGGCACGGATCCTGCGGAGGTTCTTCTGGCCAGGAGTACACTAAGATGTCCAGCGATACTGCACCTCTTGTCTGGAGTGTCAGCCCTTGCCCACACTTGCGGGCCCCTTTGATACCTCTTCCAATAATAGAGGTACCATTTGAACACATAGCCATGGATCTGGTTGGGCCCCTAGAGAAGACAGCTCGGGGCCACCAACATTTATCGACCTTTGCCCGGGTTGGGCTACCCAAGGAGATATTGACTGATCAAGGGACATCTCTTGTGTCCAAGTTGATGAAAGATCTCTGTTCGTTGCTCCACAGACAAGCCCTACGGACCTCTGTATACCACCGGCATGTCAGGAGCTGTGGGAGGAAGTTGCGCTGTTGGAGAGACTGAGCTGTACACACCATATCAGGCACAAGGAAGGAGACCCTGAGGTAAGGGGTGAAGTGGAGCTTGAGGAAGTGGGGGGGCTGCTGTGGGGAAGTAGCTCAGGGAATTGTACACGTCCTGTTTCTAAAAAGGTCAGTTACCATAGCTGATACTATTAGGATCCCCGAGCTGGAGCCCGCAGTAGGGTGCGGACCCGGGCCCGGGCTCCCCGCTATGCCCCACCCCGCCCCGATTAATCACTGAAACTGGAGGACAACAGAGACTGTGCAAGGGAGGATAGTTTCTCCTCACCTCCCTCGCTGGCTTATGACTAAAATGGCTCAGTAGACTGTGACCCTTGCCTCTAGAGAGAGAAGGGCTACGTGGAGGGTCACAGTGAGACTCTGAGGCTAGCAAAATCCACCAGGAAAACGTGGGATGCACGGAGACAAGGACAGAGCTTGTCACAGTTATCAATCCTGCAATGAGTGAGCTTCATACATTGTCAGTTAGCAGTCCCAGCTTCCCCCTGCATCCTGTTGCCTTGACAGATCTGTCTCCTTGCCCTACTTCCACACCCTGGTGTCCAGTCCCAATTCAATCGTACCTCTCACACCTGCTTGGCTACTCTCTCTTGTTAGCATGCTAGCTCGATGAAAGCGTAGCCGTACCCTTAATCACTGCAGCATGCTCACCAGTCAGTGGAGTGCACTGATACATAACTTTTCTGGCAAGTGCAAGAGCTGGTCCCAATGGCATTAGAGCAACCACCATTACTCTCACCCCATTACAGAGCTTCCGCTCGTTTAGCAGTGCTCTGGAGCTGATACTCACCGACACATTTCACTGTTGGATCAGTGAAGTTTTGCTCCCCAGAACTAGATGCAAACCCATGTTTGCAGGTGCAGTGGTAGCCCCAAAGAACGTTTTCACAGGTTGCAAAAACAGGACAAGTAGACGAATTCTGACACCTGTCAACTGTGAAAGGAAGAAGGAACCATGTCATTTAAAGAGAGCAATGGATAACCCTTTGCAACTTGTGTTTGGCTTCATTCATTCATTAACCTTGTTAATCATGCAGCAAGGGAGAAAGAGTGGACCTAACAGAGCAGGTGGTTGAGGTGGGAGGATGAAGGCAGCTGGCCTCTCTTCTCAAGACATCAGGCAAAAGATCAAGAAAAGGCCTCCATCCCTCTCCCCTGAAGCTACTCCATGTTCACCACTTTTATATGGCTATGATCTATTTTGTACAAAGTATGCCTTGTGAGGTATCATTTTGAAACTCATAATCTGCTGAATATTATTATCCTGTTGAAATGTATGTATTAATAGTACATGTGAAATTATGAAAATTTCCTGTCTGATTGTTACTGAAATGTATTGTAATTCTTGGTAGTACCCATAAACCACTTCCTCAGACACAAAGACACACTGGCATGCCAGCAACATGCTAAAGAGAAATCCCTTGGATAATCAGAGATTCACCAACTGTGGAGTCGTAAGCAGGAAATTTACACATCAGCTGAAAGACAGTCTGACGCTCACATACTGCCTACCCACATGACCCAACAAGGGTATTTCCAATACACAAGGATTGGGGGGTAAGAAGCAGGACAAAAATCTCTGTATCCCCGCTCCTGTCTACCTTATATCTCTCTGCTTATAACATCAATGAATCCTTGAAAAACACTGAACTAAGGGGAATGGTCCCAGAATGGAAGAAAATCCAGCCTGTGAACTGAGAACTTCCTGCAGCATCTGGTGTGGTGAGAAGGATGTTGGCTTCAAATCTTATTTAGCTTGGTAACGTTTAAGAATTAGCTTGAGGTTTTATATTTGTATTTCATTTGTAACCATCTCTGACTTTTGTGCTTTACCACTTAAAATCTCTCTCTCTCTTTTTAATAAATATGATTTATTGTTTTATCTACACCAGTCTGTTTGGGAAACCTCTACTTGAGATAACAAAGGTTGGTGCATAAATATTACCTTTTATTGGAATGTTGGACTATCAATGAGTTTATACTGTCCAGGGGTCTACTGAGCAGTTTAAGACACACATTTCTTTGGAGCCAGGGCTGGGAATGGGGATATATGGCTGTTTCCCTGAATCTATTCATGGATGGCTGAGACAGCATTCATGGAAACATCTGGGAGTGATTTTGCAGGCTAGTATCTGTGCATGAGCAGGCCAGGAGTGGCTGGTCTGACAGTAAAGCAGCATAAAAAGAACCCCAGTTTAGGAGGTTGAGGGGACACAGCAGTTCAGGTGGCACCCTGGGGAATTTCACAGTAGGAATATGAAGGATGGGATTTGGGGGTAGGGAGGTTCTGATCCTGTGAATAGGTTACAGTGAATTTTAGTCCAGAAAGAGACTAATCCCCCGCTAGGGTCACCATTTTGCTTTAAAATCCATCTCCACCAGCAGCAGCAAGAAATAATTTTGAAGGGTTCTAGTTACGTTGCTGTCAGTAAAGATCTTGACTCCAGAGCTCAATGCATGGCCATCGTTGCAAGCATAAAGTAACTCCAAAGGTCATGGTGTGAGTGGCCTGGAAGGGCAAGATTTCCTGCTGAGACACTCGTCCACGCCTAGGGAGTCATGCAAAACTGACGGAACCAAGCCTGGCCAGTTGCTGGGTGGGGACTCAGAAGAGCTGGAATCTTGGCTCCCATTCCAGGCTCTGGAGGGGAGTGTCCACTAGTGGGCAGAGACTCATCTGTATGCTCAGACCGAAGCTTGGCTCCTTCATCTTCATCCTCGTCCCCAATTTGTCCCTGTCCCAGTGCTGTCTCTTCCCATCTCTGGCTCTTGTCCTTGTCCTAATCAGAATGCCTCAGGTGTCCCATCCCAGTCCTGGTGTCCTTTCGCAGCCAGTTCCCCTGCACCCAATCCTGCCCTCGCAGTCCCGGTCTCCTTTCCCAGCCAGTCCCAGTCCCCCTGCATCCTGGCTCCTCATTCCATTTGTCTCTCTCCTCCCCTCTTAGTTTCCAGCTTTGCCCACTGCCAGCCCCCCAACATTCTCCACTCTCACTGAGTCCCAGTCCTAGTGCCCCACCCCAGATACTTAGTCCAATTTCACTGTTGTTCCCCCAGACCAGCCCCTTAACCCAGTCTCTTTATCTGGCCAGTCCCAGCTTCCCCCTGCATCCTGTTGCCTGGACAGATCGGTCTCCCCGCCCTACTTCCAGACACTGGTTTCCAGTCCCAGTTCCATCACACCACTCGCACCTGCTTGGCTACCCTCTATTGTTAGCATGCGAGCTCGATGGAAGTGTAGACGTACCCTTAATCACTGCAGCATGCTCACCGGTCAGTAGAGTGCACTGCTCCATAACTCTTCTGGCAAATGCAAGAGCTGGTCCCAATGGCATTAGAGCAACCTACATTACACTCAACACATTACAGAGTTCCCGCTCACTTAGTTGGGCTCCGGAGCCGATACTCACCAACACACTTCACTGTTGGATCAGTGAAGTGTTCCTCCAAAGAACTAGATATAAACCCAGGTTTGCACGTGCAGTGGTAGCCCGTGGTGATGTTTTCACAGGTTGCAAAAGAAGGACAAGTAGTCGAATACTGACACATGTCAGCTGTGAAAGGAAGAAGGAACCATTCATTTAAAGAGAGCAACAGATAACCTTTTGCACCTTTTGTTTGACTTCCTCAGTGTGGTTCATGTTCATTCATTTACCTAGTTAATCATGCAGCGAGGGAGAAAGAGTGGACCTAGCAGAGTAGGTGGCTGAGTTGGGAAGAGCAAGGCAGTTGGCTACTCTTCTCAACACATCAGGCAAAGGATCAAGGCCTCCATCCCTCTCCCCTGAAGCTAGGAAAAACAGGAGGACGTGGGAAGGGTAGCTGTGACACCCTCTACCCCACGTTCACCACTTTTATATGGCTATGATCTATTTTGTACAAAGTATGCCTTGTGTGGTATCATTTGGAAACTCATAATCTGATTAATATTATTATCCTGTTGAAATATGTATAACAAACTCTGCATGTGAAATTATGAGATTTTGCTGTATGATTATTACTAAAATATGTTGTAATTCCTGGGTAGTACTCATAAGCAAGTTCCTCAGAGACAAGGACAGACTCGCATGCCAGAAACATGCTAAAGAGAAATCTCCTGGTTAATCGGAGATTCACCGGGAGAACTGGGGAGTTCTCAACAGGAAATTTACAAATCATCTGAAAGACAGTTTAGTGCTCAAATACTGCCTCCCCACAGGACCCAGCAAGGGTATTTCCAGCACACAAGGATTGGGGTGTAAAGAGGGGGACAAAAATGCGTGTAACCACCTCTCCTGTCTGCCTTATCTCTCTCTGCTTATAACATCAATGAATCCTTGAAAAACACTGAACTAAGGGGAGTGGTCCTAGAATGAAAGGAAATCCAGCCTGTGAACTGAGAACTGCCTGGTGTGGTGAGAAGGATGTTGGCTTCAAATCTTATTTAAGTTACTCAGGTTTAGAAGTTAGCTTGAGGTTTTATCTTTTTATTTCTTTTGTAACCAGTTCTGACTTTGGTGCCTTACCACTTAAAATCATTCTCTCTCTCTCTCTCATTAATACTGTTTTATGGTTTTATTTAAACCATTTTGGTTCATTGAAGTGTTTGGGAAACCTCTACTGGAGATAACAAAGGCTGGGGCATAAACATTACCCTTTGTTGGAAGGTCGGACTATCTATGAGCTTATACTGTCCAAGAGTCTACTGAGGAGTATAAGACGCACATTTCTGGGGAGGCAAGGCTGGAAGGATACACCCGGGTTCGGATTTGGAGTATTTTGTCCCTGTTTCTTGGCATCAACTTACCATCGCTGGTGAAACATTGAGTCCCCTTGAAGCAGACGAGCCAGCAAAAGCCTGAAAGAGGAGAAACAACCAAGGATGCTCTTACTGCACTGGGTTTTAGTGCTGTTACTCTGTAAGAGGCCGTGTGGCCTAGTGGATAGAGCAGTAGGCTAGGAGATCAGGGTGTTAATCCTGGCTCAGTCACTGACCTGCCAGTTGACCTTGGACAAGTCCTTACCCCTGTCGGTTTCCCCTTGGTCCATCCTTTTCTATTTAGACTGTAAGTTCAAGTCGAGCATTGTGTCCCTACAGTGCCTAGCACAGAAATGGCTTGATACCGGTGGAAACCCCCAAGCACGTCTGGAATATAGTCTATAGATAATAAAAACAATTTTGGGGGATTTTCAGTGGGCCAAACCATCCTCATGGGGAGGATGGGGACCTGTAAAACAGTAGGGTTGGAAGGATTCAATTTTTATTGGTAGATGTTGGTAAACGTCAATTTCGCCATACACACGGAAACCCATGAAAAAATATTTCCATCAATAACTATTGAAATTGACCGATAGGAAAAATATGAAAAATGCTGCTTGAGAACTTATTACGGTTTGATTTCAGGATCTTTACTTTATATATTGTGACTCGATATTGACAATTTCTGTTTTAACAATTACGGAGCTTTAACTTTTTGAATCTCAAGGTCTACTGTCATTAAACAAATATTGGCTGACTTCCCCCATGGTCTGACCCCTCCATAGTTTTCTACAACCAAGAAAATTTTAATTGAAATTAAAAAAAAAAATCAAGTTGT